>NW_004444083.1:6508722-6516292 GCF_000243295.1 Trichechus manatus latirostris
CAGACATTTCTTCCAAGGTGCCTCTGGGTGGACTTGAACCTCCAACCTTTCAGTTATCAGCTCAGAGTGTTAACTGTTTGTGCCACCCAAGGACTCCCATTTATAGACAGACTCACCATAAAAATTCGCTTTTGCTAGCATCGGTGCACTGCTGCCCACTGCTGCAGCAAACAGGTCAGGGCATTTTATTCTCGACCACACCGCAAGGGAGCCACCATAAGAGCCACCAAATACAACCCATTTATTTTTGGTGAGCCCTATTGTCTTTGCTATTTCAGTTCGGAAGTTGACAATGTCAGCCACAGCTTGTCTGCTGCTGAGGTAGCGGAGACTGGCAGTACTCAGATCTCTGCAATTAAAGCAAAAAAACACTCTGTGACAACAAAGTAGAATATATGAGGATTAACATCAGCTTGACTATAAAGTAAAAATGAATATTATGAAAACGTGTTCAGTATTTATATCAGGTCCAATTTGAAATTTTAATTAGCATATACCTGACTGACAGGACACATGTATGCAAGAACTAGCAATAATTGCCAGCATTTGTCTCACTTTAGTTATTTCATTTCCTCTTGTCACCACTCTGAAGGAGCTTCAAATGCTTGTCACCACCCATGTGGTGCTCTTTCTCCATACATTGAACTGAAGCACAGCTATCACATTATTACCCTGACTCAGAGAGGAGCCCATTTTTGAAATGGCTAAATTGTCAGTGATTTAATTGTTTGCAAGGCATTAAGAAAACTCATAGTTAATTATACTGATGTTATTTTCCATACGTTCATCTTTGCTGCTACGTCTAGACAAACTACGATTTGAACCTATGTTTCTCAGTCATAAGAAAACTAAGTAAAATTTTTGTAAGTTATTTTTCAGTGATATTTCCTTCATAATAAGGTTGCCTATAATCCTGGGATGATTTTAACCCTTATTGATAAAGGAAAAATTCTCCCTCCCCCTGCATGATGCTATAACTAGCTGATTATGAATTTCAAAGTAGACAAAGGGCATAGAATAGTCCCAAAAAGAAACACAAGTAGCCAGCAAATACATGAAAACATTTAGCCCGTTCTATTATCAACGCAACACAAATATCAGTATTTTCCCCCTCCTAACAAACTGGCAAAATTTATTTTAGTATTCAGTGTTGTCACGGATGTGATGATGTAGCCTCTCCTGTATCACTTGTGGAAGTATCTGCTAGTAGAATCATTCAGAAAGCAATTTGTGCTCATATAAAAAGCACTTCACGAGACAAAACGTATACCTTGGTTCAGCATTTCTTCTACTAAGAAGCTACAGCAGAACCCACTAATTTTCCCCTTATATCCACACTCCCTTTCATCTTTAGGTAATCAAAGCTCTGAATTTCGTCTGGGCGCATGACAGCCCATAATTAACACTACACATACCAGCCACCCTTACAGTCAGATGTGGACTTATTGAGTAAGATCGAGCCAATGAGACATAACTGGAAAACAGTAGGTAAGATTTATTGCAATAATCAATCATAGAATTCACTCCGCTTTCTAAGAGCAAACTCTCACATCCTTATAATTTCCTCCTAATTGCTCAAAATACAAATTGTATTGTAGATTCTTTCTAATACATTCTTACTGAAATGTACCACATGAAGTTAATTTGGATAGCAAACAAGTTATTTGCTATAGTTAATTGCAAAAACACAAGTTATTCCATTCTTGAACAGCAGTTTACTTCCTTTGAGAGATTAATAAAGAAAGCCTAGACTTCAAATTATTTTTAGACTATCATAGAATCATTAACACACACACACACCCACACAAATCAAAGGTTCTAATGAAGAAATGTAGAATGGATAGAAATATTGGTGTGCTGCAACATTACCAAAAGTTAAATGACATGAAATTCAAAAATCACAGTTGAGGAATCACTGCTAGAAAGCAGCCTGTGAAATCTTCAGTAATTATTAGTCTGTCATGTGAAAGGTACCAAGAATTATAACTCATATAATAATGTATCTCTTCACTGACACTACTCAGATTCTCAGGGTTATAAGAAGCAATCCTTACTTCTTATTTTAATGATAATGAAAAATTCAGATATTAAATTGGACTTTTCAGAACTTTTTGAGGCACTTTTAAATCTTCATTCTATTTGCTTGACTTCATACAATGAATAGTTTATAATTTTAAGCAAGTAAGCTAAAATATATTTTTCTACTGGGAAAAAAATAGTAGGTATCAAGAATATACTGCTGAGGCAAAAATAGTTCTCATATTCTTGCTACTTGCTCTGCCCCTGCAGTCTGAAATTTAATACTATATCTAGTTACTTCGATTAGTTGTTGTAACAAAATGATTACCAGTTTCCCATGAGGACAGTAATTTTCATGGGATAAAATTCCACTGGAGTAGAAAAAAAAATAGAGATGCACTTTTTTTTAAGCATGTTCAGGAAAACACAAAGTTAAAACATGAAATTACAGTACATGAAGAATACATTTTGTTCAAAGGAAATTTCATATGACTTTTTATCAAGAACGTTACTCTTAACCCAACCTCTGCTTACAGTTACCAGTTGAATTTTCTTCTTACCAGTTGAATTTTCAAATATTCACCTCCCTAAAAGAACATATCTATACCTAACATTGCCTAAATTAAAAAGAGAGACCCTAACAACAGCAATGAGAACAACCACAAAAAGAGACCTTTAAACTTACCCTGTTGGTTGGCTGAGTCCGTAAAATCTGTGTTCCAGCAGTAAGCAGAGGGCGCCTAATCTCTCAGCATATGTAACCCAGGTAGTATTCATTAATATCCAGTTTCTACTGGCAGTTTCTGATCCTTCAATCATCAGAAATACTGGGCCTCCAGGTTTGTAGAAGGCATCATTAATGAAATATCTCTGTGAAAGTAAAAATATTCTTGTAAGTCACAAACCTACCAGGTCTTGCAATTTGTGGTTTCTGATAACTGGGTGGCAGCATATTTTGGTTTGTCAGATTTAAGTTATGGTCCTGAGATCCCATCTAAATCAATAACATTGCTCAAGTCACTGTGCCTACACACTGCACGAATTTATTTTTTGTCTTTCATGGTAAAAGAGACCCAACATCAAAATGGCCATTTCAACCATTTTCAAGTGTACCATCCAGTGGTGTAAATGGCATTCACAATATGCAACCGTCATCCCTACTATCCGTTCACATTTCACGCTAATATTTTAAATTCAAATTTAGAATGTGAGATTCTTGTTTGATCTTATACTTGTAGCTATTTTCTTTCAACTCTGAAAGTTTCAGTTCCTAACAGCATCAACATATTTATTTGCTTTATGCAAATAATAAATAGTAAAACACACACATTAGAATAACAATACCAATATTAAACAGAACCCTGATGTTGCCACGGTTAAGTGCTCTGCTGCTAAATGAAAGATCAATGGTTCAAACCAACCAATTGACCCTGAGGATTAATGGAAGCAGACTGCCACATCTTTCTCCAGGGATTGCTTTCTGCATTCGAACCACTGACCTTTCAGTTAGAAGCCTAGCCTTAAACATTGCACCACCGGGGCTCCTTCTCATAAATATTACAGCCTAGGAAACACTGAAGGGCAGTTCTACTTTGTCGTTTATGGTTGCTATGAGTTGGAATCAACAGGATGGCATACAGAAACAACAACAATATTAAGCGAGATAATGTGAGTGGCTTCAGTTCTGAGTTAGAAAGGGAAGCCAAGGTAGAAAGGGGGAGAGTGCTGACACATTGTGGGATTTGAAACTAATGTAACAAAATAATTTGTTCATAAATTTTTGAATTAGATACTAACTTGCTGTGTAAAACACAATAAAAAAGAAGACTGATAGTATGATTACTGAAAACCTATTTCTTTACAATTGTTTGTATGTGTATGCATCCTTAGGATTTATTCCACAAGAGTTATAAAGTCAGCGGGGCAGAGCCAACATGTTGCTATAGACAGAAGCACAATAATTTCCCTCTACAGCAAAGGCCCAAACAACAAAATAAAACAGAGACAAACATCAATCCTGAAACCCTAAGCATCAAATGGAGGGATAAAGAACTCAAACAAGCACCGAATGGAATAAGTATCTAACGGAGAATGAGGAGAACTACGGGGCAGAGGTCCCATAACAGGTAACGCTTCATGGACTGTCCATCTTGGACCCCTCAGTCACAAAGATCGATGGACAAGGATTACAGGAAGGCAACTTAACGGAGCTTCCAACAGGAGACAGAACACCTGGTAACCAGGGATACATGCTTTCCCACCTGTCACTTTTCTTCTCTCTGGGCATCTTCTGCCACTTTCCAGTGGGCTGCAGTACCTCAGCCAGACAGACCCCAGCTCCTTGCTGCTTGGATTCACCCTGCCCTCCCAGCAGGATTCTTCAGTGTCATTTTGTTGTTATTGTTTTTGTTTCATTTTGTTTATTCTCTCTCACTCACCTCCTTCATTTACTTTGTTCTGCATATCTAGTACCATGTGGCATCTCCACTCCATGTTGCTGGGCTGTGCTGCACTGCTTAACTGGGGAGCCTCTTTCTAAGTCCATGCTGCCACGATGATGGGCTCCATCAGGGCTTTTTTTTGTGGTGGAGGGGGCAACTCTTGTCTCTCTCTACCTTCCTTTCATTTCTCCTGACCACCTGGTTATGTGTGCTGTCTCTACAGCTTTTTGACAGGCTGTGCCACCTTGCTTGTCTGGGGAGAAACAGACACATGACTTCCCCAGTCTGAGCAGCCTCACTGGTGGACTCCCTTAGGGCATTTTTTTTTTTTCATTCTCACTTTCTTTTCTCTCTCATTCTTCCTTACTTTCCTTTCTCTGACCAACTGGCTCCCTGTGCTGTCTCTGCCACTTTTTGATGGGTTGTGCCACACCACTCAGCTGGGAACCACTGGCACACAGCTTTCACAGTCTATGCCGCCATACTGGTGGGCTCCCTTGGGGCATTTTTTTCTTTCTTGTTTCTTTATACATTTCTTCCTTTCCGTTCTCTTAAACACCTGGCTACTTGTAACATTTTTCTTTTTTTCTTTTTTCTTTTATCTCTATCTCACTTCCGTCTTTTTATTTCTCCCAATCACCTGACGATGTGTAACTTTTCTTTTCTTTTCTTTCTTATCTCTCTCCCTTCCTTTCCTTTCTCTCATCCACCTAGCTGTTTTTGCTAGTGTTGTCCCTTCTTGATGGACTGTGCCACACTGCCTGGGTAGAAAGCCACTGGCACACAGCTTCCCTGGATCC
Source organism: Trichechus manatus latirostris (assembly GCF_000243295.1). NCBI lineage: Eukaryota > Metazoa > Chordata > Mammalia > Sirenia > Trichechidae > Trichechus > Trichechus manatus. The sequence continues at coordinate 6,513,983 of NW_004444083.1, forward strand.
ACACCACTTCACTGGCAGGCTCCCACAGCAGCATTTTTTTTTTTTTTTGGCTTCTGTTTCTCTCTCTTCTTTCTCAAACCCACTTAACTCTACATATCACATGCTCAGCTTTCCCTCCTGCCTAACTGTACCTCATATTTAGAGCCACACCCCTATGTGGCATAAGTGCAAACTACCGGACCTTGCCCTGCACTACCTGAGGCCCCACCCTGTTCAACCCAAAAAGGGCTGGAAATGACCCATCCCCACCTACACCCCTCCATTGGACCTACCATGCTGGACCATAGCTGAGCAACCATTCCTGCCCACCTGGATAAGGTGTTGAATAGTATGATGCACAGAGCAAAGCAAACAACAAAGAATGCTCAGCTCACCTGCCCAGAGATAATAAGATAAAACAAAAAAGCAAGACTAAAAAAAATCTACAATCAATAAACAAAGAAAATAATTCCTGAATGTCCTAAAGACAAGAGACAATATCAAAACATATTTAAAAAAAGGACAGGATAGCTCCAGAAAGTGTCCAAAGTAAAACAACTAATGATCTTCTTCTGGTAGAAGAAAAGACACTGAAACTACCTGATAGGGAATTCAAACTTTAATATGCAGGTATTTCCAAGAGATAAAGTAAAAAGAGAAAAAATTAAGAAAATAGACAAAATCATGGAAAAGAAAGAGAAAACAATAGAAGAATTCAAGCAAATAATACAGGAACAAAATGTCAAAATAAGCAAGTAGAAATCTTAGAAAAAGAGAAATTAGAAATTCAAAAGGTAAACAACAAGATTTCAGAAATGGACACGGCCATAGAAATTTTTAGGAGCGAATTTGCAACAGTGAAAGACAAGATAAGTGAAATTGAAGACAAATCCTTGGATACCACTTTATGTGAGGAAAAAATCAGAAGAAAGAACAAAGAAAAATGAATAAACCCTGAGAATATTATGGGATACAATCAAAAGCAAAAATCTCTGTGTGGTAGAGTTACAGAAAAGAGGGAGAAAACATAAAACACACAGAGTGTTACTGAAGATTTGGTGTCAGAAAACTTCCCTAATATCCTAATAGATGAAAAGCTGACAATCCAGGAAGCTCAACAAAACTCATACAGGATAGACTCCAAAAGAAAATCACTAAGACATATCACAATGACACTCACTAAAACCAAGGACAAAGAAAGAATCCTGAGAGCAGCTGGAGAAAAATGAAAAGGCCCATACAGAGGGGAAACAATAAGACTAAGCTCTGATTACACGGCAGAAATCATGCATGCAAGAAGACAACAGGATGACATACATAAAACATTGCATTAAAAAAAATTGCCAACCAAGAAAAATATATAATGCAAAACTCTCCATCAAATATGATGTCAGAATTAGGACATTTCCAGATGAACAGAATGTAAGCAAATATGTGAAAACCGAACCAAACTTACAAGCGTTATTAAAGGGAGTTCTTCAGTTAGAGAACTAACAACATCAGACAACAGCCTGAATCTAGGATGCAAGACCACATCAGCCAGATACCAACCTGGGTAATAAACTCAGAAGGATAAAACAAAAGTGAAATATTTACAACAGGGAACCACAGCAGTTAATGTGTAAATGACAACAACATCAGAACAATAAAAGAGGGAATAAACGGTAGGTACAGAACTGCAAATGGAGAGGAATTCAGGCCATACCAACTAATAAAAGAGTGGTGCAAACTTAGAAAGATAGGAGAAAATTTCAAGGTAACCACATAGAAAGTTAACAAACCTATTCATCAAAATAAAGAAGAAAAACGTAAAGTCTTAGTAAACACAAAATCTACAAAAATGAAAGAAGAAAACAAACAAAAAACCACACACACAAAAAATCAGTACAAGAGAGTAAGAAGAATGAAGAAACGTCAGCACCATTAAAAAAAAAACAAAAAAAAAACAAAAAAAAAACTACAATACAATGTAATCCCGATCCAAATACCAGCAACATTCTTCAAAGAGATGGAAAAACTAATCATTAACTTTATATGGAAAGGGAAGCACTACTGAAGAAGAAGAATAAAGTTGGAGGACTCACACTACCTGACTTCAGAACCTACTATACAGCTACAGTAGTCAAAAGAGCCTCGTACTGATATAACGACAGATACATTGACCAATGGAACAGAATTGAGAACCCAGATGTAAATCCATCCACCTATGGTCACCTGATCTTCGACAAGGGCCCAAAGTCCATCAGATGGGGAAAAGACAGTCTTTTTAACAAATGGTGCTGGAAAAACTGGATATCCATTTGCAGAAAAATGAAACAGGACCCATACCTC
>NW_004444083.1:6518327-6525172 GCF_000243295.1 Trichechus manatus latirostris
AAAAAGTTGAGAATTTAGAGGGTTAAAATGTTGTGGGGTTGTTAACCAATGTCATAAAACAGCATGTGTGTTACTGTTACATGAGAAACTATCTGTTTTGTAAGCCTTCGCCTGAAGTACAATAAAATATTAAAAAAAAAATAACTACAAAATGACAGCAATAAGCTCATACCTATCTATAAACACACTGAATGTAAATGGACTAAATGCACCCATAAAGAGACAGAGAGTGATAAAATGGATTAAAAAAAAATAGGACCCGTCAATATTCTGTCTACAAAAGACACATCCTGAAAACAGAGGCATAAAATTACTAAAAATCAAAGGATAGAAATAAATATATTAAGCAAACAGGTACCAAAAAAAGCACAGGAGTGGAATTACTAATCTCAGATGAAACAGACTTTAAAACAAAATCCAATGTAAAATACAAAGGACATTATACAATGATTAAAGGGACAATCCACCATGAAAACATAACCATAATAAATATCTGCACACCCAATGCCAGGAATGCAAATACATGAAACAAACTCTAACAGCACTGAAATGAGAAATTGACAGCTCCACAATAATAGTAGGAGACTTCAACACACCACTTTCGGTAAAGGATAGAACATTTAGAAAGTAACTCAGAAAAATTCTGAAGATTTAAGGGCAAAAACAACCAATTTGGCCTTATAGACATATATAGAACACTTTATCCACAGCTGCAAATTACATATTCTTTTCCAGCCCACATGGAACGTTTTCCAGAATAGACCAAATCTTAGGCCACAAAGGAACCCTCAACAAAATCCAAAACATTGAGGTAATACAAAATATCGTCTCTGATCACAACATAATAAAAGTAGAAATTAATAACAGGAAGATACTAAACCAAACCAAACCCATTGCCCTCAGGTCAATTCCAACTCACAGTGTCCCTATGAGAGAGTAGAACTGCCCCATAGGGTTTCCAAAGAACATACGATAGATTCGAACTGCTGATCTTTTGGTTAGCAGCTAAGCTCTTAACCACTGCACCACCAGGACTTCAATAACAGGAAGAGCATCAAAAACAGAAAGTAACATATAGAAACTCCATAACACCCTTCTTAGAAACCACTGAGTAATGGAATAAATCAAAGATGGAATCAAAAAATTCATAGAATTAATGAAAATGAAAGCACATCATATCAAAACCTTTGGGACACAGCAAAGGCAGAGCTCAGAGGTCAATTTATAGCTATAGAGATATTAAAAAAAGGAAGGAACAAAATCAAACATTAGCTGCACAACTGGAACATATAGAAAGAGAACAGCAAAAGAAGCCCACGTCCACCAAAAGAAAGGAAATAATAAAGATTAAATCAGAAATTAATGAAATACTGAACAGAAAAATAGGAGAATCAACAAAACCAAAAGGTGGTTCTTTGGAAGAATCAAAAACACTGACAAGCTAATGGACAAATTGCCCCCCCCCCCAAAAATAAAGCAGAGGAGGTAAATAACGCAAATAATAAATGAAATGAGGGCCATTACAACACACTCTACTGAAATAAAAAAGATCATAACCGACTACTATGAAAAACTAAACTCAAACAAATTTGAAATCCTATAGGAAATGGACAAATTACTAGAAACACACTACTTACCCAAACTAACACGAACTGAATTTGATAATCTAAAGAAACCAATAACAAGAGAAGAAAACAAAAAGCTAATAATAAAAAAAAAAAAACTCCCAACAACAACAAAAAGCCATGTCCAAGATGGTTTCACTGGAGAATTCTACCAAACATTCAGAAAAGAGCTTACACCAGAACTACTCAAAAGATTTCAGAAGATAGAAAAGGAAGAGACACTTCTGAATTCATGCTATGACACCAGCGTAAACCTGATACCAAATCCAGGCAAAGATACTACAAAAAAGAAAATTATAGACCAATATCTCTCATGAATATAGATGCAAAAATTCTCAACAAAATTCTAGCCAGTAGAATTCAACATCATATCAAAAACATAATACACCACGAACAAGTGTGGTTTATAACAGGTATGCAAGGATGGTTCAATGTTAGAAAATCAATCAACATAATCCCCCGCATAAACAAAATAAAATAAAAGGAACACATGATCATCTCAATCAACACAGAAAAGGCATTCAAAAAAGTCTGACACCCTTTCCTGATAAAAAATCTCTCCATAAAATAGGTATAGAAGGAAACTTCTTCAACACAATAAAGAGCATCTATACAAAACCAAAAACCAACATTATTCTTAATGGAGAGAGGCTGAAAACATTCCCCTTGAGAACAGGAATGATGTGAGTTTGCCCTTTATCACCACTCTTATTTAACTTTGTGCCTTAAATCGTAGCTAGAGCAATAAGGCAAGAAAAAGAAATGAAGGACATTCAAGTTGGTAACGAAGAAGTAAAACTGTCCCTTTTTTTTGCTGACATGACACTATACATAGAAAACACAAAAGACCCTAGGACAAAACTAGTGGAACTAAAAACAAGATTCAACAGGGTAGCAGGACACAAGGTAAACATAGAAATATAAGTTGAATTCCTATACACGAATAAAGAGATTGACGAAAAAGAAATCAGGAAAACAATATCATTTATAATAGCCCCTAAAAAAATAAAGTACTTTGGAATAAATCTAACAAGGGATGTAAAAGACCTATACAAAGAAATCTACAAAACACTACAACAAGAAAACAAAAGATGCCTATATAAAAGTAAGACCATACCATGCTTACGGATAGGTAGGCTCAACATGCTGAAAATATCAATTCTATCCAAAGCAATCTACAAATACAATGCAAGCTCGATCTAAATACCAATAGCATTCTTTAAAGAGATGGAAAAACTAATCATTAACTTCATATGGAAAGGGAAGAGGCATTGGATAAATAAAGCACTAGTGAAGAGGAATAAAGTAGGAAGACTCGTACTACCTGACCTCAGGACCTACTATAAAGCTATGGTAGTCAAAACAGCCTGATAGTGGTGGAACAACAGATACACTGACCATTGGTAAAGAACTGAGAACTCAGATGTAAATTCATACATCTGTGGTCACCTGATCTTCGACAAGGGCCCAAAGTCCATCAAATGTGGAAAAAAAACAGTCTTTTTAACAAATGGTGCTCACAAAACTGGATGTCCATCTGCAAAAAAAGAAAAGAAAAAGAAAGAGGACTCATACCTCACATCACACACAAAAACTAATTCAAAATGGATCAAAGACCTAAATATAAAACCAAAAACTATAAAGATCATACAAGAAAAAATACGGTCAATGCTAGAGGCCCTAATACACGACATTAACATGATAGAAACCATAACCAACAATACATAAACAACAGAAGATAAGCTAGATAACTGAGATCTTCTAAAAATTAAAAACACTCATCAAAAGACCATCAAGAGGAGGCTCGATTAAAATGGCATTCTAGGCAGAAGCACCACACAGTCCCTCCACAGCAAAGATCTCAAAAACTAAGCCGAACAGAGAATACAACAATCCTGAAACCCTAAAACATCAAATGAAGAGATAAAGAACTCAGCCAAGCATCAAATGAAGTGAGAAAACTGACAGAGAATGGAGAGCGAGGACAGATTCATGCAGAGGTCCCCTATCAGCTAACGGAGAGCGGATCCACCATCTTGGACTCCTATTGGAGACCAGCAAATGGGGGTACAAGAAAGCAGCCTCACGGAGCATCCAGCGGGAGACAAAACAACCCGTAATTTGCAGTGTGCGCTTTCCCACCCCACACCCCTCTTTCCCCCAGCTCAGCCTCCTCTGCTTCCGGTGGCCACAGTCTCTTGACCGGGAAGCGCCGGCCGCTTGGATTCCACACACCCAAGCGGGCAGCTCTCTGGGTGCCATTTGTTGCCTGCTAGTGTTGCTTTTTTTTTTTCTGCTTTTTTTGATTTCTCACTTGCCTCTCGCCACCTCCCCCTCCTTTCATTCAAGTGCCTGGCTCCGTGTGCCATCTTTGCTTTTTCCTGAGGGGCTGCGGAGCTCCATTAGAGTGTGGAGCTGCTTCCCAGTCTCGGCTACCGCACTGGTGGGATCCCAGGGCTTTTGTTCATTTGTTCATTTTGAATAGTTTGTCTGTTTTCTTTTCCATTTCTTGAGTTGGGAGCCCTTTCTGGCCAGGCGGAGCTGCGTGGCAAAGAACTCCCCTTCAGCTTCCACAGACGTGCAGAGGGTTACCTGAGAACATTTCTTTTTTTGTTGGTTTTTTTTGTTTGCTGTTTTTTTGGGGGGACTTTCTTGTTCTTATTTTTTTCTTAATTTGTTTTGTTTTGTTTTCCCTCTTTTTCCCTTTTTGTCTTTCTTCATTGCTCAGTCTCTCGTCTCTCTATATCTTCCTTCTCTTTCTGATCACTGAATACCAGGTGTTGTATACCTCTATGCCTTCTAGACAGGCTCTACTGCAACAACTGGGAGCTACTTCCCCACACCTAATAGCTGCATTGGTGGGATCCCTGGGAACTTTGTGGTTCTTTAACCTTTCTGATATATATTTATTCATTCTTTTCTTTTCTTCCTCTTTCCCTTTCTGTTTTTCTCCATTTCATAGTCTCTCATCTCTCCATTCCAATGGCAAGCTCCCCTAGCATTCTTTTGTGTTTGTTTGTATGGTTTTGGCTCCTGTTCATCTCTACTCTCTCCCATATCCATCTTAGCTCCACTCTTAACAATCTCCCCCCTGCATCCTGCCTACCTGCACCATGCGCTTGACATCACACCACCAAGCAGCACAGGCACGGCCTACTGAAACCTGCCCTGCACTGATTATCGACCTGCCCTGGTGGCTGTAGTAAGTGTCACAAACAACCCATCCCAGTAACTCCTCTTCAGCTAGACCTGCTCTGCTGTACCATATCTGAGTGACTGGCCCTGCCAGTTGGAGAAGGAGGCGAAAAGTATTGAGCGCACAGACGAGCAAACAACAAAGAACACACAGTCCACCTGCTCAGACATAGTCAAATTATTTTTTTAAAAAAAGGGACAAAACAAACAAATATACAATCAAAACACAAGACAAATAACTACTAAATGCCCCGAAAACAGCAGACAATATCAAAAGATTTACAAAAACAAGACAGGAGGATTCCAGTAGATGTCCAAAATAAAACACCAGATGACTCTCCTCTGGAAGAAAATGCACTAGAACTACCTGATATGGAATTCAAATCTCTAATACTCGGAATTCCCCAAGAACTGAGGGAAAAAGCTGACAAACCTGAGGAAAAAATAGACAAATTCATGGAAAACACAAACAAAAAATTTGAAGAATTCAGGAAGATGGTGCAGGAACATAATCCCAAAATAAATTAACAACTAGAAATTATACAAAAACAACAATTAGAAATCCAAAAGATAAACAACAAGATTTCAGAAATGGATGATGTCATAGAAGGACTGAGAAACAGATTTGAAATGGTGGAAGACAGGATCAGTGGAATCGAAGACAAACACTTGGATACAACTCAGTCTGAGGAAAACTCAGAAAAAAGAACAAAGAAAAACGAAGAGACCCTGAGAGTTATGTGGGACACAATTAAAAGAAAAAATTTATGAGTGATTGGAATTCCAGAACAAGGGGAGAAAACAGAAAACACAGAGAGGACCTGTGAGCAACTGCTGACAGAAAACTTCTCCAATATAATGAAATATGAAAAGCTGGCCATCCAAGCAGCTCGAAGAACCCCATATAGTAGAGACCCCCCAAAAAAAATCACCAAGGGATATCATATTAACACTTAACAAAACCAAAGACAAACAAAGAATCCTGAGAGCAGCTCGTGAAAAAGAAGAAGTCCCATACACAGGAGAAACAATAAGACTAAGCTCATATTATTCGGAAGAAACCATGCAGGCAAGAAGGCAATGGGATGACATATATAAAATCTTGACAGAAAAAAAATTGTCAGCCAAGAATAATATATCCTGCAAAACTCTTGTTCAAATTTGATGGTGAAATTAGGTCATTTCCAGATAAACAGAAATTAAGGGAATATGTAAAAGTCAAACCAGACTTACAAGAACTATTAAAGGGAGTTTTTTGATCTGAGGACAAACACCTTCAGCTAACAGTCAGAACCTAGGGTGCAGGAATGTACAAGCCAGATACCAACCTAAGAAATGAACTCTCAAGAACTATCCAAAACCAACAGAAATACAGCAGGGAATCAGAGTAGTTAATCAATAAATGACAACAACATGAAAACAATAAAAGCGGGATTAAACGGCATAGATATAGCACCTTCTAATGGAGAGGAAGCCAAGGCGATACCAAGTAATGGTAGACTGCTTCAAACTTAGAAAGATAACGGTAAAATTCATGGCAAGCACAAAGAAAGTTAAGAAACCAACTCATAAAAATAAAGACGAAAAACATAAAGTCTCCGCAAAAATAAAACCTACAAAAACAAAAGAAATGAAAAAATCCACAAACAAAATGAACTCAGAACAAGAGAGTAAGATAAACAAAGAAAATTTCACCACCACAAAAAAAAGCACTACAAAATGACAGCAACAAACTCACATCTATCAATAATTACACTAAATGTAAATGGACTCAATGCATCCATAAAGAGACGGAGAGTGACAGAGTGGATAAGAACACAGGATCCATCAATATGCTGTCTACAAGAGACATACCTTAGAAACAAAGATGTGAATTCATTAAAAGTCAAAGGTTGGAAAAAATATATCAAGCTAACAACTACCAAAAAAGAGCAGAAGTGGCAATTCTAATCTCAGATAAAATAGACTTTAAAACAAAATCTAGCATAAAAGACAAAGAAGGACACTATATAATGATTAAGGGGA
>NW_004444083.1:6525272-6535836 GCF_000243295.1 Trichechus manatus latirostris
ATAGTAAAAAGAGAACTTGTAGACTGGGAAAAAAGATTTTAACTGTGAAAAATCCGACGAAGGTCTATCTCTAAAATGTATGGGAAAATCTAACATCTCTAAAACAAAAAGACAAATAATCCAATTAAAAAATGAGTGAAGGATATGAGCAGACACTTCACCGTGTAAGACATTCAAGGGGCTAACAGGCATATGAGGGAATGCTCACAAACACTAGCCGGTAGAGAAATCCAATTCAAAACCAAAATGAGGTACCATCTCACCCCAGCATTACTGGCTCGGAAAAAAAAAAAAAAAAAAAACAAAAAACAGAAAATGACAACTGCTGGATACTCTGAGGAGAGATTGGAATTCTTTTGTGCCGCTGGTGAGAAAGCAACCATTTTGGAAAATGATATACCGCTTCCATAAAAAGCTAGAAATAGAAATACCATATGATCCAGCAATCTAACTCTTATGAATATATCCTAGAGAAGTAAAAGCCATCACATGAATAGACATATGTGCACCCATGTTCATTGCAGCATTGTTCACAATAGCAAAAAGATGGAAACCACCTAGGTAGCCATCAACAGAAGAATGGATAAACAAATTATGGTACATATAAACAATGGAATACTATGCATCAATAAAGAACAAGGAAGAATCTGTGAAACATCTCACAACATCGATGAATCTGTAGGGCATTATGCTTAGTGAAATAAATCAATCACAAAACTACAAATATTGTATAAGTTTACTACTATAAAAACTCAGGAAAAAGTTACACACAAAAAAAAATCTCTGATGGTTACAAGGGAGGGGAGGGGTAGAGAGGGAAAAAACACTTAATAGATAAGTGCTATCTTTGGTAAAGTGTAAGACAGTACACAGTACTGGGGAAGGCAGCACACCTTGACCAACTCAAGTCATGGAAGCTCCATATTGTTGGTGTTGTTAGGTTCCATGGAGTCAGTTCCTACTCATAGGGACCCTAAGTACAATAGAAAGAAGCACTGCCCAGGCTTACATTATCCTCACAATCTTTGTGATGTGTTACCATATTGTTGCAGCCACTGTGTCAATCCATATCCTTGAGAGTCTTCCTGATAGTTACTCACCCTTTACCTTACCAAGCATGATGTTCTTCTTCAGGGACTGATCTCTCCTGATAACCTGTCCAAAATATGTGAGAGGTAATCTCGCCATCCTCGCTTGTAAGCAGCATTCTTGTTGTGCTTCTTCTTAGACAGACTGTTCGTTCTTTTGTCAGTCCATGGTATATTCAATATTCTTCTCCAATACCACAACACAAATACATCAATTCTTCTTCAGTCTTCTTTATTCATTGTCCAGCTTTTACACGCATATAAGGTGATTGAAAACACCATGGCTTGGGTCAGGGACACCTTAGTCTTCAAGGTGACATGTTTGCTTTTCAATACTTTAAAGAGGGATTTTGCAACATATTTGTCAAACACAATGCATCTTTTGATTTCTTGACTGCTGTTTCCATGGATGTTGATTGTGGATCCAAGAAAAATGAAATCCTTGACAACTTCCATCTCTTCTCTATTTATCATGACGTTGCATATTGGTCCATTTGTGAGCATTTTTGTTTTCTTTATGTTGTGGTGTAATCCATACTGAAGGCTTTGGTCTTTGATCTTCATCAGTACCTGCTTCAAGTCCTCCATAGAACTCCATAGACACATCCAAACTCTATGAGGGATCAGATTCCTGGGATGAGGGCTATGGGGAGAATAGTCTAAGGCAACATCTAGCCGAATTGGCATAACATAGTTTATAAAGAAAATGTTCTACATTATACTTTGATAAGTAGTGTCTGGTGTCTAAAAAGCTTGTGACTGGCCTTCTAATATACTCCACTGCTCTCATCCCATCTGAAGCAAGAGAGAAAGAAAAAACAAAGACACAAGATAAAGATTAGTCCAAAGGACTAATGGACCACAAGTACCACAGCTTCCACCTGACTGAGTCCAGTACAACTAAATGGTGCCCAGCTGCCACCACGGACTGCTCTGACAAGGATAACAAAAAAGGGTCCTGGATAGAGCTGAAGAAAAATGTAGTACAAAATTCTAACGCACACACACGTACTTTTAACAAAGTAAAATAAAACTGACCAGATTTACTGGTCTGATAGAGACTAGAGAAACTCAGAGAGTATGCCCCACCGACTCCATTTTAACTCAGTTTTGAAGTCACTTCTGAGATTCACCTTCAGCCAAAGATTAGACAGACTCATAAAACAAAAAGAGTCTAAATGGACACACCAGTCCAGGAACAAGGACAAGAAGGCAGCAGGGGACAGGAAAGCTGGTAACAAGTATCCCAAGTTCAAGAAGGGGAGAATGTTGACATGTTGTGTGAATTGCAACCAATGTCACAAAAGAATATGTGTATTTATTGTTTAATGATAGATTAATTTGCTCTGTATACCTTTATCTAAAATTACATTTAAAAAAAAAGAGATATAAAATCAAAGTAGTGAGCACTCTATTCACTTAGGATAATTATTTCTAGTTAAACCACCAACTTAGTAGACAATTAGCTCCTTTTGTATCATTTTATTTTCAATTTTTCATTGTTTTATTGGAAATATCTACATGGTTCCAAAAATAAACCTGCAAAGCAATGTATATTCAAAAAAATAAAAAATAAAAAACCCTGGGATTATTTTATTTCCTAAAATTTCTGCCTCCCTCTCAGTATATGTAACCTTTTTTACTAATTTTTAATCTATTCTTTCATTACTTTTTGTTATATATATGTATATATATTATTTTCTGGCTGTTATTAATGTGCTCCCCTGCTATTTTGACACAATATCATATCTTGAAAATCATTACACAGCAGTATATTAAGATGTTGAAATGTTCCTCATTCTCTTCTACAACTATATTTTATTTTTAAGTGCGGATATACCGTATTAATTAAACCAGTGTTCTATTAATGAACATTGGAATTATTTTCCATCTGTTCATAGTCTAAGTGTTGCTACAATAAATGGTATGTGCACATATCTTTTCACTGTTTTGCTAGTCTATCGTTGAGACAGATTTCTGAGAGAGGTTGTAATTTTACTAAATATTGCTAAATTCCTCCCTAAAAAGCAGTGTGATTTTTTAGTTTCTACCTGGTATGTATGAGAGTGTCTATTAACCAATAGTCTGGCCAACAGAGTAGGTTATCAAGCTAGAAAAATGGTAATGGCAAGCAGTCAATAACTGTAACCAAAGTTTTTCCTAAGAATTGTAGAACTGAAAGAAAAAACAACCCTATATACAAGAGATCAGAACACTTAATGAGAAAAAAAAAATAACATAAAGAGATGAAAACTATAGTGGCCATACTCATAATATATTAGACAGAAAAATAAACTTGATATAGAAATAATAACAATTATTCACAGAAACGAAGCATCTAGAGTCAAGCTGGAGAAGAATTAGCAGAAATAAATGAAAAAAGTGTTTAAATTGAATTAGAGAGAAAATTAAAACTAAGTGAAATAGAAAACAGACACTTGACATATGTGTAACTGGTGAATTAAAAAGCAGAAAATGAATATATAGAATAGAAAAATATATGATTCAAAAAAATATTACAGAATAAATAGACCGTGTCTCATGAAAAACTGGTATCAACTTGTCAACACCGACATGTGTCCCAAAACCCAAAAGCCCAAATCCTTTGTGGTTGAGTTGATTCTGACAATTCTATAGGAAATTAGAACTGCCCCATATGGTTTATAAGGGTGGATGGCAGGTTCTAACTGCCAACCTTTTGGTTATCAGCCAAACTCTTAACCACTGTGCCACCAGAGCTCCAGATGTGTCCCAGGAAATTTTATTTGATTCAAAGAAAAATATCCTTCAGGTATTGAGGCAAAAAGTTCCACCTAAGGAAGTATATATTTCACTGGACTCCAAATGCTACGTAGCAGCATGCAATGCTAAATGAGAGTTTAACAATGCATATGAACTCAGGGAAGAAAAGTGACAATCAAGAAGTACATACCTAGCCATTCAGATATCACAAAAGGATGGGGAGTGAAATGTGTATGTACTTATATACAACATTAAGTGTAAAACAACCTAGAGGTTATGGTTATTGAATAGAATGAAAGGTTACAAGATATGAAAATTAGAAACATATACTGATCCAAAGCAATAAAATGCAGAACAGAATTTCAAATTCTTATGGAATATAGAATTTCTGGATTCATGGAGGCTGGATGAACTCTTGAAAATTTTCCCTGAGATAATACTTAAACCTCAAAGCAAAAATATCCCATGAAGTCTTCTTAAAACAAAATAATAGTTTAGCTTAACTAGTAAAGTATATCTGCCCTGAGCATTATGTTGTTTTAAGATTCGGTACATGGGACCGAATTGACAGAAGAAACTCGAAAGATTAGATAGGAAGATCAGTGGATTTATGTCAATGGATGAGGAATATATCAGAAAAGGAGGGTGATAGTGGTCGCACAATTCAGAGAATGGAATCAGTGTCACTGAATTGCAAATGTTAAAACAGTTGAAATGGAGTATGTTTGGCTGTGTATACTCTCAACCACAACAAAATACATAAAATAAATTACAAACAAAATAGAAACAAATGGCTATACTCTCACTAACAAAAATAGCGAAGCAAAGGAGCAAAGGTGGAAAATTATAGTGCAAAAAGAAGGACTTTATTTTTTATAAAATCAAAAGGAGAAGTACTAGGAATAATAATATTTTGTTGTTGTTGTTAGATGTCATCAAGTTGGTTCCGACTCCTAGTGACCCCATGTACTAGAGAACAAAACACTACCTGGTCCTGCATCATCCTTATGATCATTATTATCCTTGAGCCCACTTTTGCAGCCACTGTGTCAATCCATCTCACTGAGGGTCTCCCTCTTTTTCACTGACCCTCTACTAAGCATCATGTCCTTCTCCAGGGACTGGTCCTTCCTGATATCATTCCAAGGTACCTGGGACAAAGTCTCCCCATCCTTGCTTCTAAAGTGCCTTCTGGCTCTACATCTTCCAGACAGATTTGATTGTTCTTCTGGCTGTCCATGCTATGTTCAATATTCTTCACCAACACTGTATTTCATAGTCATCAATTCTTCTTCAGTCTTCCTTGTTCATTGTCCAGTTTTCACATGCATATTAGGCAATGGAAAACACTACAGTTGTGTCAGATGCACCTTAGTCCTTAAAGTTACATCTTTGCTTTTTAATACTTTAAAGAAGTCTTTTGCAGCAGATTTGCACCATGCAATGTGTCCTTTGATTTCTTAACTGCTTCTTGCATGCTCAATGATTGTGCATCCTTGTAAAATGAAATCCTTGACAACTCCAATCTTTTCTCTGTTTATCATGATGTTACTTATTTGCCTAATTATGAAGATTTTTGTTATCTCTATGTTGAGGTGTAATCCATACTGAAGGCTGTAGTCTTTGATCTTCATCAGCAAAGTGCTCCAAGTCCTCTTTGCTTTCACTAAACAAGCTTGTGCCTGCTGTACGTTGTTAATGAGTCTTCATCCACGTAACCAGTCAAAATTAAGTTTATGGAAATATCTTATTTTGGAAACATATAAATACATTAAGTAATTATAAAACAAAATTAAATTTTACGATACCAATTTTAAAATAATAAAATGAAACAAATAGACAGAAATGGCATCTGATTAGCAAATAACTACACAGAGAGGAACAATTCTGAGTGACTGAAAAGCCAGTAATTTAACTGTATATCTTGAGTAGAATCAACCTTATGGACAAATAGGATGCAAATAAATTTTAAAAAATATTTTAGTAATTATGTTGTCGGTGGTAGTGTTGGTATTATTATTCTGAGACTGCTGCTGTGTAATATAAGGTAAAGGAAATGAGTGATTGTGTAGTTTTCTAAATTTATTACCCTTAATGTCCTTTTAAAATCTGGTAAATAAATAAAATGAATCAAGCATTTATACTGTCTTCCCAATACAAATTGTGTTACCGTGTAACCAAATAATAGCTGATGAGAATTTTTTATGCATATATTCCGGCTAATAAATGAAGAATGAAAAAAAATTATTATAATTTTGTAAGCCTCAATATGCATTAATAGATCTAAGCAGAGAGCATCAACAATTTCTACCATAATAAGAATAATAAAAAACATTTCAGAGGGCCGGTGTCAAGATGGCAGAGTAGTCAGATGGCTTCCTATATCCCTCTTACAACAAAGAGCTGGAAAAACAAGTGATTTGATTGTATAGTCCGAGGGGTGCAGGGAAGCAGACATAAAGCTCAGGGCATGCGCTTGGGAGGCAGTTTCCACATCGACAGAGATCCAGCATCAGAGATTCTGCCTGGGCACTCAGAACCAGTGAAAAGCAGCCCCCAAGTGGGTAAAGATAAGTACCTGCATGTGGCCTTTCACAAGAATTTAAAACAAACAAACAAACAATAAACCCATTTGGGAAAAACCTCTCTCCCTTTTACTTCCTCCCTCCCCACTCTGCACCAGTCCAGCCTTCAGAAGACTGAGTCCCCTGGGCCAGAAGTAGATCTCAAAAGATGCCTTGACCCATTCACCTGGCCTCGGAGAGGGAACAAATAAGCTACTGGCTTCCTAAGCCAGGAACTCAGGGTTGGCACAGCTTCTTTGCTAGGCACAGGCATCAGGGATCCACAGACTTTGAGTGCCTTACACCCCTTATACCCTTACACCATCACAACAGCATAAGCCCTCACTACCACAGTACAACAGGGTAAACATCTGAAGTCTAACTTCGACTGTTTCAGCTGTGAAGTGGCAGATTTGTGACCCTTGACATAGCCTTGCCCCTTGAGCAGGCACATTTACCAATCTGCACCAGGGACTTGAGGACTGGTGGCTCCACCTATGCCACCTAGTCACCTGATACAGGGGTCCAAGAATAAGTGGTGCCCTCCAATCTTTACAGCCAAAAGAGTGGGGTCCTCATAGTCTGACTGCAAAACTCACCTACCTACTTGCCCTAGGAAATAGGGACACTCTTTCCTTTCAGACTCTCAGGGGCAGACTTCAGCCCCCTGCCTGGCTGAGCACGTGACCCCTCACTGCAGCCCGATACCTGTGCCTACACCAATCACCCATGCCTCTCTACGACTGTAGGTGAGAGTCTGAACCACACACTTGGTGACTGTCTGTCTGGACACCAGAGCTAAACCCATATAGGAAAATTTAATGGAATTCTGGTACACATAATTAGTCACAGAACTAACTACCTGGTGACAGGATGTTAGACCTTCAAAGGCACCAATAATCAAACTAACACACACAAGGAGCCTATTGGGCCATATCAAAACAAAGCAAAACAAGAATCTAGGACTCACTAAACAAATATAAAATAAAATCATAATAACTTATTGATGGCTCTGAGAAAACAGTCAATATAAAATCACATAGAGAGGCAGTCCATGATGGCTTCAGCAAGCTTCCAAAATAAAGAATCAATAAATTCACTGGAGGAAGAGAATTTCTTGGAATTACCAGAGGCAGAATACAAAAGATTAATATACAGAACTCTTCTAAAAATTAGAAAGGAAATTCGACAAAATGGAGAAGTTCCAAGGAACATACAGACAAAGTAGTATTGGAACTTAAAAAGTTATTCAAGAACGTAATCACAAATTTAACAGGCTGCAAGAATCCATAGAGAGATTGCATTCAAAAATACAGAAGATTAACAATAAAATTTCAGAAATAGACAACCCAATAGAAAGTCATAGGAGCAGAATTGAGGCAGTAGAAGTTAGAATCTGTGACACTGAAGATAAAGCATTTGATGGCAACTTATTTGAGGAAAAATCAGATAAAAGAATTAAAAAGAATGAAGAAACTCTAAGAGTCCTGTGGGAATCTATCAAGAGAAATAACCTATGAGTGATTGGAGTACAGAACGGGGCGGGGGGGGGGGGGGTAACAGAAAATACAGAGAGAATTGTTGAAGATTTGTTGACAGAAAACTTCCCTGATATCATGAAAGATGAGAAGATATCTATCCAAGATGCTCATCGAACCCCACATAAATTTGATCCCAAAAGAAAGTCACCAAGACATATTATAATCAAACTTACCAAAACCAAAAATAAAGAGAGAATTTTAAGAGCAGCTAGGGATATAAGAAAAGTCATATACAAAGGATAGTCAATTAGGATAAGCTCAGACTATTCAGCAGAAACGATGCAGGCAAGAAGGCAATGCGATGACATATATAGAAAGCCTTGAAGGAAAACAACTGCCAGCCAAGAATTACATATCCAGCAAAACTGTCTCTCAAATATGATGGCGAAATCAGGGCATTTCCAGATAAACAGAAGTTTAGGAAATCTGCAAAAAGCAAACCAAAATTACAAGAAGTACTAAAGGGAGTCCTACAGTTAGAAAATCAATAACATCAGATAACAACGCAAGACTAGAACACAGGACAGAGCAACCCGATATTGACATACATAGGGAAGCCAAAAATATATCAAAGCTAAAAGATGGAAAATAAGGAAACAGAGATATCACTGTGTAAAAAAGGACAACATTAAATAAAATAAAAGGGACTTAAAAATGCAGACATTGATTATTCAGATGGAAGGGAAGTCAAGGCAATATAAAGTAATAAAAGACTGGTATAAACTTAGAAAAATAGGTGTAAATATTAAGCTAACCACAAAGGAATCTAACAATCTTACAAATCAAAGTAAAAAAAGTAGAAAAATATAAAGACTCAGCAAACACAAAATCTACAACAATGAAAAAAAATACAAAAAGAAAAACGATTCAGCACAGAAAATTAAGGGGAACAAAGAAAATGTGAACAACACACAAAAAGAGACATCAGGATGACAGCACTAAACTCATACCTATCAATAATTACGCTGAATGTAAACGGACTTAATGCACCAACAAAGAGACAGAGAGTGACAGATTGGATAAAAAAGCATGATCCATCTATATGCTGACTACAAGAGACACACCTTAGACTTAAAGACACAAACAGGCTAAAACTCAAAGGATGGAAAAAAATATATCAGCAAACAACACTCAAAGACGAGCAGGAGTGGCAATATTAATCTTTGACAAGATAGACTTTAAAGCAAAATCCACCAGAAAGGATAAGGAAGGACACTATATAATGATTAAAGTGTCAATACACCAGGAGGACATAACTATAATAAATATTTACACACTAATGACAGAGCCCCAAAATACATAAAACAAAGTCTAACAACACTGAAAAGAGAGATAGACAGCTCCGCAATAGTAGTAGGAGACTTCAACATGCCACTTTCGGTGAAGAACAGAACATTCAAGAAAGTAGCTCAATAAAAACACAGAACAGCTAAATGCTACAATCAACCAACTTGGTCTCATACATGTATACCAAACTCTGCACCCAACAGCAGCTAAGTATACTTTCTTTTCCAATGCACATGGAACATTCTCCAGAATAGACCACATATTAGGCCATAAAGCAAGCCTTTATGAAATCCAAAACCTCGAAATATTACAAAGCATCTTTTCTGACCATAAAGCCATAGAAGTGGAAATCAACAACAGAGAAAGCAAGGAAAAAAAAAATCAAACTCAAGGAAACTGACCAACAACTTGCTCAAAAACTACTGAGTTATAGAAATAATTAAAGATGGAATAAAGAAATTCATTGAAACAAATGAGAAAGAAAACACATCCTACCAGAACCGTTGGGACACAGTAAAAGCTGTGGTCAGAAGTCAGTTTGTAGCAATAAATGCACACATACAAAAAGAAGAATGGGCCAAAATCAAAACATTAACCCTACAACTGGAACAAGTAGAAAGAGAGCATCAAAAGAAGTCTACAAGCATCAGAAGGAAGGAAATAATAAGAATTAGAGCAGAATTAAATGAAATAGAGAATAGGAAAACAATTGAAAGTGTTAACAAGACCAAAACCTGGGTGTTTGAAAAGATCAACAAAATTGATAAACCATTAGCCAAACTGAAAAAATAAAAACAGGAGAGTAAGCAGATAATCTATATAAAAAATGAGATGGGTGATGTCACAACAGACCCAACTGAAATTAAAACAATCATAACAGATTACTATGAAAAATTGTACTCTAGCAAATTTGAAAACCTAGAGGAAATGGACAGATTTCTAGAAACTCACTACCTGCCTAAATTAACACAAACAGAAGAAGAACAACTAAATAAACACATAACAGAAGAAGAGATTGATAAGGTAATTAACAAAGTCCCACCAAAAAACAAACAAACAAAAAAAGTCCTGGCCCAGATGGCTTCACTGGAGAATTCTACAAACTTTCAGAGAAGAGATAGCACCACTTCTACTAAAGGTATTTCAGAGCATAGAAAAGAATGGAATACTCCCAAACTCATTCTATGAAGCCAACGTAACCCTGATACCAAAACCAAGTAAAGACACCACAAAAAAAAAAAAAAAGAAAAAGAAAATTACAGACCAATACCCCTCATGAACATTGAAGCAAAAATCCTCAACAGGGGTCTCCGGCAAGATGGCGGTCTAGGCAGAAGCACCA
>NW_004444083.1:6545907-6553021 GCF_000243295.1 Trichechus manatus latirostris
AAGACAAGAACCACATGATGTTATCAATGGATGCAGAAAAGGCATTTTAAAAGTCCAACACCCATTCATGATAAAAACTCTCAACAAAATAGGAATAGAAGGGAAATTCCTCAATACAAAATTAAGGGCTTTTATACAAAGACAACAGACAATATAATCAAAAATGGAGAGAATTTGAAAGCATTCCCCTTGAGAACGGGAACCAGGCAAGGACGCGCTTTACCACCACTCTTATTCAACATTGTGCTGGAGGTCCTAGCCAGAGCAATTAGGCTAGAAAAAGGAATAAAGGACATCCAAATTGGTAGGGAAGAAGTCAAAGTATCTCTGTTTGCAGATGATATGGTCTTATACACAGAAAACCCCAAAGAATCCACAAGAAAATTACTGGAAATAATAGAAGATTTCAGCAAAGTTGCAGGATACAAGATAAACATACAAAAATCAGTTGTATTTCTTTACACCAAAAAAGAAAACTTCAAAGAGGACATCATCAAATCCATACTGTTTACAATAGCCCCCCAAAAGATAAAATACTTAGGAATAAATCTAACCAGAAAAGTAAAAGATTTATACAGAGAAAACTACAAGACCCTACTACAAGAAACTAAAAGAGAACTGCATAAGTGGAAAAATATACCTTGCTCATGGATAGGTAGACTCAACATGGTGAAAATGTCAATTCTACCTAAAGCAATCTACAGATACAATATAATTCCGATCCATTTTCCACAGGCATTTTTAAATGAAATGGAGAAACAAATCGCCAACTTCATATGGAAAGGGAAGAGGCCCCGAATAAATAAAGCATTACTCAAGAAGAAGAACAAAGTGGGAGGCCTTGCAGTAGCTGATTTTAGAACCTATTATACTGCCACGATAGTCAAAACAGCCTGGTATTGGTTCGACAACAGATACATAGACCTGTGGGGATGTATGCCATTTAAACATGGCTGCACTTTTGACAACTGCAGCCCCCACAAGCCTCTATGCTGTATGCGACATGTTGGAGACTTGTCAGCTATAAGAAAGAGATTAGGCACGACTTGTTTTCCCAAACCTATTGTCCTGTTACTGATTGGCTTGTTTACCTGAATTCCTTCTCCCTTGCCCAAAACTTATTGTTACTCACCCAAAGCCCATTGTTCTGTTATTTGCTTCACTGCTTTCTGTATTGACTATAAATAAACTCCTGGGACTGGAGCCAGGGTCAACTCCTCAGAGTGACCCTCCTGGCCCCACTTCTCTGTAAGAGTTGTTTTTGGCTACTGTCTTCGCTGCCCCGACAACCGTCGACGCTGCAACAGATGGTGCCCCGTGTGAGGGAGCTGTAGACATCCTCGCACTCAATCCCTGAAAGTGGTAAGTACAGGATGCATCCATTTTGGGCTACTCTTACATCCCCGGGAGCGGCGGGGTTTTTCCGCAGGCGGAACTTTCCCAGAAGTTCTCATCTCGGGCTGCTATAGCCCTGGGAGCAGTGGGGCTTTCTCCTAAGCTCCCTCAAGGGATTTCAGGTTTTGGGCCAGGACCTTTCCTATCACTCTTTCCTTCATTTTCCTATTCCTCCTCGCTATGGGGAATTCTCTTTCTCCTGAGCAGCATCAACATAAAACCCAGTTGTTGGGACTGTTAAAGGCTTCCAAGCTTAAGGTTTCAGAAGAAGCCCTTACCCAACTTCTGCTTTTAATTTAATCTGCCATTTCCCGACAGGTAGACAATCAACAAACAGCTGAAGTTCTTTGTCTCCAGCTTGCTTGTGAAAATGCTAATGCTGACTGTTGGGCTGTTTTAGCTCCCTTAAAGGTACAGGATCTTAATCTAGCTGAAATGATAAGAGCATGTCAAAATGTTGACACAGAAACTCATAAGGCACAAGTATTAGCGGCAGCTCTCCGTCCATCCACTGCCACCTGTTTTGGGTGTGGTAAACCTGGGCATTTTAAAATGGACTGTCATAGGTTAAAAAACAAAAATGCCGACACTAAACTTTCAACCCAAAAGTGTCCCTGCTGTGGTAAAGGCTTTCATTGGGCTAGTCAGTGCAGGTCTCAACTTAACAATCAAGGCAGCCCTATGTCGGGAAATGGGAAGAGGGGTGAGAGCTCTCATGCCCCAAAAACTCCAGGGAGCCCCTGAGTGTGCAGTGTGGAGACCACAGCATAGACTCCAAACAGCAACATTTGTGAGTCAATGATTTAAAAGCAGCCACGGAAGGGAGTGCAGGACTAGATTTACCCTTGGCAGAAGGTGTCATAATAGATGAGGCAGGAAAAATTTTTCTTATAGCAACACAGGTTTGGGGACCCCTAACTCGAGGATATTTAGGACTCCTAATGGGTTGCTCTAGTGTTACATCTCAAGGTCTAACTGTTCATCCTGGTGTAATAGATTCTGATTACGAAAGACAAATTAAAATTATGGTTTCCAGTCTCTAACATTACTCCCTCTGATAAGATAGCACAGCTAATTTTACTTCCCTTTGTAGTCCCCTCTGCTCGCACTACCCCAAGACGGGCTGGGGGTTTTGACAGTACTGACGCTTTTTGGGTTACTGAGTTACAATCTTCCCGACCATATCTTACTGTTCAGGTCAATGATCGCATGTTTAAAGGGCTCGTGGATTCTGGGGCAGATGTAACTATCTTCTCCTCTGATTCCTGGCCCTCTTCTTGGTCCAAGAAGCAAACCGCTGAAACCCTCACAGGAGTTGGAGGAGCACAGTGTCCTTTTCAAAGTACACTTCCCATTGTTTGCTATAGCCCTGGTGGACAGCCCGCTTCTATCTGTCCCTTTATCCTTCCTTTACCTACTATATTATGGGGACGAGATTTACTCTCCCAGTGGAATGTTCAAATTGGCACCCCTCAGGATTTTTCATAGGGGCCACTGCTCAAACAGACCCTCTGCTAAAATTAACCTGGATACCTGGCCCTCCTGTTTGGGTTGAGCAGTGGCCCATTAAAGAAGAAAAATTAAAACACCTTAAAAAAATTGTCCAGGAACAGTTAGAGGCTGGACACATCCGGCCTTCCTGCAGCCCTTGGAATACACCTATTTTCTTTGTCCCCAAAAAAACCAAAAAATGGAGGCTCCTTCATGACTTACAGGCTGTTAATCAATGGCTTGTCCCTATGGGACCTCTTCAGCCAGGAGTTCCCAATCCGGCCTGTATTCCTCAAACATATCACATTATCATTATTGATCTTAAAGATTGTGTTTTTTACCATCCCACTCCATCCTGATGATTGTGCTAAATTTGCCTTCTCAGTTCCTTCTATGAATAATTGTCGTCCTATGCAGCATTATGAGTAGACTGTTCTCCCACAGGGCATGGTCAATAGTCCAACTATCTGTCAATATTATGTTCATAAGGCTCTTAAGCCAGTCCGAAGAGCCTTTCCCTCATGTCTTATATATCACTATATGGACGACATTCTCCTAGCCCATCCCAAACCAGAACAAATTGATTCACTTCTTATCTCTGTTCAACAAGCGTTACAAAGTTTTGGCTTACAAATAGCCCCTGAAAAGGTTCAGTCTTTCACCCCGTGGCAGTATTTGAGATACTATCTTGACACCGATATCATTCACCCTAAAACACCAGAAATTATAATTCTCAAGACATTAACTGTAAATGACCTCCAGAAACTCCTTGGTCATATTAATTGGCTGCGACCTTCACTCGGTATAACAACTTCTCAGCTGACCAACTTATTTGAGACCCTTAAGGGTGACCCTGTTCTAACCTCTATGAGAACACTCTCTCCCCAAGCACGCCATGAATACTTGTTAACCAAGACATTAAAAAAAAAATTTTGACTCGTTTACAGATAAATCATCCTGTTTACCTTCTCCTATTAAATACTCATAGTCTTACAGGCGTGCTCTGTCAATTTACTCCTGACTTTGGAGCACTTCAGTGGCTTTTTCTTCCTTATCACCCTCCACAACAGTTGTTTACATGTTTCTTTCAGTGCATTAACTTATTAATGCAAGGATGAACCCGCACTCAACAGCCTTTGGGTTCTGACCCTCATTTTATATACTTTGGGGTAACAGAAATAGCTTTTGATCATGCTCTTCTCAATTCTAAAGAGCTCCAGATCACTTTGGCTGATTTTACTGGATACGTAATTAATTCTCTTCCCACTTCAAAGCCACTCTCTACCCTACAGCTTCTTCCTTTACAATTTTCTACTATGCTCTCTCCTTCACCTCTTGCTAATGCTCCTACTGCCTTTATAGACGAATCAGGAAAGATTGGAAAAGGAGCGGTCACTTGACAAACAGACGGTGCCTGGCAACATTTCATTGCACAAAAGGCTTCCACTACACAGCGTACTGAGCTGTGGGCAGCTGTTACTGCCTTTGAAATTTTTAAATCAATGCCGTTCAATTTAATTGCTGATTCTGCTTATGTTGTCCATGCCATTGAACATATTAGTGATGCAACTCTTCGCTTTAGTTCCTATTATGAGTTATTTATTTTATTTAAAAGGCTCCAAGCCCTGCTTAATAGCCGTAACTCTCCCTTTTTTGTGGTACATGTGCGCTACCATACACCCTTGCTGGGGCCTCTTTCTGATGGCAATTCTCACGCCAATTTACTTGCTGGCTCTGCCTTTTCTAATGCATGAACTTCTCATAATTTCTTTAATGAAAATGCACTTGGACTTCAAAAACAATTTTCTATCTCCCTTACTGAACCACAACATATTGTTCGCAACTGTCCTGACTGCCAACGCTTTTCTCCCATGTCCTTTGCTGCTGGTGTCAACCCACGTGGTCTAATTGCCAATCAATTGTGGCAAATGGATGTAACACACTAGCCTCCCTTTGGGAAACTTAAATATCTCCATGTATCTATTGATACATGTTCTGGGTTTCTTTATGCCACAGCCCTTTCTGGGGAACGTTCAACTCTTGCCTGTCATCATTTCACCCAAGCCATTGGACTATGGGATGTCCCCAAGCTCTTAAAACTGATAATGGGCCTGTGTATACTTTGGCTAAATTTCAACAATTTTGTGCCACTTAGAATATTCTTCATTCCACTGGCATTCCTTATAACCCTCAAGGGAAAGCCATAATTAAATGTTCCCATAATACTCTCAAACAGCTCTTAAATAAACAAAAGGGGGGAGATGATGGGTCTAGAGCATGTGACCAGAAATGAAAGACTTGCCAATGCTCTCTTTATTTTTTAACTTTTTATCGGTTGCTAAAGATGGTCGTACTGCTGCAGAATGGCATTTTATCCCCCCTGACACTCGACCTTGCCCACAGGTCCTCTATAAAGATCCTCAAAATCCCTCTGTATGGCAAGGAACGGCAGAATTATTAACTGGGGGCGAGGGTACGTGGCTATTTTGTCTCCTACAGATCCACTTTGGATTCCCGCTCCAGCTGCAGTGTGGCCCACGCTCCATCTCTCCCGTGGTGCTCCGAGCCCTGCTGCCCGGGCTCGCCGGCCCGGTCGCCTGGGGTGTCACCGCCCAGGATGTCCCTGCCTGGAGGCTCTGGGCAGGCAAAAGCAGGCTCTGCACTCTGGCCGCAACTAGGGGTCCCAGACGTGCCCCGCAATGTGGCTCCCCCACGCACCGGCACACTCTGCCCTGCACCTCCGCCCCTTCCCTTCTCGGAACCGCTGCCACTGCCCCTGCTGCAGCTGCTGGAGCAGCCATCCAACTCGACTCCAGAGCTACAACTGACACCGGCACACCTTCCCCCGGGGATGAACACTGAAGTGCTGCGATCTGACCCCAAATCACCCCTTCCCCCGGGGATGGACATTGAACAACAGAGATCTGCAATACTGGTAACATGGGGAGGTCTGAAAGCCCTCTCCTCCAAAGCTGAGCATATCCTCTCAACTACAGGTGCCCCACTTACACCTGAAAACCTGTTTCTAGCTATGGTTTCCCTTGTGATAATCAATCCTCAATACTCATCCTATATTATCTTGTTAATCAGTAATTTGTTAATCAGTAAGTTCTGAATGAAAATTTGTTACGTGTGAAGTCCTCTATCTTTTCTGCTTCTCCTAGTTAGATGCTTCTGTATAGATAGATTCCTAAGTTAGATGATTCCTTTCCAATTGATAGTAAATTTGTGTAAATCAATGTATGTTTGATTGTTAAATCTGTTATGATGTGTAAATTACCCTTCCTGGTAATTCCCTTCCAAGGAATGGCAAAGCTGTGTAAATCATTGCTTGTTTGATTGTTAATGAATTTTTGAACCTTTATAAATCTGTAAGCCTTTAAGAATAATAATTTCAGTGGATGTAAAAAGTTAGTGTTTACCTGACAAAATGAGAGTCAGAGGAAACCAATGGGTCCAACAATCAGGATATTACTAGTGCAGAGGATTATATTATCCTCATAAGATCATCCTCTATTGTCTTACACACCTGAAAGACACATTGAGTCTGCTCACTCCGGCTATGCAATTGATAAGAGCATCGCTCTTACTTAGTAACCTGGTGAAGAACCAGATGGTATCCAGTGGAAAACCAGCACTGTGATTTTAAAGAGGTTGCTACGGCCGCCATCTAGGAGACTAAGTCCAGGCATTAAGTAACAACCTGGTGAAAAACCAAATGGTATCCGGTGGCAAACCAGCACCGTGAGGTTAAAGAGCCTGCTATGGCCGCCATCTAGGCGACTAAGTCCAGGTGTTACTCGTAGCTATGCTACTTCTCCTCCTTAAACATATGGAGTGTGCCCCAGCTGTAGCTAGGCTCACAAGGACTCACTAAGTCGCCAGGCCCTGAGGTGTAGAGACAGTAGCTGAGATAATCTTAGACTTTATCTCGTAGAGAAAATTTTACTTTGTCCTAACAGCCACTAGTTGGACCAGTAAAAACCCTCTCGATTCTTATTCCATTAACTAAACAAGAGGGGGTAAATGTGGGGATATATGCCATTTAAACATGGCTGCACTATTGACAATGGCAGCCCCCACAGGCCTCTATGCTGTATACGACATGCTGGAGACTTGTCAGCGATAAGAAAGAGATTAGGCACGACTTGTTTTCCCAAACCTATTGTCCTGTTACTGATTGGCTTGTTTACCTGAATTCCTTCTCCCTTGCCCGAAACTTATTGTT
>NW_004444083.1:6554617-6583629 GCF_000243295.1 Trichechus manatus latirostris
GCTTATTAAGAAAATGTTCTGCATCCTACTTTGTTGAGTATCGTCTGGTGTCTTAAAAGCTTGCAAGCGGCCATCTAAAATGCATCAATTGGTCCCAACCACCTGGAGTAAAGGAGAATGGAGAACATCAAAAACACAAGGAAAGTATTAGACCAAAAGACAGAAAGGGCCACATAAACCAGAGACTTGATTAGCCTGAGACAAGAAGAATTAGATGGTGCTCAGCTACCACTAATGACCACCCTGACAGGGAACAGAGCAGGTAGTCCCTGATGGAGCAGTGGAAAGACGGGGTGCAGAACTCAAATTCTAGTAAGAAGACCAGACTTAGTGGTCTGACTGAGACTGGAGATACCCTGGAAAGCATGGACCCTGGATTCTCTATCATCCCAGAACTATTAAAATTTCCACGGCCAACTTTTCAGACAGGGATTAAACTGACTATGGGAGATAAAGTGCTACTTCTTAAGAGTGTGCGTTTTAGTCAAGTAGATACAAGATACCAAAGCGGCAGCTTCTCTTCAGAGGTGAGATGGGAAGGCAGAGAGCGTTAGGAGCTGGTTGAATAGACATGGGGATACAGGGGGCGGAAAGGAGGAGTGTACTGTCACAGAATGGGGTGAGCAATTAGGGTTACATAACAATGTGTGTATAAAATTTTGTACGGGAGACTAACTTGAAATGTAAACTTCATTTATACTACAACAATAAAAAAAATTCAGACATTTTATATCTCTACATATAAGAACTTACCATTATGAAATAGACTTGCTCCCCTGCTTCTACAAGAAAAAAACCAACAAAAAAAATGAATTTGATCAATCCTAATCCCATAGTTCCAGCAACGAATTCATAGAAAATGTATTCAACCTCAAAAGCAAACAAAAAATAATAATAAAAACGGAAAATATCCCTTCAAAATTAAACGGTTCAGCAAAGAATGACATGTTAGCTCAGTGAAATGTCCTGAAACCAAAAAATCAAAGTGGTTATCATCAAGTCAATTGTGACTCATTGTGAACCCATCAGTGTCAGAGTAGAACTGTGTCAGGGTTTTCAAGGCTGTGACCTTTCAGAAGCAGATCACCAGATATTTCTTCTGAAGTGCTTCTAGATGAGTTTAAACCACCAACTTTCATGTTAGTAGTGCAACACTTAACCATTTGCACCAGTCAGTGACTGAAAACTTTCCCTATCTCTTCTATAACTCCCAAATGTCTGCTGCATCCTCCTCAAGACCTCAAGTTCACACCATCCCCCACCTGTTGTCACTTGCCCTGGTCATTATTTTTTACCTGTCGCCATAAACGTGAATCATTTTTGCTAAAATGGTCCAACTTTTGCCAGAACCAGCCCTCAGCAGGGAGCTTCTCTTTGCTCGATGAGGCACCACGAGTCTGTCTCCAGAGAAAACTCTGAGCACAGGAACAGAAGAGCAGCAGCAGCAGCCACCCAAGAGCTCGGGCCATGGTGGTTTTGTGGGAAACAGTTTCCACAGTCTGGGCTATTTCTACTGCAGTCGCCCCCACCCTGTTGCAACACTGACAGGCATCAGTAGTGGATCTTGGCCCCTGGGGCTACGTGATGTTATCTCTACCTAGAAATGTAGGTACCACCATCCCCCCACCTCCTGAGACTATGGGGACATTCAAGTAGAAAAGTTCAAATGCGTGAGAGGAAAAGATGCCTGCAAGTGGCTTTTTACCCCACCTGTTTTGGTGGAGACCCTGGCCTAGTGGTCCCCAGGAGTGCAGGAACCACCAAAGGCATGAGCCCAGGGTAAGAGTGGGAGATTTGGAAAACTCATCCTCTACTGAATGATTTCCTTGCCTTTGCTTCCTTGTCACTGGTGGAGTCTTCTGCTAGGACTCTAAGACCACACATACAGAATGAAAAGACAAAATGAAAGCCCAGATTCCAGTTGGTGTGACATCTCTGTGCAGAAACCCAAGCATTTTCACATTCCTGGTCCCTCTACTTCTCTCATTGTAGAACTGGTGCTGATATTGCTTTCTCATCCTAATCTTCATCACCACCATCATCACCCCTTTGTCAATATCAACACTGCCATAAACATGTTATGAGATGCCAGACCCTACTGACCTCCTGGAGAGATAATGAGTTACCGTGGCTTTTGTGCCTTGGAGTGTCTTGAAGTAGAGTTAAGAATGCAACATATGCACAGGAAAGAGAGAGAAGAGAGAAAGGCATAGGAGGAATGGTGTGGGAGGGTGTTACCTCCACACGAGTCTATGTCAGTATGGAATTGGATGGTTTTAAATGTTGCAAGGATTTCCATGAAGGTGGGAAGTTGGGTTGGTGTCTTGAGTTCTCAAAGGCATTCTTACATGCCTAGAGTCCAAAGAATAATTAACATCACTGGCTTGCATGTCAGACAGCCTGAGTTTGAAGCTCTAACTCATGGTGACCTTATGTGTAACAAAGCAAAACCTTGCCTGGTCCTGCAACATTCTCATAATTTTTGGTACATTTGAACCCATTGTTGCAAGCATGTGTCACGGCATCTCATGGAGGGTTTCATTTATTTTCGCTGACCCTCTCCGTTATCAAACACGACGTCCTTTTCTAGCAATTGGACATTCCTTATGACATGTACAAAGTAAGCATGACAAAATCTCCTCCTCCTCCGTGGCTTCTAAGGAGCATTCTACCTACACCTAATATTCTGTGTGTTTGCTATTATTTTAATTGTATGGAAGAGTAGTGCTTATAATACAAGTTTCCGACCTGCTCTTTTGCCAGTTAATCTTGATCTCCTAAAAATATAATTGAACATAAAGATCTCCCTGCAGCTGTTTTTATTAGGTGCTGTCAAGTTGGTTCTCACTCATAGAGGCCTATGCATAATGGAAGAAAATACTGCCCAGTTCTGTGCAATCCTCATAGTCTTTGCTATGTTTGAGCCCAGTGTTGCAACCACTGTATCAGTCCATCTCATTGAGGGTCTTTCTCTTTTTTGCTGACCTCTTTATCCTACCAAGCATGACGTCCTTCTCCAGGAACTGGTCCATCCTGGTAACATGTCCAAAATACATGAGATGAAGTATCACCATCCTTGCTGCCAAGGAGCACTCTGATAATATTTATTCCAAGACGTAGTAGTTAGCTCTCCTGGAAATCCATGGTATATTCTATATTCTTGGCCAACACCATAATTCAATGGCTTTGATTCCTCTTTAGTCTTCTTTATTCATTGTCCAGTTTTCAAAAGTGTATGAGACTGAAAATACCATGGCTTGTGTCAGGTGCACCTCAGTCCTCCAACTGACAGCTTTTCTCTACAACACTTTAAAGAGTTCTTTTGCAGTAGATTTGCCCAATGCAACACATAGTTGGATTTCTTGATTGCTATTTCCATGTGTGTTGGTTGTGGATTCTGCAGACATATATAAATTATGAGCATCAATGAATTCTTGCTCCTTAAGGAACACTGACCTTTCTATTCTTTGATTTGTATTATTGAGCAGTAAATGCTTTGCAGCTTTCTGGTCCTGTTTCCACATAGGCCCATAGCCTCACTGAAGCTGGAAGTAAGCATTTGAGAACTTGTCCCAATACAGAGATGACATCAGCAACAGATAAGGAAAATTTTACACATGGTATGTAGGAGGCCAATGGCATAAATGATATATAATGTTTATATTGTGTGATAATTCTCTGGTGCTAGTATTTTCATCAGTATATAAAAGATTACTTTCAGAATTAATTTGACCTTATTCCTGTTGACAGTATATTTGTATGTTTGTTTTCATTTTCAGTTGTAGGGAGTGTTGCCTTCATATGAACATTGGAAAGTAGTAGCTGAGATTCTGTGTAAACCTTTTGCACAAAAGAACTACTGTTTCCTCAGTAGAGAAAGAAGCAAGCTACAAATAAGCAAGAGGGAAGGTAGAGGATGTGATGTGTGGAGCTAAGTGGTTGAGAGAAAGAAGAGTGAAACGAGTGGAAAAAATATACAATAAAAGGGAAAAAAAGGAAGGGAAAAGAAAAAAAAGTAAATAAAATGGTGGCGAGATGAGACTGAGCTGGTGGTGGTGGGGTAGACCTGGTTTGGCCATGTGCTGGTGGCTGTCTAGCTGAGTGGTGTGGCTTGGCCTGTCACAAAAGGGCTTGAGCGGCGCACAAGTTAGGTGGGTGGGAGAAGGGAAAAAATGAAGGGAAAGTAACAAAAGAAACAATGAAAAACAACATCAACAAAAAATATGGTGCTGACGTAGTCAACATTTAGAGGTTTGGTGAAATAGGGGTGGTGGTGAGCTGTGTCTCTCTCACCAGGTGGCTAAGCGCCTTCCCTCAGGAAGTGTCAGAAGTAGCACAGGGCTTTGGTGGGAGGTGGAAGGAAAAGGGAAAACTGTAAAAATAAATAAAAAATATACTATTGAGGTAGCTGACCTGTGGGGGAAGCGCAGACATATGGAAGCTGTGTGCTAGTGACTCTCTAGCAAAGTAGAGCATAAAGGCCCTTTGAGAAGACAGTGCAATGTATGGGGCTAGGTGTGTGGGAGAAAGGATAGGAAAGAAAAAGAGAGAGGGAAGAAACAACAACAAAATGGCCATGAAAGAGCCAGCCAGTGACGGTGGCACAGACTCGGGGAGACAAAGTGCCAGTGGCTCTCTATTCAAGCAGTGCAGTATGGACCTTTGAGAAGGGGCAGGGGTGGCATACAGGGCTTGGTGGGTGTGAGAAAGGAAAAGTACGATGGGAGAGAGAGAGAAGAAAGAGAAAAAAAAGAGATCAAAGCAAGCAAACTAAAAAAATTATAGCACTGAAGGAGACAGCCCGTGGGGGCAGTGCGGACCCAGGGAGGCTGTGTGCCTGTGACTGTTTACCCTAGTGATGTATCATGGCCTTTCAAGAAGGGGCAGGGATGATACATGGGCTAGGTGGGCAGGAGACAAGAAAAGAAGGAAAGGAGAGAGAGAGAAGAAATAACCAAAAATATATGTTGCTGAAGGAGCTGGCTGGTGGGTGTGGCACTGGACTGAGAGGAGGCCCTGTGTTGGTGGTTCTCTAGCCATGCAGTGCACCAAGGCCTGTCAAGAGGAGATGGGAAAGGCACGTGGGGTTTGGTGAGCAGGAGAAATAAAAAGAAGGTAGGGATAGAGAGAGAAGAAATAAAAAACAGAACAAAATAATAATACTAATAATATGGCACTGAAGGAGTCAGATGATGAGGGCAGTACTGACCTTGGCAGTTTGTGTGCCAATGTCTTTCTAGCCAAATGGTGCAACATAGCCCATCAAGAAGAGGTGGGGACAGTGCACAGGACTAGATAGGTGGGAGAAAGGAAAGATAGGAAGGGTGAGAAAGAGAGAGAGAGAGAAGAAACAAGAAAAAACCTCCTAAAAAAAAAAAACAGTAACAAAAAAAATAATAAAATGGTGCTAGGGGAACTGATGGTTGGGGCAGGGTGAACTCAGGTACAGTGAGCTAGTATCTCTCCAGATGAGCTACTGGCCCATTGGCAAGCAGCTGAAGCTTTGTACAGGGCAGAAGGGTGGGGGACAGGGAAGTGTGTTTCCCTAGTCACGAGAGGTTTTCTCCTATTGAATGTTGCATGAAGTTGCCTTCCTATACTCCCTACCCGCAGTCCTTGGTGGCTGAGGTCCAAGATGGCGAATCTGTTCTGTTAGCTGGTAGGGAAGCTCCACTAAATAGCTCTCATTGTTCCCTGTTCTCTGTCAGTTTTTTATTCCATTCAGTGATTTACTGATTTTTTTCTCATTTCATTTGTTGCTTAGGGTTCCAGGATTGATGCTTGCATCTGTTTTACTTTGTTTTCAAGTCTTTACTGCAGAAAGATGTCATGGTGCTTCTAGCAAGCACTATGTTGGCTCCACTTTGGGAATATCTGTAGTTTGAACTCTAGCCCTAACTGAGGATTAAATTATTTGTTTCAAGTTTAAAAAAAAAAAGAAAAAAAACATTGATGCTCATGAGAAAAACAGAAAGAAACTTGATAGAAGAGAACTTTCCTGCAGTTCCAAAAAAATAAAAAAAAAAAAAAACAAGCATTAATTTTCATATGGGAAGAGGTCACTAACAAACAAACAAATAATAAAAAAAAAGGCAAAAGATCATTAAAAAGACAGGCAAGAAAGAAAAGAGCAAAATGGATGTCAGAAGAATGTCTGAAATTTGCTTTTGAACACAGAGCAGTCAAGCAAATGGAAGAAATGAACTTAAAGAGCAGAACAGAAGATTTCAAAGGGCTGCTCAAGAAGGTAAAGTATTATAATGAAATGTGAAAACACCTGGAGTTAGAAAACCAAAAGGGAATAACATGCTCTGCATTTCCCAAGCTGAAAGAACTGAAGAAAAAATGTAAGCCTCGCATTGCAATTTTGAAGGATTCTATGGGCAAAATATTGAACAACTCAAAAAGCAGCAGAAGAAGGTGGACAGAATACACAGAGTCAGTGCACCAAAAAGGAAACAGAAATTCTCACAAATGGACAGATAAACAACATCAAGATAAACAGAGAAAAGAATGAAATTGTCAAGGATTTCATTTTGCTTGGATCCATGATCAACATCCATGGAAGCCAGCAGCCAAGAAATCAAATGATGTATTGCATTGGGTAAATTTGCTGCAAAAGATTCCTTTAAAGTGTTCAACAGCAAAATGTCATTTTGAGGACCAAGGTGGAAGCCATTGCACTTTTCAAGTGTCTCATATGCTTGGGGAATCTGTTGTTGTTAGGTGCTGTCCAGTCAGCTCTGATTAATGGTGAACCTATGTACAACAGAACGAAACACTACCCAGTCCTGTGCCACCCTCACAGTTGTTGTTATGCTGGAGCTCATCGTTGCAGCCACCGTGTGGATCCATTTGGTTTTCACTGGCACTCTACTTTACCAAGCATGATGTCCTGCTCCAAGGACTGAAGCATCCTGATAACATGCCAAAGTATGTGAGACATAGTCTCAAAATCCTTGATTCTACAGAGAATTCTGGTTGTACACTTCCAAGACAGATTTGTCAGTTCTTTTGGCAGTCCATGGTATATTCAAAATTCTTCACAAACACCACAATTCAAAGATGGTCAATTCTTCAGTTTTCCTTATTCATCTTCCAGCTTTCACATACATATGAGACGATTGAAAATACCATGGCTTGGCTCAGGCACACCTTAGTCTTCAAGGTGACAACTTTGCTTTTTAACACTTTAAAGAGGTATTTTGCAACAGATTTACCCAATGCAATGTGTCTTTTGATTTCTTCACTGCTGCTTTCATGGGTGTTGACTGTGGATCCAAGTAAAATGAAATTCTGTCAGTGATAGGATAATATCCATACACCTACAAGGAAGACCAGTTAATAAGACTGTTATTCAAATCAACGCACCAACCACTACGGCCAAAGATGAAGACATGGAAGATTTTTACCAACTTCTGCGGTCTGAAATTGACAGAACATGCAATCAGGATGCATAGATAATTACTGGTGATTGGAGTGCAAAAGTTGGAAACAAAGAAGAAGGACGGGTAGTTGGAAATTATGGTCTTGGTGACAGAAATGAATCTGGAGACAGCATGATAGAATTCTGCAAGACCAATGAATTCTTCATTGCAAGTACTTTTTTTTACCAACATAAACGGCAACTATACAAGTGGACCTTGCCAGATGGAATACACAGGAATCAAATCGATTGCATCTGTGGAAAGAGTGGATGGAAGAGCTCAATATCATCAGTCAGAACAAGGCCAGGGACCCACCAACTGCAGAATATACCATCAATTGCTCATATGCAAGTTCAAGTCTAAACGGAAGAAAATTAGAAGAAGTCCACGAGAGCCAAAGCATGACTTTGAGCATATCTCACCTGAATTTAGAGACCATCTAAAAAATAGATTTAACACATTGAACACTAATGACCAGATGAGCTGTGGAATGACATCAAGTACATCATACATGAAGAAAGTAAGAGGTCATTAAAAAAATAAGAAAGAAACAAAGGAGCAAAATGGATGTCAGAAGAGATTCTGAAACTTGCTCTTGAATGTCAAGTAGCTAAAGCAAAAGGAAGAAGTGATGAAATAGTAAAACTGAACAGAAGATTTCAAAGGACAGCACGAGAAGACAAATTAAAGTGTTATGATGACATGTACAAAAACCTGGAGATAGAAAACCAAAAAGAAGAACATCCTTGGCATTTCTCAAGCTGAAAGAACTGAAGAAAAAATTCAAGCCTCGAAGTTGTGATACTGAAGGATTCTATGGGGAAAATACTAAACGAAGTAGGAAGCATTAAAAGAAGATAGAAAGAATACACAGAGTCACTTTACCAAAATATTTGGTCGACGTTAAACCATTTCAGGAGGTAGCATATGATCAGGAACCAATACTACTGAAGGAAGAATTCCAAGCTGCACCGAAGGCATTGGCAAAAAACAAGGCTCCAGGAATTGATGGAATACCATTTGAGATGTTTCAACTAACCGATGCAGCATTGGAAGTGCTCACTCATCTATGCCAAGAAATTTGGAAGACAGCTGCCTGGCCATGTGACTGGAAGAAATCCATATTTATGCCTATTCTGAAGAAACTTGATCCAGCCAAATGCGGAAATTATCAAACAATATCATTAATATCACACACAAGTCAAATTTTGCTGAAGATCATTCGAAAGCGGCTGCAGGAGTATATTTACAAGGAACTGTCAAAACTTCAAGCCAGATTCAGAAGAGGACGTGGAACCAGGGATAGCATTGCTGATGTCAGATGGATCCTGGCTGAAAGCAAAGAACACCAGAAGATGTTTACCTGTATTTTATTGACTATGCAAAGGCATTCCACTCTGGGGATCATAACAAATTATGGATAATATTGGAAAGAATGGGAATTCCAGAACACTTAAATGCAATCATGAGGAGCCTGTACATAGATCAATAGGCAGTTGTTTAAACAGAACAAGGGGATACTGCACGGTTTAAAGTCAGCAAAGGTGTGGGTCAGGGTTGTATCCTTTCACCATACCTATTCAATCTGTATGCTGAGCAAATAATAAGAGAAGCTGGACTATATGAAGAAGAATGGGGCAACAGGATTGGAGGAAGACTCATTAACTTGCATTATGCAATGACACAACCTTGCTTACTGAAAGCAAAGAGGACTTGAAGCACTTACTGATGAATATCAAAGACTCCAGCCTTCAGTATGGATTACACCTCAACATGAAGAAAACAAAAATCCTTACAACTGGACCAATAAGCAACATCATGATAAACAGCTAAAACTATGAAGCTGTCTAGGACTTCATTTTACTTGGATCCACAATCAATGCCCTTGGAAGAAGCAGTCAGGAAACCAGTTGATATATTGCATTGGGCAAATCTGCTGCAAAAGACCCAAGCTATATTTTCAATCACCTCGTACACATTCAAAGCTGGAAAAAGAATAAGGAAGACCAAAGAAGAATTGTTGCTTTTGAATTATGGTGTTTGTGAAGAATATTGAGTATACCATGGATTGCCAAAAGATGACCAAGTCTGTCTTTGAAGAAACACATCCAGAATGTCCCTTGGAATACAGGATAGTGAGTCCAAACTAACTCCACAGCACAGAACGACAAAGGAGGAAAGTTAGAAAATTATAGTGCAGAGACGAAGAGCTTCATCTTTTATGAAGTCCTAAAGAGAAAAGTATGAAGAATAATAATGTAACCTGCCAAAATCAAGTTTGCTGAAATATCTTGTTCTGTTAATTTGACTTTGGTACTATATAAATATTTAAGGTAATTATAAGATAAAATTAAATTTTACAAAACCAATTTTCAAAGTAATAAAATGAAACAAATAATCACAAAGGATATCTGAGCAGTTGAATAACCACTCAGAGAGAAGCAATTCTGAGTGACAGGAAAGTCAGTAATTTGACTGGACATCTTTATTATAATTAACCTCATGGACAAGTAGACTGAAAAGTAGATTTTTAAAAATCTTCTAGTAATTATATTTTTGGTGGCAGTGTTGGCATTATTCTGAGACTGCTTTGTAATAGGAGGTAAAGAAAATGAGTGGTTGTGTAATATTCTAGATCTATTATCCTTAATGTTTTTCTTTGAAATCTGGTAAATTAAGGAAACGAGTCAAGTGCTTACAATCTTTCCAATACAAATTATGTCACTGTGTAACCAAATGATAGATTATGAGAAGTCTCTTTTATATATGAATTTGAGCTAATTAATAAAGAATGACAAAATTAATATTTCCATTTTGCAATCCTCCATGAATTAATAGATCTAGGCATTGTTCATAGTTTCTACCATAATAATAATAGTAACAGACATTTCAAGCATTACCTATTTCTGTAGGAAAGAACTTCCAATATGTATGAAGTAGCCTTGCTCACTTGCTCCCTTGCTCCTGAAAAAACAGGAATTTATTCAATCCTCTAGTTGCAGTAAACAATTTATAGACAATTTATGCAACTTCAAAAGCAAACAAAACAAAAAATAACAAAATATTTCCCCAAAACTAAATGTTTCAAGGAACGATGGCATATTAGCTCAGTGCAATGTCTTCAAACCAGAAAACAAACCCTGTTGCCATCAGTTTAATTACAAATCATAGTGAGCCCATGAGTGTAACAGTACAATTGTGTTCTATGCTGTTTTCAAGGCTGTGACCTTTTAGAAGCAGATTGCCTGGACTTTATTCTGAGATGCCTCTGGCTGAGTTGGAACCACCAACCTACCAGTTAGCAGTTCAGCACTTAACTGGTTGCCCAACCCAGGGACTGAAAACACTCCACATCTCTCCATTACCTTACAGACCTCTGTGGCAACTTCCTTAAGACCTCAATCTCACACTATCCTCCACCTGTCATCATCAAATGAAGGAGGGGAAAAGACTCCCGCTAGTGGCTTTCCACCACACCACTATGGTGGATACCACGGGCTTGTGGTCCCCAGGGCTGCAGGAACCACCAAAGGTGCAATCCCAGGATAAGAGTGAGAGATGTTAAGAAACTCATTCTCTGCTGAATGATTTCCTTATCCTTGCATTCTCGCCTCTTTCTTGGGTGGTCTTTTGTTAGGACTCCAAGACCACACACACAGAATGACAAAACAAAATGGGGAGACGGAGCCAACATGGTGCTACAGACAGAAGCACTATGCCATTCCTCTGCAGCAAAGAGCCAAAAAACTAACTAAAACAGATACAAATGTCAATCCTAGAACACTAGGTACCAAATGAAGGAATTAAAAACTTGATTCAGCAACGAATGAAGTAAGAAACTGACAGACAACAGAGAATGAGGAGAGCTACGGAGTAGAGGCCCCATACCAGCTAATGTGGCCTGATTCACTGCCTTGGACTACAGCCACCAAGGAACTCAGGTGGGGAGTACAAGCAGGTAACTTCCTGGAGCTTTCAGCAACAGACAGAGCATCAAATAACTAGGGTTACACACTTTCCCACCACACACCTTTTTTCCCTTTAGGAGTTCTCTGCCACTTGCCAAGGGCCATAGTTGCTCAGCTGGAGAGATACCAGCTCATTGCTGCCCAGATTCAGCATCCTGGACCTAGCCAACAAATACTGCAGATGGGGAGTATGAGAAGGCAACTCCAAGGAGCTCCCCACAGGAGACAGAGCACGTGATAACCAGGGATACATCCTTTCCCATCCCCTATCCTTCTCCACGCTACATGGCCTCTGCTGTTTATCAACGGGCCAGGACTGCTCAGATGGAGAGACATTAGCTCACTACCACCAAGGTATGCCCCGCCCCCACTGGCCAGCCCCTTCAGCACCAATTTTTGTTTTTTTTTTTGTTTGTAATTTTTGTTTGTCTTTTGATAATGAATTTTGGCTTTTTTGTTGCTTCTCTCTGTTTCCCATCCTTCCTTTCCTTTCTCCCATGTGCCTTCCCCTCCCCTTCTTGAAGGGTTGTGATTTTTTGGTTTCTTTAATTTGTTCTTTTTTTTTTTTTGAGTTTTTTTTTTTCTTTCTTTCAATTTTTTTATTGTTTCCCTCTCTCTCTTCCTTCTTTTTCTTTCTCCTGCCCGGCCAGCCCCGTGTGCCATCACTTCCCCTTCCTGTAGTGCTATTTTTTGATTTGTGTGCTTTGTTCTTTTTGTTTTGTTTTTTGCTGGTTTATTTTTTTATATACATTATTTTTTGGACTTTATTTTGTTGTTTCTCTCTCTCTCCCTTCCTTACTTTCCTTTTTCACGCCCAGCTAGCCCAGTGTGTGGTCATATCCCCTTCTTGATGGGCTGTGATTTTTTAGTTTGTTTGCTTTGTTCTTTTTTTCTTTCTCTCTACTCTCTTTCCTTTCATTCCTTTCTTTATCTCACTCAGCCAGCCCTGTGCACTACCAAAACCCGTCTGGAGGTGCTGTGCAGCATAGCTCACTTGGAGAGCAACTTCGAGTGGCCACCCTGAGTGTGTGCTGCCATCACTGACTGGCTCCCTCAGCATGATTTTATTTATTTGTTTATTGTTTATTTGTTTTGGGATTTTTATATTCTTTTGTTACTGTTTCTTCTATCTCTCTTTCTTCCCTCCTTTCCATTTTCCCATTCATCCAGCCTCATGCACCACCCTAAGCTTCTTGGTGGGCTATGCTGTACCACATGGATGGATAGCCTCTGACAGATGGCCTCCCCAGGTCTGTACTGCCCCCACAAGCCAGCTCCCTAAGCACTGTATAGTTTTTATTTTTATTTATCTTTCCTCTTCTCTTTTTCCTTCTCTATCCTACCTAGGCCCTGCCAACCCTTACCAATGGGCCATGACTTGAGATTTGGTAAGAGAGGAACAATAGCTTGCTGCCAATGCAATTCCACCCCACTCCCAACATCCAGGGCCTTAAACACAATATATATGTGTATATATATATATATATGTATATATATGTATATATGTATATATATGCATATATATGTATATATATGCGTATATATGTATATATGTGTATATATATGTATATATGTAAATATATATATTTGCTGCTTTTTTATTATTTTTATTTTTTTCTTTGATTGTTGGCTTCTTCTTTCTCTTTCCCCTCTTTCCTTTCTCCAGCACACCTAGCTCCGAGCATCATCCATGCTGCTTCTTGACAGGTCAAGCCATACCACTTGGCCAGAGAGCTACCAGCACACTGCTTACTGGATCTGCCCTGCCCCTATCCACCGAACATACCACATAGCCATTTTATTTACTTTTTACTTTTTATATTATTCTATTATTTCATTTTTTATTATTTTTTGCCTTTGTTTCTTCCTCTTCTTCCTCTTCCTTCACCTACACACTTAGCTCTGCACATCACATCCTTTCCTTTATCTCTTGCCTATCTGCACCATGCACCAATTGCCACACCCCGGAGTGAAATGTGGTACTCCAGACCCTGTCCTGCACTGCTCCCCAGCCCTACCCCATCACCCCATTTATGCCTTAAATCACCACTCCCCACCCCTCTACCCCATCTGGACCTACCCTGCTGCACCATAGTTGAGTCAACAGCCCTGCCCAACAGGAAAAGGTTGTGGAAACTACTGAGACCTTAAGTGAGCACATAACAAAACACACAGCCACCTGCCCAGACATAGCCAAGTAAACAGAAGGTAGTATGAAACAACGAAATCTACAATGAATAAATGAAGAAAAGAATTCCTGAAAGTCCTGGAGACAGCAGACAATATCAAAACATATAAAAAAAGGAGAGGATGGCCCCAGAAAGCGACCAAAATAAAACAACAGATGACCTTCTGCTAGAAGAAAATTCACTGGGACTACCAGATAGAGAATTCAGAACTGTAATATTTAGGGTTCTCAAACAAACGAAGAAAAATGTAGAAAAAAAGTAGGGAAAAAATAGACAAAATCATGGAAAACACAGACAAAATCATGAAAAAGACAGACAAAAACATGGGAGAAATCAGGAAAATACCACAAGAACAAAATGTCAAAATTAATAAACAACTAGAAATCCTATAAAACAGCAATTAGAAATCAAAATGATAAACAAGATTTCAGAAATGGACCGGGCAATAGAAGGTTTTAGGAGCAAATCTGAAACAATGGAAGACAGGATGAGCTAAATTGAAGACAAATTCTTGGATACCACTTTTTTTGCAGAAAAATCAGAGAAAAGAACAAGGAAAAATGAAGAAAACCTTATAATGATGAGGAATACAATCCAAACCAAAAGTCTGCATCTGATCAGAGTTCCAGAACGGAGGGAGAAAACAGAAAACACAAAGAGGATCATTGAAAACTTGCTGACAGAAAATTTCCTTAATATGTTGAAAGACGAAAACCCAACTATCCAAGAAGCTCAACCAACCCCATATAGGATAGACACCAAAAGAAAAATACCAAGACATACCATAATCACAGTCACTAAAACCAAAAACAAAGAAAGAATCCCAAAAGCAGCAGGAGAGAAACGAAAAGTCACATACAAAGAGGAAAAAATAAGACAAAGCCTGATTACTCAGCAGAAATCATGCAGGCAAGAAGGCAATGGGATGACATATATAAAATTTTGAAAGAAAGAAACTGCCAAACCAGAATAATGTATCCTACAAAACTCTCATTTGAATATGATGGCAGAATTAGGACATTTCCAAATAAACAGATATTAAGGGAATACATAAAAACTAAACCAAATTTATAAGAATTATTAAAGGGAGTCCTTTGGTTAGAGAACCAACTGTTACAGCTCAGTAATGAAGTCACTCCTAAGGCTTACCTTTCAGCTAAAGATTAGATAAGCCTATAAACAAAATTAAACTAAATGGGCACACCATCCTAGAGGTAAGGACAAGAAGGCAAGAGGGTGCAGGAAAGATGGTAATGGGGAACCCAAGGTCAAGAAGAGGAGAGAGTTAACATGTCATGAAGTTGCCAAACAATGTCACAAAACAATACGTGTATTGTTTAATGAGAAACTAGTTTGCTCTGTAAAACTTCATAGAAATTAAAATTAAAAAAACAATTACAGGACAAAATAATTCCTCAGATTCCAACTGTTTTCATATCTCTGTGAAGAAACCAAAGCATTTGAACCTCTGATCACAGTTTCTCCCTCCTAGTCCCTCTAATTCTCTCATGTAGAACTGGTGCTTCTATTGCTCCCTCATTGTAATCCCCATCACTACCACCATCATCATCTCTTTTTCAGTGTCACCACAGAGATTAACATGTTCTCAGACACCCAAACTCTGCGGACCTCCTGGAGAGATAAGATATTACCATAGCTTTTCTGCTTTGGAATGTGTTGTAATAGAGTTAAGAATGCAACATCTGCACAGCAAAGAGAGAGAAAGAGAGAAAGACATACAAGAAATAGTCTGGAAGAGCTTTAACTCAACATGTGTCTATGTTAATATGGAACCGGAGGGTTTTAAATGATGCAAGGATTCCCATGGAGATGGGAAGTGGGGGTGGTGTCTTGAGTGCTTGATGACATTTTTTCATGCCTAGAAACCAAAGAGTAATTAACACCGCTTGCTTGGATGGATGCCAGATAACCTGAATTTGAAGCTCCAATTCATGATGGACTTACTTGTAACAGATCTAAACATTGCCTGGTCCTACATCATTCTCACAAACATTGGTATGTTTGAGTCCATTGTTACAGCCACATGTCGCTCCATCTCGTAAAGGGTTTCTCTCATTTTTGCTGACCCTGAACTTTACCAAACATGATGTGCTTATCTAGCAATTCATCTTTCCTGATGATGTGTCCAAAGTAAGCATGACAAAGTCCTGTCATCCTTCCTCACTTCTAAGGAGCAATCTAGCTGTTCCTTATATTTTATATGTTG
This sequence comes from Trichechus manatus latirostris, assembly GCF_000243295.1. Taxonomy (NCBI): domain Eukaryota; kingdom Metazoa; phylum Chordata; class Mammalia; order Sirenia; family Trichechidae; genus Trichechus; species Trichechus manatus. The sequence goes on from NW_004444083.1 coordinate 6,570,429, forward strand.
GCAATTATTTTAATTACATGGAAATATAGTGCTTATGCTAGAAATTTCAGACGTGTTCTCTGGGCAGTGAATCTAGATATCTTAAAATATTTAAGTAGGCATCAAACCCTCTCTGCAGAGAAAGACATACATTAACAGCAACAATAAATTCTTTCTCTTTAAGGAAATTAGACACTCTATTATTAGATTTGTATCATGGAGCAGTAAATGACTTGCATCTTTCTGGTCCTGATTTCACACAGTCTCAGAGACTCACAGATGGTTGAAGTGAGCATTTGAGAACTGGTCCCAGGAATCCTTCTTGTCCCAGTCTTTTAATTCTTTCCCCCTATAACGTCAAAGTCATATATCTATTTGAAGATTGATTTCAAATGAACAGGCCTGACTTCTTTGATCATTTAATTAGGTAATTCTTCCTTCCAGAAATGAAACAGTTGTTTGTTGTAATAATAATTTTAGGAACAAATAATGATGTTAGAATCTGTATTCTTTACTTCTTACACTACTGCTAAGAATATGTGAATAAGGTCTATTTTATTTTTTAACTGTTAAAAATAAAATAATTCAGAACAACCCGTTACCACTTCCGTGCTTAGCAAAGAATATTTCCTGTCGAATGTTAGAAAATACTATTAAATTTCAAGGATGCTATAAGGGAAATTTTAAGGGCAATGGAAATATTCTAGATCTTGATTATGGTGGTGGTTGTATAGCTACACATTTATCAAAACTCTTTGAATTATAGATTTAAAAATGGTAAATTTTGTTTTATGTAAATAATTACAAAATAAAGCTGATTTTTAAACAATTCATGGAACAGTAGAATTTAAATATGGTCATTTGATTGAATATAAATTATAACTCAATAAAGTTAACATAAATATACCAAATCTCCCTACACAAAGAAATTAAGGATTCTAGAGCTTGGAGCATTAAAAGGAGAGAGTGAAAAGGTCAACCTGGTATGAATGAGAAAGAGCAGGAATATATATACGGCTACCATCCTGTCCCACAAAAATAGTGACCTCCACATAGGAATGGTCTCCAAGGGCAGGAGCTGCTGCTCCACAATACAGAGGTAATGTCAGCAAGAGATGAGAAGAATTTAACCCATAGTACTTAGGAGGCCAATGGCGTGAATGATAATGTGTTTCTATTTTGTTACAATTCTCTTATTCTAGCACTTTCCTCAACATATAAAAGATTTGTATTGCTTTTAGAATTAACGTAACATTATTCCTGTTGGCAGTAATTTTGTTTCACTTTCAGTTGTGGGGAATATTGTTTTCAGATTAGCACTGAAAAATAGTTGCTGAGATTTGGTGTAAAACTTTTGCACAAAAGAACTGCTATTTCTAGTACCTGAGTACCTCGATTAAGAGGAAGGAGCAAGCTACAAATAGAATCCTGATGATTTACTACATGCAAATGTGAAAGACTTGCTTGTAAATGAATTTTATAAGCGGATTTATTACAACAACCTCTTGGTTTGGCTATGTGCCCCCAAAGATATCAGATGAAAGCCGGCCTATCAGACAGATTGACAGGTGTACTATAAACTCCTTACTTTCTGTACAATGTCTGCCCTACACTCAAGATTTGTTGTATAGTGTTTCTCCTTTAAGGACAATGTAATCCTTAAGATATTAATTTAAATGATTGTAAATTCTTGTAGCAAAATAAAATAGAAAAGAAGAAAAAAAGAAAGCAAATGAGAAAAGATACTATGCATTTTTGGAAATTTTTGGGAAAAAAACACACAATGACTTTTCTCTATGTCACATTTGTGTGGTTTTTCTTAGTACCATTAAACCCAATTCAAAGAGAATTTGCAAAGATTAAACACTACAAAATTGAATTAAGACAACTTATTAAAATGGACCTCCACCTTTCTTTCAGTTTGTTGTACTGTGGTGGTTTGCATGTTGCTATGATGCTGGAAGCTATGCCACAGGTATTTCAAATACCAGCAGAGTCACCCATAGTGGGCAGGTTTCAGTACACCTTCCAGACTAAGACTAGGAAGAAAAACTTGGCGATATACTTCTGAATACTAGCCAATAAAAAACTTATGTATTACAAAAGAATATTATCCCATGTGTGCTGAAAGATGAGCCTCCAAGATAGGAAGGCACTACACAATGGCCACAATAATGGACTCAGACACGCCCACAATCATGCGGATGGCTCAGTACTGGGCAATGTTTCACACTGTTTTACATAAGATTGCCATGGCTTGGAGCCAACTTGACAGTAACAGACAACAATAACATTCTAATGGTAATAGAATATTATAAATATATGACATATTTTTCTCATTGACTAATGTTTTTAACGTACTTAAATTATCGGAATAAATATTGGTTGGCAGTCTAAGGGAAGCTTAGTGATGCTTGGTTTGATGTAGTCCTTCCAGACTTACCCTCAACCAGACTAACATAGGACCATGACTTCTAGAACAAGGACAAATCTGAAGAGAGCACCTGGATGGGTTCCAGCTAAAATGGTTGGAACACTGTAATAGGCATGATCGGGATTTTTCTGATTAATATAGTCCAAAAGTGATCCCCTCACCCCGTGACAAGCTACTTATATTGCAAACCTAAGGGAAAATCTGTGCTGTGATTTTCTCCGGAGAGATGTCTGACCTCACATCCCAGTCAGGTGGTTAAAACCTGCCCCTAATTCCCAAGGCTGCGATTTCCAATAAGGCAATCCTTATCCACAAGTGGTTATTGATTATAACTCAATATAATCACAATATAGAAAACAAAAAACAAACATAATGCTGTCGAGTCAATTCCAACTCATAGTGACCCTGTATGACAGAGCAGAACTGCCCCATAGTGTTTCCAAGGAGCTGCTGGTGGATTGAAACTGCTGACTTTCTGATAAGCAGCCAAATTCTTAACCACTGCACTATTAGGGTTCCAAAATCACAGTAAAGCCACTTGAAATGTGTAAAATACCTCATTATATTGGTTATATGTTGAAATAATCCTATTCTGGATATAGTGAGTTTCATGAAATTTATTAAAATTAATTTTATCTTTTCATTTTATAAGGTGGTTATCAGAAATCTTAAATTTGCATAAGTGCCTGCATTGCATTTCTATTGGACAGCACTGTCCTAAGGGGCTGGACTTGTCTATCTCACACTGGCCATGGCTCTCCCCTCAGACTGATGAGGTTGTACCTGGGTTATGGTTGCTGTGCTTTGTTATGGATATGGTTTGGGGTTGTCAGCTCCTTCCCTCCCACCGCAATGCTCTGGGTCACAGCTCCATATGTAGGTGTCTTAATATCCTCCAGTTCCTTCTTGAGCTTGCTCAGTCCTTTCTACCGACATGCTCTGCGCTTGGAAAGCTGGCATACCGAATGTCTACTGAGTCCCGGCCTTAATATCCTTTCCTTAAAAAATGAATTTAAAGTAAATTCATTAACTTCCAAGCTCATCATGGTACTCACAGTTTGTCATACTGTGGTGACTTTCGTGTTGCTGAGATGCTGGAATCTATACCACAGGTATTTTAATACTAATAGAATCACCAAAGGTGGACAAATTTCAGCTAAGCTTCCAAACTAAGACAGACTAGGATGAAAGACCTGGCGATCTAATTCTGAAAAGAGCCAGTAAAAACCCTATGAATTTCAGTGGAATATTGATGTAGTGCCAGAAGATGAGCCCCTCAGGTTGGAAGGCACACGAAATATAACTACTTAATAGCTGCCCCCTCAAAGTAGACAACTTAATGATATGGATGGAGTCAAGGTTTCAGACCTTCATCTGCTGATGTAGCATGACTCAAGATGAGAAGAAAGAGCAGCAAACATCCATTAATAATTGGAACATGGAATTTAGGATTTATGAATCCAGGAAAATTGGAAATCATTGAAAATAAAATGGAGCAGATAAACATCGATATCCTAGGCATTAGTGAGTGGAAACGGACTGGTATTGGCCCTTTTGAATTGGGCAATCATACACTATGGGGAGAATAGCAAATTAAAGTGGAAGGGTGTTGAATTCATTGTCAAAGAGAACATTTTAAGATCTATCCTGAAATACAACACTGTCAGTGATTGGATAATATCCAGACACCTACAAGGGAGATCAGTTAATAGGACCATTATTCAAACTTACCAACGAATCAGTAATGCCAAAAATAAGGAAATTGAAGATGTTTACCAACTTCTGCAGTCTGAAATGGATCAAAAGTGAAATAAAGGTGCATTGATTATTACTGGTGATTTGAATATTTAAGTTGGGAACAAAGAAGAATCTGCAATTGAAAAAAATATACCGTTGGTAATAGAAATGATACCAGATATCATATGATAGAGTTTTCCAAGACCACTGACTTATTCATAGCAAATCTCTCTTTTCAACAACATAAATGGTGATTATACACATGGACCTCACAAGTTCGAAAACACAGGGATCAAACTGACAACGTCTGTGGAAAAAAACAATAGAAAAGCTTGATATTATCAGTCAGCACAAGACCAGGGACCAGCTGTGAAACAATTAATTTCTATTTGCAAGTTCAAATTGAACCTGAAGAAAATTAGAACAAGTCCACAAGATCTAAAGTACAGCCTTGAGTATATTCCACCTGAATCTGGAGACCACTTCAAGAATATATTTGATGCACTGAACACTAAAGACAGAAGACCAGATGAGATGTAGGATGATAATAAGGACATCATATACAAAGAAAGGAAAAGGGCATTAAAAGACAGGAAAGAAAGAAAAGACTAAAATGAATGTCAGAAAAGACTCTGAAGCTCACTCTTGAATGTAGAGTAGCTAAAGAAAACAGAAAAATTGAAGAAGGAAAAGAGCTAAAATAGAAGATTCCAAAGGGCAGCTCAAGATGACAAAATAAAGTATTATAGTGAAATGTAAAAACAGTTGGAATTAGAAACCAGAGGGAAGAATACGCTTGAAACTTTTCAAGCTGAAAGTATTGAAGAAAAAACTGAAGCCTTACATTGCAATTCTGAAGAATTATCTGGGCAAAATATCGAACTATGCAAGAAGCGTCAAAAGAAGACCGAAGGAATACACAGAATCACTATATCAAAAAGAATTCTTAGACAGTCAACCATTTCAGGGGGTAGCAGTAGTCAAGAACCAATGGTATTGAAGGAAGAATTCCAAGCTGCCCTGAAGTCTTGGAGAAAAATAAGGCTCCAGGAATCCACTGAATACCAATCTAGATGTTTCAACAAATGAATTCAGCATTGGAGGTGCTCACTCATCTAAGCCAAGAAATTTTGAAGACAACTACCTTGCCAACTGACTAGAAAGTCCACATTAATGCCCATTCCAAAGAAAAGTGATCAAATAGATGTGGAAATTATCTAACAATATCACTAATATTACATGGAAATAAAATTTTACTGAAGATAATTCAAAAAAAGTTACAGTAGTACATCAACAGGTAACTGCCAGAAATTCAATGCGGATTCAGAAAAGGATGTGAAACAAGGGGTATCATTGTTGATGTCAGATGGATCTTGACTGCAAGTAGAGAATACCAGAAAGATGTTTACCTGTGTGTTGTTGAATATACAAAGAGATTTGACTGTGTGGATCTTAAAAAATTACGGATAACATTACAAAGAATTGGAATTCTGAAACACTTAATTGTGCTCATTCACAACCTGTGCATAGAACATGAGGCAGTTGCTCGAATAGAACAAGAGGGTACTTAGTGGTTTAAAACCAAGAAAGTGGTGCATCAGGATTATATCCTTTCACCGTTCTCATTCTTCATGCTGAGCAAATAATCCGAGAAGCTGCACTATATGAAGAAGATTTTGGCATCAGCATTGATGGAAGTCTCATTAACAATTTGGGATATGCAGATGAAACAATCTTGCTTTCTGAAAGCCAAGAGGACTTGAAGCACTTACTGATGACGATCAAAGAGTACAGCCTTCAGTATAGATTACACTCGAACATAAAGAAAACAAAAATCCTCAAAACTGAACCAGTAAGCGACCTCAAGATAAACGGAGAAAACAGTGAGGTCATCAAGGATTTCATTTTATTTGTATCCAAAATCAGTAACCATAGAAGCAACAGTCAGGAAAGCAAATGACATATTGCAATGGGCAAATCTGCTGAAAAAGACCTCTTTAAAGTGTTGAAAAACAAAGAAGTCACTTTGAAGACAAAGGTACATCTGACCCAAGCCATGATATTTTCAGTTGTCTCACACACATGCAAAAGCTGGACTATCAATAAGAAAGACCAAAGAAGAATTGTTGTCTTTGAATTACAGTGTTGGCGAAGAGTATTGTAATACACCATGAACTGCCAGAAGAACTAACAAGTCTGTCTTGGAAGAAACACATCAAGAGTGCTCCTTGGAAGTGAGTACGGTGAGACTTCACCTCATGTACTTTGCACATGTTATCAGGAGGGATCATTTCCTGTATAAAGACGTCATGCTTACTAATGCAGAAAGTCAGTTAAAAAGAGAGAGACCCTGGAAGAGATGGACTGACACAGTGGCTGCAATAACGGCCTCAAACACAGCAATGATTGTGAGGATGTCCAAGGACCAGGTAATGTTTCATTCTTTTATACATAGGGACGCTATGAGTCTGAACCTACTCAAGTATATCTAACAACAATTTATTGGAGTCTAGTTAAATAAATACCTGAATAGATAAAATTCTCTTTTTTTTTTTTTTTTTTAAATCTGGATGAAAATTTTGTGGTATGTTTTTCCTATGAGGGTAGTGGTGATTCAGTGGTAGAAATCTTGCCTTGGAAAGGAGAGACATGGGTTAGATTCCCGGCCAATGCACTTCATGTGCAGTAACCACCTGTCTGTCAGTGCAGGATTACTTGTTACATGATGCTGAATAGGTTTCAGCAAAACTTCCAGACTAAGAGTGACTATGAAGAAAGGTCTAGCAATCTACTTTCCAAACTCGGTTAATGAAAATACTGTGGATCACAACAATCAAATCCTCAACCTATCTTGGGGATGGTGTAGGACCAGGCAGTGCTTCCTTCTGCTGTGAATGGGATCACCATGATTTGGGGACTAATTCAGTGATAGCTGCCAATATTTTTTCTTTAATTAACTATAGTGTTTAATTTTCCTCTCCACAAAGAAGAAAATGTGGTCTTTTCTATACCTATTCTCTCAACAAAACACTTTCTTCTGGAATGAAATCCCAACTCTTTCGGTGACTTGCTCGACCCTTCACGCTCTGGTACCTCCTTGTCTGTTCAATATCTTTTTAGGGTATTTTTCTTTCCCTTCACTCTCTTGACCTTTCCCTTCTGTAAAATCACCAAACCAAGTCTCCAAACCTTGCTCTTCACTTTCCTTGAATACTCTCCCTTATCTGACAGACCCTCCCGTCTTCCTTCCTTTCATGTCTACTTGTATTAGCTGAATAAAATGTATCTACTAGTGCAAAAAATTTAAATTTTCCACAGTTAAATAAATAATCAAAAGTCTCATAGATATCACAAAAATTTGATGAGTGACATTCATGGCTAAACCTCTTATTTACAACTGTATACCTTTATGCAAAATGTCACCCAATAGTAAGGGCAGAAGCACGGCAACCTGTGTGTGGAATTTTTATATCTGTAAACTTAGCAGAAATCTGAGAAAACAATCTAAGTGTAAAAGTATAAAAATAGGCTTGAAACAGATAAGAACAAGATGTTATGGGAATATTCTACCACAGACTGGCTTTGGGTGATACTCTGAAAGTAACTCATTTATTTTGTTTCTTTACTTGTAAAGAATTCATGTTATGTTTGAAAGTATCCTGTTTATTAACCTATTCAATTGTTTACTGTATTAATTGTGTCACTCCTTTACAGAAAACCATCCAATTGGTCGCCCATCAGCAATATGAATAACAGCCAATTTGTTACCCTGAGTTATAAACCATGAAGTTATCAGACCCCTGCCTGCTTATGTGACATCACGGAATCCCATTTGCCCCTTGCCCACTATAATCCTACCACATCGGAATTATTTCTGTGGAACACTCAGAATTTATTCTCAGATTAGACCCTTTGCACTGGCTGTTCCCTGTGCTATGAATTCCCTTACTGATCACTTTAGCATGGGTTACTCCTTTTTGATCGTCAGATTGCAGTTTGAAGGTCACCTCCTCAGAGATGTCTTCTCTCACCTCTGATCTAAAGTCGCTTCTCTGTATCACAGCACCGTGTGGGAATTCTCTGTAATGTAAGTTCTCACTTGAATGTAAGCTCCACATATACAGGGACATTGAGTGTCAGGCGGTACCTGGGGAACTTTATTTCCAATCATGGGTTACATGAATTAGAAAAGAAGAAACATTTCATAATTTACAAAGGACATTACTATGTGCATAAAAAAATTCAAAGCTATTGATAAGAGAATGTAGTTGGTTTGTTGAATACAAACATCAATTTACAAATATCGACTTTATTCTACATACTTGCTACACTCAATTTAGAAATGATATAATTTATGATAGCATTCGAAAAAATAAGTTGTAAATGTAATGTGCTTTGTAATAACAATAATGTAAAGAATCTTGTGAGTAATCTGTATTTTCTATTAATTAGGTCAAATTCAAGCTCATCCCTATGACATCATTTCAGTGCATTTACACTGTGATGTTTAAGGGGAGATACTAGTTCTTATGAGCCAAGATGTGATTTTGCAGTTATGTTGACTTTTTAAAAAGTCATTGTACTCACTGATAAATTTGCAGCAAAGAAGAAGGCCAAGGATAGATGAACAAACTACAGATAGTGCATGTACTTCTACATTTTCAGGGTGCAAAACCTATATATGCTGTGAAAACTCATTATAAGATGACTCAAATTAATAACAACTAAATGAAAAAGAAAGATATGGGACAAATATGATTGACAATTTTATTACTCACATTAATAATGTATCTTTAAGTTATGAATACCATATGTGATAAATTCATAATCGAATAAGACATATTTAAGTTTAACCTTGAATAATACATTTTTCTTAACTTTATTCATATTAGCCATTGAGTGGAGGCAATATTACTCATTAAAACATTAAGAAAATTGAAACGATTTGTGATTCCAATTAGCAGGGTCCCTGTTGTGTAAAATGCAGGTTACTTTAATGTCAGCATAATGAAATGATAGGTTTGAGCCTGTCTTGGAGAAGGGGAGGCTATCATCTGTTGTGTTTTTATCTAAATTTGCACTATGTAGGGGCAGGGTGTTGCAGGGTTTCACTCCATTTTAATTGAATGGGTAATGCTTATTTCTTTTTTACATGAAATTATTTTTGAAGATCTCTGAAATTGTGGATGCACACTAATAAAAAGTTTCAGTGTACTCCTTCTCCTCCCCCTAAAATATGTGACACTATTTAATTTGGAGATTTCAGCGGGATATCAATGACCATCATACCCATGGAGCTGAGTTTCTCATGTGAATGCCATCTGCCATGTGTGTCATGAACACATCAAATCCTGGCTTTGTTCCTTAGCAGCTGTGTGAGCTTTTGCAAGATACTTAACCTTTGAGGGGCTAAGTTCCACATCTTTAAAAAGGGAGTCATATTGTGCTTATAGAGTTGTTGTGAGGACTAAGTGAGAGGATATATGAAAGGCCCAGGACACAGTCTGGCACAGAGTAGGTCTACAATAAATGCTAACTAGTATTATCACAGAGTCCTTGGTTGGTGTAAATGGTTACTGCACATGGCTGCTAACCAGAAGGTTGAATGTTCCACCCAGAGGCACCTCAGAAGAAACATCTGTCAATCTACTTCCAGAAAAATAGCCATTGAAATCCCTATGGAGCACAATTCTACTCTGTCATACATGAGTTGACTTCACAGCAGCTGGTATGTGTGGTATCATTATCTCACCACTGGAAATATGCACACCTCTGAGACCCCATGTCTGCACATTCCTGGATACTTGAGAAATTTTTCCACTGAGAATCAGAGAACCTTGTTTGGGTGCTTTATCACTAATAAAAATGGATAGTTGCTGAGGCCATTGGCCACTTACAATGATCATATACTTTTCCCTTACTCCACAACTTTTATCCAAGAAAAAGGATCACAGGATCACTTACTAATCCCTTTGTGTGTCTGCCTGTCCATCTAAGAAAATCACCAGGTCAGAGATTCAATACCTCTTTGGACTTCTGTATCCTCCATCAGAGAAGACTGAACCAAAACAGTGTCACTCCTAGCTTCTCAGTCATTCTGACCTTGTTGGACCCTTTGTGACTATAAATTAAGCAGAACCTAGGAAGCTGTCACTCTCATGGGGTAAAAACTGAGACACTGCACCACATACCTTAAGAAATTTTAAATGTCTTACCCACCTCTCCTAAGATATTTGTGATCTCAATTTTAGTACACATTGGGAGAAAGGTATGATGTTTTTAGGATAAGTGAATGGTGCTCTCTTTATTTAGATGAAGAGGTGGTAGACTGGTAACTTCTAGAATTAATAGACAGTATTCAGGAGACATCCGCTTCAGATTGACATACTAGGCTCAAGCATATCAAAGATCAAGAAGATGGCACAGAACGGGGCAGAAAACATTTTCTTTTGTTATACAAAAGTTGTCATGAGTAGCAGCCAACTCTGCAGCAACTAATAAAAATAACATTCAAGAAACATCTCTACTTTTATCTCTTTCCTAAATTATGATTATAATTAAGAAAATTTTGTCTTAAGCAATAAGTTTCATCTCCCACACCGGAATGTCTGTTTTTCATCTGCAGATTGAATATAGTCATAGATTTAAATTACGTGTTAAATTACTTTTGCTCCAAATGCATCACAGGTGTAACTCAAAAGCAAATTTGACTGGCAACAGCTGATGGGAATCAACTCAAGTAGGTGATTTGCTCACTAATTTTGTTCCCTTCTTCAGAGTTCTGATCTCGATACTACTTTCTATCCTTGAAGGCTCCTTTGTCAGAAAATAGACTTTAAAGTAAAATCCACCACAAAGGATAAGGAAGGACACTATATAATGATTAAAGGGCCAATACACCAGGAGGACATAACTATAATAAACATCTACGCACACAATGACAGGGCTCCAAAATACATAAAAAAAAATTCTAACAGCACTGAAAAGAGAGATAGACAGCTCCATAATAGTAGTACAAGAAATTAAGTAAAACGCAGAAGATTAGAGAAAAGCATAATGACAAATTTAACAGGCTGCAAGAATCCATTAAGAGACAGCAATCAGAAATCCAGAATACTGACAATAAAATGTCAGAATTAGACAACTCAATAGAAAGTTACAGGAGCAGAATTGAAGCAACGGAAGCCAGAATTAGTGAGACTGAAGATAAAGCACTTGACAGCAACTTATTTGAGGAAAAATCAGATAAAAGGACTTAAAAAAATGAAGAAACACTAAGAATTATGTGGGATTCTGTCAAGAGGGATAACCTATGAGGGATTGGAGTACCAGAACAAGGAAGGGATAACAGAAAATACAGAGAGAATTGCTGAAGATTTGTTGGCAGAAAACTTCCTTGATATGGTGACAGATGACAAGATATCTATCAGAGATGCACATCAAACCCCACGTAAGGTAGATCCCAAAAGAAAGTCACAAGACATATTATAATCAAGCTTGCCAAAAAGAAAGATAAAGAGAAAATTTTAAGAGTGGCTAGGGATAAATGAAAAGTGATCTACAGAGGATAATCAATAAGAATAACCTCGGACTCCTCAGCAGAAACCATGCAGGCAAGAAGGCAATGGGATGACATACATAAAACCTTGAAGGAAAAAAACCTGCCAGCCAAGAATTCTATATGCAGCAAAACTGTCTCTCAAATATAATGGTGAAATTAGGGCATTTCCAGATAAACAGGAGTTTAGGGAATTTGCAGAAACCAAACCAAAATTAGAAGAAATACTAAAGGGAGTCCTCTGGATAGAAAATCAGTACAACAAGATAACGACTCAAGACTAGAACACAGGACAGATCAACCAGATATCAACCCAAATATAGAAGTCACAAAAATAAAACAAAGGTAACACACTGAAAACAGGGAAGCAGAAAACAATATGTAAAAGATGACAACATTAAAATAAAAAACAGGGACTTAAAAAATGTAGACATAGATTTTTCATATGGAGAGGAAATCAAGGCAAAATAAAGAAATAAAAGAATGGTATAAACCTAGAAAAATAGGGCTAAAAATTAAGGTAACAATAAAGGAAACTAACAATTCTACAAGTCAAAAAAGTAGAAAAATATAAAGACTCTGCAAACTTAAGATCAAGAAAAATGAAAAAGATGAAAAGAAAATCAATACAGAAAAATGACTTAGCATAGAAAATTAAGTGGAACAAAGAAACTATGAAAACACACAAAAAAGACATCAAAATTAAAGCACTAAACTCATACCTATCAATAAGTACACTAAATGTAAAATGACTAAATGCACCAATAAAGAGACAGAAAGTTGCAAACTGGATTATGAAAACACAGTCTGTCTAGATGCTGCCTACAAGAGTCACGCCCTAGACTTAAAGATACAAACAAACTAAAACTCAAAGGATGGAAAAATATATATCAGGGAAACAACACTCAAAAAAGAGCAGGAGTGACAATATTAATCCCTGACAAAATAGACTTTAAAGTGAAATCCACCACAAAGGAAAAGGAAGGACACTATATAATGATTAAAGAGTCAATACACCAGGAGGACATAACTATATTAAATATTTAAGCACCAATGACAGGGCTCCAAAATACATAAAACAAACTCTAACTGCACTGAAAATAGAAATAGACAGCTCCACAATACTAGTAGGACACTTCAACACACCACTTTCAGTGAAGGACAGAACATCCAAAAAGAAGCTCAAGAAAGACACGGAAGAGCTAAAGGCTGCAGTCAACCAACTTGATCTCATAGACATATACTGAACACTCAACCCAACAGCAGCCATGTATACTTTCTCTTCCAACGCACTTGGAATATTTTCCACAATAGACCACATATTAGGCCATAAGGCAAGCCTTAACAAAATCCAAAGCGTACAAATATCACAAAGCATCTTTTCTGACCATAAAGCCATAAAACTAGAAATCAACAACAGAAAGAGCAAGGAAAAAAAATCAAACGTATGGAAACTGAACAACAACTTGCTCAAAAACTACTGGGTTATAGAA
>NW_004444083.1:6584156-6620263 GCF_000243295.1 Trichechus manatus latirostris
ACAAATTTCTAGACTCTCTACCTACCTAAACTAACACAGAGGCAGAACAACTAAATAAACTCATAAAAATAAAGAGATAGAAAATGTAATTAAAAAACTCCCCCCAAAAAATAAAAGATCTGGCCCGGATGGCTTCACTCGAGAATTCTACCAAACTTTCAGAGAAGAGTTAACACTACAACTACTAAAGGCATTTCAGAGCATAGAAAAGGATGGAATATTCCCAAACTCATTCTATGAAGCCAGCACAAACCTGATACCAAAACCAGGTAAAGATACCACAGAAAAAAAAAAAAAGAAAATTGCAGATCAATACCCCTCATGAACATTGACTCAAATATCCTCAACAAAATTCAGAATTCAGCAACATATCAAAAAAAAAAAAAATTTCACCATGATCAAGTGGGATTTATTCCAAGTATGCAAGGGTGGTTCAACACTAGAAAAACAATCAATGTAATCCATCACATAATCAAAAGAAAAGAACTACATGATCTTATCAATCAATGCAGAAAAGCCATTTGACAAAGACCAACACTCATTTATGATAAAAACTCTCAAAAAAATAGGAATAGAAGGGAAATTCCTCAATATAATTAAGGGTATTCATACAAAGCAAAAAGACAATTATCATCCTAAATGGAGAGATTTTGAAAGCATTCCCCTTGAGAACGGGAACCAGACAAGGATGTCCATTATCACCACTCTTATTCAACATTGTGCTGCAAGTCCTAGCCAGAGCAATTAGACTAGAAAAGGAAATAAAGGGCATCCAAATTGGTAGGGAAGAAGTCAAAGTATTTCTATTTGCAGATAATATGATCTTATACACAGAAAACCCCAAAAAATCCACAAGAAAACTACTGGAACTAGTAGAAGATTTCAGCAAAGTTTCAGGATACAAGATAAATGTACGAAAATAGTTGGATTCCTTTATACCAACAAAGAGAATCTCGAAGAGGAAATCACCAAATTAATAGCATTTACAATAGTCCTCAAGAAGATAAAATACTTAGGAATAAATTGAACCAGAGAAGTAAAAGATCTATACAATGAAAACTACAAGATACTACTGCAAGAAACCAAAAGAGACCTGCATAAGTGGAAAAACATACCTTGCTCAAGGATAGGAAGACTCAACGTTGTGAAAATGTGAATTCTACCCAAAGTGATCTACAGATACAATGCAACCCCAATCCAAATTCCAATGACATTTTTTAATGAGATGGAGAAACAAATCACCAACTTCATATGGAAAGGGAAGAGGCCACAAATAAGTAAAACATTATGCAAGAAGAAGAACAAAGTGGGAGGTCTCACACTACCTGATTTTAGAACCTATTATACAGCCACGGTAGTCAAAACAGCCTGCTGCTGATACAACAACGGATACATAGACCAATGGAACAGAATTGAGAATCCAGACATAAAGTCATCCACTTTGAGCAACTGATATTTGACAAATATCCAAAGTCCATTAATTGGGGAAAAGACAGTCTCTTTAACAAATGGCGCTGGCATAACTGGATATCCACCTGCAAACAACTGAAACAAGACCCAAAAATCACACGATGTACAAAAAGTAACTCACAATGGATCAAAGACTTAGATATAAAATCAAAAACGATAAAGATCATGGAAGAAAAAAATAGGGACAATGCTAGCAGCCCTAATACATGGCATAAACACAATATAAACCATAAGTAACAATGCACAAGCACCGGAAAAGAAACTAGATAAGTGTAAGCTCCTAAAAATCAAACACTTACGCTCATCAAAAGACTCCACCAAAAGGGTCAAAAGACAACCTACAGGCTGGGAAAAAATTTTTGGCTATAACAAATCTGATCAGCGTCTAATATCTGAAATTTACAAGATACCGCAAAACCTCAAAACAAAAAGACAAATAGTCCAATTAAAAAATGGGTAAAGAATATGAAAGGCATTTCACCAAAGAAGATATTCAGGCGGCTAACAGACACATGAAGAAATGCTCACGATCATTAGCCGTTAGAGAAATGCAGATCAAAACTACAATGAGATATCATCTCACCCAAACAAGGCTAGAATTAATCCAAAAAAACATAAAATAATAAATGCTGGAGAGGTTGTGGAGAGACTGGAACACTTATACACTGTTGGTGGGCAAGTAAAATAGTACAGCCACTTTGGAAATCAAATTGGAGCTTCCTAAAAAAGCTAGAAGTACCATAGGATCCAGCTACCCTGCTCCTTGGACAATATCCTAGAGAAATAAGAGCAGTCATGTGAATATATATGTGCACACCCATGTTCATTGCAGCACTGTTCACAGTAGCAAAAATATGGAAACAACCTAGGTGCCCATCAACGGACTAATGGATAAATTGTGGTATATCCAAACAATGGAATACTATGCAACGGGAAATAACGAGGATGAAGCCCTGCAACATCTTATAACTTGAAGGAAGCTGTAGGCCGTTATGCTGAGTGAATTTAGTCAGTCACACAAGGACAAATATTGTATAAGACCACTATTATAAGAAATCAAGAAAAGGTTTAAACACAGAAGAAAACACTCTTTGATGGTTATGAGGGTGGGGATGGATGGGGAGGGTTATTTACTAACTACACAGTAGATAAGAATTATCTTAGGTGAAGGGAAGGACAGCACACACTACAGAGGAAGTCAGCACAACTGGACTAAATCAAAGCTAAGAAGTTTCTGAATACAATCAAACACTTTGAGAGACAGAGTAACAAGGGTAGGGTCTGGGTAACATGCTTTCAGGGAACATCTAGGTCAATTGGCATAACAAAGCTTACTAAGAAAATGTTCTGCATCCTACTTTGGTGAGTGGCGTCTGGGGTCTTAAAAGCTTGCAAGCGGCCATCTAAGATGCATCAATTGGTCCCAACCACTTGGAGTAAAGGAAAATGAAGAACACCAAAGACACAAGGCAAGTATTAGCCCAAGAGACAGAAAGGGGAAAGGGCCGCATAAACCAGAGACTTCATCAGCCTGAGACCAGAAGAACTAGACGGTGCCTGGCTACCACCAATGACCACCCTGACCTGGAATACAACAGAGAGTCCTGGAATGAGCAGGAGAAAGATGGGGTGCAGAACTCAAATTCTAGTAAGAAGACCAGGCTTAATGGTCTGAGTGAGAGTGGAAGCACCCCGGAAAGCATTACCGCTTGATTCTCTAGCAGCCAGAAGACTAAAACAATTTCTGAGGGCAACTCTTCAGACAGGGTTTGGACTGGACTATGTGACATAAAGTGATACTCGTGAAGCGTGTGCCTCTTAGCTCAAGTAGATACAAGAGAAAAAACAGGCAGCTTCTGTCTGGACGTGAGATGGGAAGGCAGAGAGCATCAGGAGCTGGTTGAATGGACATGGGGAATCAGGGGTAGAAAGGAGGAGTGTGCTATCACAGTATGTGGAGAGCAATTAGAGTCACATAACAATGTATGTATAAATTTTTGTGTGGGAAAAAGAGAGAATCTTTTTTTAGGGCTTGTAAAGTGAAGTCTACAGAAATGTATTTGTGCACATGAGGGACGTTTTCATGATGTCTGTGAGGCCATTTTAAAGTTCTACTCGTTTAGTATGAAGAGACACAAAGCAATGGAAACAAGGCTCTGCAGTGTACTGGTATCACATTTAAATTTAAGAGCGAAGTCCTCTTAGGAAGAAGCTGAAGGAATTAATGTAGCAGTGATCTAGTGGAATATTAAAGGTGCCTGGAACTGTGTTGCTTGCATGGTAGGGGCTGAAGAAATATTTGTTGTTTCCTTTTTTTATTGTACTTTAGATGAAGGTTTACAGAACAAATAGTTTCTCATTAAACAGTACAGATATTGTTTTATGACAATGGTTAACAATCCAATAACAAATCAACACTGTCCCTTCTCAAATTTGGATTCTCTATTACCAGCTTTCCTATCCCCTCCTGCCTTCTAGTCTTGTCCCTGACCTGTTGTGTCCCATTAGTCTCGCTTTATTTTATGGGGCTTTCTAATCTTTGGCCGAATAGTGGACCTCAGGAGTGACTGCATTACAGAGCTAAAAGGGTGTCCAGGGGCCATACTTTCTGGGTTTCTCCAGTCTCTGTCAGGCCAGTAAGTCGGATCTTTTTTCTAACTTAGAATTTTGTTCTACCTTTTTCTCCAGGCTTGCCCAGGACCCTCTGTTGTGAACCCTGTCAGAGCAGTCATTGGTGGTATCTGGACACCATCCAGTTCTACTGCACTCAGTCTGGTGGAGGCCGTGGTACTTCTGGCCCATTAGTGCTTCGGAGTAATCTTTCCCTTGTATCTTGTTTTCTTCCTTCTCCCTTGCTCCTGAAGGGGTAAGACCAGTGGAGTATCTTAGATGGCTGCTTACGGACTTTTAAGACCCCTGGCGTTACTCACCAAGGTAGAAGGTAGAATATTTACTTTATCAACTCTGTTATGCCAATTGAGCTAGATGCTCCCCGAGACCATGGTACCCACAGCCCTGTGCCCAGCAATTCAGTTCCTCAGGGAGTTTGGATGTGTCTATGGAGCTTCCATGACCTTTCCTTATACAAGTTGTGCTTACTTCCCCAGTATCGTGTACTTTCTTCACCTCACCAAAATTACCACTTATCTATTGTCTATTTAGTACTTCCCCCTCACCCCTTTCATCCCTCATAACCAAAAAGATTATTTCTTTTTGTGTGTAAACTTTTTCATGAGTTTTTACAGTAGTGGTCTCATACAATATTTCTCCTTTTGTGATTGACTTATTTCACTCAGCATAATGTCCTCCAGTCTCATCCATATTATGAGATGCGTCACAGATTCATCATTGTAAAGAGTTCTACTGCAAAGAATCTTTTCTGGATCTAATGATTTAGATAGCTGCACAAAAGAAGAGAAAATAAAATGAAAAGTCTCTATGACAGGACTATAAAACAGACAATTATTTACAGTGGGTCTACAAAGTTGGACCATGCACAATACACGTATTCAGGAGTTCAAACAACTGCTTTCCTCACAGAAACAGAGTCATGTTATTGGGAAAAACGGTATGGCTACATCACCTCCCTTAATCAAACGTGGCCCTCTGAAGCCCTCTGTTCCAGGTGGCCTTCTCCAAGCTGGTGGCTCTCTGGGTGCCATTTGTTGGCTGCTAGTGTTGCTTTTTTTTTTCTGCTTCTTTTGATTTCTCACTTGCCTCTCGCCACCTCCCCCTCCTTTCACTTGAGTGCCTGGCTCCCTGTGCCATCTTTGCTACTTCCTGAGGGGCTCCAGAACCCCGGCAATTTGTGATATAGTCTTTCCCACTCTCTACCCTTCTTCACCCACACTCAGCCTCCTCTGCTTCCTGCGGACACAGTCTCTTTTGCAGAAACACCAGCCCGCACTAGCTGGCTCTCTGAGTGCCATTTGTTGGCTGCTGGTGTTGCTTTTTTTTTTTCTTGCTTCTTTTGATTACTTGCTTGCCTCCCGCTGCCACCCCCTCCTTTTGCTCAAGTGCCTGGCTCCCTGCACCATCTTTGCTTCTTCCTGAGGGGCTGAGGAGCTCCATTCCAGTGTGGAGCTGCTTCCAGGTCTCGGCTACCGTGCTGGTGGGATCCCGGGGCTTTTGTTCTTTTGTTCGTTTTGAATTGTTACTTTGTTTTCATTTCCTTTTCTTGAGTTGGGAGCCCTTTCTGGCCAGGCAGAGCTGTGTGGCAAGGAACTCCCCTTCAGCTTCCACAGATGTGCAGAGGGATTCCTGAGTGCATTTCTTTTTTCGTTGTTTTATTTTTTTTTTCTGTTTTTTGGGGGACCTTTCTTGTTCTTTTTTTTTTTAATTTGTTTTGTTTTCTTTTCCCTCTTTTTCCCTTTTTGTTCTTCTTCATTGCTCAGTTTCTCATCTCTCTATATCTTCCTTCTCTTTCTGATCCCTGAATACCTGGCATTGTATACCTCTCCGCCTTCTAAACAGGCTCTACTGCAACATCTGAGAGCGACTACCCCACACCTCATAGCTGCATCGCTGGGATCCCTGGGAACTTTGTGGTTCTTTAACCTTTCTGATTTTTATTTATTCATTCTTTTCTTTTCTTCCTCTTCCCCTTTCTGTTTTTCTCCATTTCATAGTCTCTCATCTCTCCATTCCAACAGCAAGCTCCCCTAGCATTCTTTTTTGTTTGTATGTTTTTGGCTCCTTTTCCTCTCTCCTCTCTCTCATATCCATCTTAGCTTCACACATAAAAATCTCCCTGCTGCATCCTGCCTACCTGCACCGTGAACTTGACATCACACCACCAAGCAGCACAGGCACGGCCTACTGGAACCTGCCCTAGACTGAATAACGATCCGCCCTGGTCGCTGAGTAAGTGCCAAAAACAACCCATCCCAGTAACTCCTCTTCAGCTAGACCTGCCCTGCTGTACCATATCTGAGTGACTGACCCTGCCAGTTGGAGAAGGAGGTGAAAAGTATTGAGCGCACAGACGAGCAAACAACAAAGAACACACAGTCCGCCTGCTCAGACATAGTCAAATTTTTGTTTTTAAAGAAGGGATGAAAGAAACAAATATACAATCAATAAACGAGAAAAATAACTACTGAATGCCCCGAAAACAGCAGACAATATCAAAATATTTACAAAAACAGGAGAGGATGGTTCCAGTAGGCATCCAAAATAAAACACTATATTACTCTCCTGTGGAAGAAAACACACTAGAACGACCTGAGAGGGAATTCAAATCTCTAATACTCAGAATTCTCCAAGAACTGAGGCAAAAAGCTGACAAACCTGAGGAAAAAATAGACAAATTCATGGAAAATACAAACAAAAAATTGGAAGAATTCAGGATGATGATGCAGGAACAAAATGCCAAAATAAATTCACAACTAGAAATCATACAAAGACAACAATCAGAAATCCAAAAGATAAACAACAAGATTTCAGAAGTGGATGATGTCATAGAAGGGCTGAGAAGCAGATCTGAAACGGTGGAAGACAGGATCAGTGGAATTGAAGACAAACACTTGGATACAACTCAGTTTGAGGAAAACTCAGAAAAAAGAACAAAGAAAAGTGAAGAGACCCTGAGAGTTATGTGGGACACAATTAAAAGCAAAAATTTTCGAGTGATTGGAATTCCAGAACAGGGGGAGAAAACAAAAACACAGAGAGGATCATTGAGGAACTGCTGACAGAAAACTTCCCCAATATCATGAAAGATGAAAAGCTGGCCATCCAAGAAGCTCAACAAACCCCATATAGAAGAGACCCCAAAAGAAAATAACCAAGACATATCATACTCACACTCGCCAAAACCAAAGACAAACAAAGAATCCTGACAGCAGCTCGTGAAAAACAAGAAGTCACATGCAGAGGAGAAACAATAAGATTAAGCTCATATTATTCGGCAGAAACCATGCAGGCAAGAAGGCAACGGGTTGACCTCTATAAAATCTTGAAAGAAAAAAACTGTCAGCCAAGAATAATATATCCTGCAAAACTCTCGTTCAAATTTGATGGTGAAATTAGGTCATTTCCAGATAAACAGAAATTAAGGGAATATGTAAAAGTCAAACCAAACTTACAACAATTATTAAAAGGAGTTCTTCTATCTGAGGACAAACAGCTTCAGCTCACAGGCAGAACCTAGGACATAGGATCGTACGAGCCAGATACCAATTTAGGAAATGAACTCTCGAGAACTATCCAAAACCAAAAGAAATACAACAGAGAATCACAGCAGGTAATTAATAAATGACAACTACATCAAAACAATAAAAGAAGAAATAAAGAGCATACTTAAAGAACCTTCTAATGGAGAGGAAGGCAAGGTGATACCAAGTAATGGTAGTGGCTGAGTCAGCTGTGTAGGCCTATATAAAGTGCTCGCTGGCTTTGC
This sequence comes from Trichechus manatus latirostris, assembly GCF_000243295.1. Taxonomy (NCBI): domain Eukaryota; kingdom Metazoa; phylum Chordata; class Mammalia; order Sirenia; family Trichechidae; genus Trichechus; species Trichechus manatus. The sequence continues at coordinate 6,592,027 of NW_004444083.1, forward strand.
TATGTTTGAGTTCTGACTGAGAAAGAACAGCAAAGCCTATAAACAATTGTACACTGGGAGGTTCATACTGCAAGTTCCAGGGGACTGAGAGAAGAGGGAGATGCTTGGAGCTGGACAGTGCAGTGAGCAAGGCAGGTGGCCTATGTAGTGCATGACACAGGTCCCCGGTGAGATAATGTGTTCAGACCCCGCATCTATCACTTTCTTGCAGAGAGATGTTTAGTCTAGCTGCCTTACTCCTGGAGAGTCATCTCTGGTTCAATGGTGCAATTCTTTCTTTCCATGTGGAAGACTTAGATTCAAATCCTAGCTGATACACCTCATGTGCAACCACCACCTGTTTATCAGCGGATACTTGCGTGTTGCTATGATGCTGAACAGGTTTCAGAGGTGATTCCAGTCCAAACAGACTAGGAAGAAAGGCCTGGTTACCTACTTCCCAAAAGCAAGCAATGAATATCCTATGGATTAAAATGGTATGACTGGCAAACAATCAGGGGGATGGCGGAGGAGCAGGTAGCTTTGTATTCCATTGTGCATAGGACTGACAGGATTCAGGGGCCTAATAACAGCACCCAGTTACAAAAACAACAACCTCATTTCTCCAAGCCTCTGTGTCCTTGGCTTTATAACAGGAAGAAGAACAGTAACTCAGTCACATGATTATTGTGAGGTTGGTTTATAAGCACATTTCTTGGCACATACTCGTCAGCTATTACTTTAGTCAAGAAGTAGGATTTAATCAAGGTTTTATGATGGGTTGAATCTGGGAGAGTGAAAAGAAAGAAGGTTCCAGAATCAGGAGCAACATGTGAAGAAACCTAGAGAAAGAAACGAGATGTAGTGTAGAGAATAGCTCTACTGAAATTTTCAGTCTTTTTACCAATTGTACTAAGAAGACACAAAACTTATATACTGTTCATTTTGTGTGTTTAACCAGAGGAAGAATACAGATCCCCAATCCTCTTTCCCTGGAGATTATTTTTCAGTAGGTCTAAGGAGAGACCTATAGGGTGGCTATGAGTCTGAATCAACTTGATGGCAATGAGATTAGGGAGAGAAATATAGCCAGAATATGCCTTAGAATCGAGAGTGATGAGACTTCATCTTGCTTAGTATGGACATGTCATCAGGAGGGACCAATCTCTGGAGAAGAACATTATATTTGGTAATGAAGAAGGTCATGATAAAGAGGAAGACCCTCAAGGAGATGGATTGACACAATGACTGCATCAGTGATTGTGAAGATGGCACAGGACTAAGTAACGATTCATCCTGTTACTAGCAGGGTCACTATGAGAAGGAACGAATTCTACACACCTAATAATAAGAACTAGGAGAGACCCAGGAACCTGTATATTAAAAAACCACTACATGTTTTTGGTTTATATAGGTTACACCTAGACTACTATTCATAACACTCTTGTTTTCCTGAGCCTATGAAAACATATGTTATCATAATAGTTGGACCTTAACTTTTTTAAGTTTAAGTCACTCAAAAAGAACTTCTATGACTACCATGGAAATCTCTGCTCTAGATCTTAAACAGCAATGATTTCCTTACTTCTTGTTTTTGTTGTTGTGTTGTTGCTGTTAGGTGCCCTCCAGTCGTTTCCAACTCATTGCGACCTTATGTGCAACAGAACAAAACACTGCCCTGTCCTGATCCAGCCTCACAATGATTGCTGTGCTTGAGCCCTTTGTTGCAACCGCTGTGTTAATCTATCTCATTGAGGGTCTTCCGGTTTTTTTTTGCTGACCGTCTACTTTACCAAGCATGTTGTCTTTCTCCAGGGACTGGTTCCTCCTGATAATATGTCCAAAGTATGTAAGAGGAGCATTCTGGCTGTACTTCTTCCAAGATAGATTTATTCATACTTCTGACAGTCCATGATATATTCAATATTCTTTGCCAACACCAAAATTCAAAGGCATCAATTCATCTTCATTCTTCCTTACTCATTGTCCAGCTTTCAGATGCATATGGGGCTGTTGAAAAAAACATGGCTTGGGTCAGGTGCACCTTAGTGTGACATCTTTGCTTTTTAACATTCTAAAGAGATCTTTTGCAGCAGATTTGCCCAATGAAAGGTGATGCAATGCATGTAAGGAAATGACACTAATGGTGTAACTTCAGGTAAATACCAGACTATGTATAAGCACAGACTCTCTCACACACAAACTAATCCACTTACATAAAATCACTTTCAAGCTTACTGAAGTATTTTGGAAGTTTCAGCATCTTCACAACTTCATCAAAAGCCTCTTTCTCTGTTTTTAAACATTTGCTGTTATGAAATCCAGACACATTTGAACTCCTTCAAGGTACTCTAAGGATATTGGGGAGAAAAATGATGCATTTAGAAAGATTTAACTTGGAGTAAAGGAGAACGAAGAACACAAAAGACGAGGAAAGTATTAGCCCAAGAGACAGAATGGGCCACATAAACCAGAGACTTCATCAGCCTGAGACCAGAAGAACTAGATGGTGCCTGGCTACCACCAATGAACTTCCTGACAGGGAACACAACAGAGGGTCCCTGATGGAGCTGTAGAACAATGGGATGCAGAACTCAAATTCTAGTAAGAAGGCCAGACTTAATGGTCTGACTGAGACTGAAGACGCCCTGGAAGGCATGGCCCCTGGACTCTCTATCACCCCAGAACTAAAACAACTTCTGAGACCAACTTTTCAGACAGGGATTGGACTGGACTGTGGCACATAAAGTGATACACGTGAAGAATGTGCCTCTTAGCTCAAGTAGGTACAAGAGACCAAATGGGCAGCTTATGTCCAGAGGTGAGATGGGAAGGCAGAGAGAGTTAGGAGCTGGTTGAATGTTCATAGGGAATCAGGGGCGGAGGGGAGGAGTGTGCTGTCGCAGAATGGGGTGAGCGGTTGGGGTCTCATAACAATGTAAAAAAAAAAATTGTATGGGAGACTAACTTGAAATGTAAACTTCATTTAATTACAACAATAAAAATAAAAGAACGATTTAACTGTAACCATTTATGAAAGAGAATTCTTTCAAGTTTGCAATTACCTCCAATTTATGACAAAGTTAAGAAACTGCTAAATTAGAGGATTTTGAAAGAATGTGAAGAAAAGTCCCAAGTAAACAGAGACTTACAAGCATGCTTTGCAATTCCTGATCTATTAATTTACTGGGACATGGTTTTACTCTTTAAAAGAGGTAGGTAGAGAGATGCCTCAATTTTATACCTTTCAAGTTTATTGGGCCAGATTAGATTCTACCAAGGCTACAGAAACCTGAATTGTTTATATTTGAAAAGGTCAAATGTTTTAGGAAATTTTACCTGGAATGTGTCTCTTTTTTTGGGGAGGCAGATTGCTTTTTCTTTGCAAGAACTTAATTAAGTAGAAATTTTATACTTTACTCATTTTCATGGGAACATGTATGCGGAAGCCCAAAATGCCAATGAAAAGTTTTTATCCAACTGGAAAAATCCTAATGTCATTAACTGTAAATAGTTCATCATAAAGTCAGGTAGCAGTAAAGAAAATTGAAATACAGCTTCAAAATAGGAAAGTTTTGCCCTTCAGAAAAAGAACTTTTCCTTGACTTCTTTGGAAATAACTAAATCATGAATTCTTTCACTATCAAATCAACAGCTGTGCCTTATCACATCATTTCCACCCATTAGGGAGCTATCACCAATCATATAGCTGCAAATACGGATACCAGCTACCAACTGTGGGTAGATAAGACTCTCTCATGGAACCCTATCATATGGGGAGGGAGATAGACTCAAGTCTAGTTGTGTGATGCTATGTGATTGGGCCACGCTTGATTAAGTAATCACTCACTTACAGATACCTTTTTCATTATATATACATAATACATATATACAGATATATGCATATATATACCATAAAAACCAAACCAGTTACCCAGTTACCACCAAGTCGATTCCAACTCTTGGTGACCTCATGTGTGTCACAATAGAACTGTGCTCCAGAGGGTTCTTAGTGGCAGATTTTTCAGAAGTAGATTGCCAAATCTTTCTTCCAAGGTGCCTCTGCCTGGACTTGAACATCTGACATTTCCATTACCAGTCTACATTGTTAACTGTTCGTGCCACCCAAAGACTCCCATATATAGATACACTCACCATAAAAATTAACTTTTGCTCGCATTGTTGCATTGCTGCCCACTGCTGCAGTAAACAGCCTGGGGTGTTTCATTCTCCACACTGGAAGGGAGCCGACATAAAAGCAGCCAAAAGCAACCCACTTATTTTTAGTAAGCCCCATTTGCTTTGCTATTTTAGCTCGAAAGTAGACAATGTCAGCGAGGGCCTGCCTGCAGTTGAGGTAGTAGAGGCTTGCAGTACTCAGATCTCTACAATTAAAGCATAAACACACTCTGTGACAACAAAGCAGAGAATCTGTAGTTTAACATTAATTTGACTGTAAAGTAAAAAGGAATACAATGAAAACATGTTGAGTGTTTATAGCAGGTCTAACTGGAAATTTTGACTATCATAATGTGGATGACAGTGACTAAAAGTGCAGGAACTAGAAAAAATTGCTAGCATTTGTCTCATTTTAGTTATTTCATTTCCTCTTGTCACCACTCTGAAGGAGCTTCAAATGCCTGTCACTACCCACATGGTGTCCTTTCTCCATACACCCAACCGAACCACAGCTATCACATTATCACCCTGACTCAGAGAGGAGCTCATTTTTGAAAGGGCTGAAATGTCAGTGATTTGTTTCCAAGGCTTTAATAAAACTCTTAGTTAATTGTTCTGATGCTATTTTCCATTTTTTTCTCATTTGCTGCTAAATCTAGACAAAGCACTATTTGAATCTAAGTTTCTCAGTCATAAGAAAACTAAGTATACATTTTGTAATTTATTTTTCAGTGATGTTTCCTTCACAATGTTTCCTATAAACATGAGATGTTTTTAATCCTTACTGTTAAAGGAAAAATTCTCCCTGCCTCCCGCTGCACAATGATATAACTAGCTGATTACTAATTTAAAAGTAGACAAAGGGCATAGAATATTCACAAAAAGAAACACAAATGGTCAGCAAACATATGAAAACGATCAGCCCTTTCTATTATCAAAGTATTGGAAACTGTGGTGGTGTAATGGTTAAGAGTTCAGCTGCTAACCAAAAGGTCAGCAGTTCAAATCCACCAGGTACTCCCTGGAAACCCTTTGGAGCAGTTCTACTCTGCCCTACAGGGTTGCTATCAGTCAGAATCGACTGAACGGCAATTTTTTTTTTTTAATTAAAGTAACAAAAATATGAGTATTGTACCCCTCCTATCAAACTGCAAGATTTATTTTAGTTCTCAAGGTTGGCATGGATGTGATGAGGCAGGCTGTCTCCTGTACCACTTGTGCAAGTATCGACTTTTAGAATCATTGAGAAAGGAATTTTGTCCTCATATAATAAGCACTTCAAGAGGCAAAACATTTACCGTGGTTTAACAATTCTCCTACTAAGAAGCTACAGCAGAACCGCTAATTTTTCCCTTATATCCACTCTCCTGTTTATCTCTACATAATAAAGGCCCTGGGTTTCAGCTGTGCATATGGCTGCCCAGAATAAACAGGACATATCTTAGCCACCCTTCCAGCCAGATGTGGACTTAATGATTAAGATCAAGCCAATGGGATGTTACTGGAAACCTGTAGACAAGATTTATTGAAATACCCAATCATAGAATTCACCCCACTTTCTAAGAGCAAATTCTCAGATCCTTAGACTCTCCCCTAAATTGCTCACTCAAAGTCCAAATTCTGTGGTAGGTTCTCTCTAACACCCTCTTATTGAGATGTGCTACATGAAGTTAATTTGGATAGCAAACAAGTTATTTGCTATAGTAATTGCTAAACACAAGTTATTCCATTCTTGAACAATAATTTACTTCCTTAGAGAAATTAATAAAGAAATCCCAGACTTAAAGCTATTTATAGACTATCATAGCATCATTAACACACACACATACACAAATCAAAGTTTCTAAAGAAGAAATGTAGAACTGATGGAATTATTGGAATGTCACCTCACTACCAAAAGTTAAGTGACATGCAATTCAAATACCACATTTGTGGAGTCACTGCTAGAAAGAAGCCTGTGAAACCTTCAATAATTATTAGTCTGTCATGATAAAAGGTACCACGAATTATGACTCATATAATAAAGGTATCATTTCACTGACACTAATCATACTCTCAGGCTTATAAGAAGCAGTCTTCTTATTTTAATGAGAATAAAAGATTCTGATGTTAAATTGGATTTTTCAGAACCTTTTGAGCACTTTTTAAATTTCATTCTATTTGCTTGACTTTATATAATGAGTAGTTTATAATTTTAAGCAAGTAAGCTAAAAATATGTCTTTCTACTGGGGAGTAAAACAAAAGTAGTAGGTAGCAAGAAAAAGCTATTGAGGCAAAAACAGTTCTCATATTCTTGTTTCTTGCTCTGCCGCTGCAGGCTGAAATTTAATGTAACATCCAACAACATTTGATGAATGGTTTTAACAAATGACCACAAATTTCCCATGAGAAGAATAATTTTCGTGGTATAAAATTCTATTGGAGTAGAAAAAAATAACAATATGTGTACCGTTTTGTTTAAGCAAGGAGAGGAAAACAGAAGTTTCAAAACGAAATTACAGTACATGAGGAATCTATGTTTTTCAAAGGAAATTTCACATGAATCTTTTTATCAAGAACGTTGCTCCTAACCCCAATCTCTACTTACAATTTTTCTTTCTTATCATTTGAATTTTCAAATATTCAGCTTCCTGAAAGAGGAACATATTTAGAGTTAATATTACCTAAATGAAAAAGAGAGAGAGAATAGCAACAGCAACGAGAACAACCACGAAAGGGAAAAGATTAGACTTACCCTGTTGGTTGGCTTCATCAGTAAAACCTGTGTTCCAGAAGTAAGATGACGGCGCCCAGTCTCTCAGCATATGTAACCCAGGTGAAATTACTTGATATCCAGAATCCATGGGCAATCTTCGCCCCTTCTATCTTCAGACATACTGGCCCTCCAGGTTTGTAGAAGGCATCATTAATGAAATATCTCTATGAAAGTAAAAATATTTTTTCTAAGTCACTAACTCGCTAGGGCTTGCAATTTATTTGTGGCTTCTGATAACTGAATGGCAGCATAATTTGATTAGTCAGATTTGAATTATGCTTCTGAGATACCGTCTAAATCAGCGACATTGCTCAAGTCACTGTGCCTACACGCTGGACAAATTCAGTTTTTACTTTCGGTGGTAAAATAGACACAACACCAAACTGGCCATTTGAACCATTTTAAAGTGTACAATCCAGTGGTGTAAATCACACTCATAATGTGCAACCATCACTACTATTTCTTTACATTTCATGCTAATATTTCAAATTCAAATTTAGAATGTCAGATACTTGTTTGATTGTATACTTGTAACTCTTTTCTTTTACTCTGAAAATGCGGTTTCCTAACATTAATATAATTATTTATTTGCTTTATGCAAATAATATATAGTAATCCACACATTAGCGTAAATAGCAATATTAAAAGAACCCTGGTGTTGCAATGGTTAAGTGCTAGGCTGCTAACTGAATGGTCTGTGATTTAAATTCACCAACTGTCCCTGGGGATAAATGGAAACCAATTGCTGCATATTTTTCCCACAGAGTGCCTACTGGATCCAACCACTGACCTTTAGGTTAGCAGCCTAGCCCTTAACCATTGCACTACCAGGGCTCCTTCCCATAAATATTACAGTCTAGGAAATATTAAGTGGCAGTTCTGCTGTGTTCCATATGGTTTCTATGAGTTGGAATCAACACAACGGCATGCAGAAACAACAACAATATTGAGATAGTATGGGTAGCTTCCGTTCTGAGTTAGAAAGGGAACTCGGTGGAAATGGGGAGAGTGCTGACACATTGTAGGAATTGAATCCAATGTCACAAAACAATTTGTGCGTAAATGTTTGAATGAGAAACTGATTTTCTCTGTAAACTTTCACCTAAAATACAATAAAAAAAAGTATTATATGATTATTGAAAATTGATTTCTTTACCAGTTTGTGTGTGTATGTATACATAGAATTTATCCTACGAGAGATGTAAAGTCAAAGTACTGAGCTGTCTATTCACTTAAGATAATTCTCTCTGGTTAAGCCACAAACATAATAGAAAATTAGCTCCTTTTTATTTTATTTTCTATTTTTAATTGTTTTATTAGAAATAGTCACTTGGTTCCAAAGCTAAAACTGCAAAGGAAAGTATATTCAGAAAAAAACTAGGATCATTTTATTTCCTAAAGCTTTTACCTCCCTCTCATTATATGTAAACATTTTTACTAACTTTTAATTTATTCTTTCATGATTTTATAATATATACATATATATGTAATTATATATACATATACATAATTTTTCTGCCATTCCTTAGGGTGCCTGCATGTAACACAATATAATACCTTGGAGATCATTACATAACAGTATATTAAGATGTTGAAAAGTTCCTCATTCTCTTTTATAACTACAATTTATTTTCAAGTGTGAATATACCTTAATCATTAAACTAATATTCTATTGATGAATATTTGATTTATTTACCAGCTGTTCTTATTCTAAATGTTGCTACAGTGAATAGTTTGTGTATATAACTTTTCATAGTTTTGCTAGTGGATCCTTGAGACAGATTCCTGAAAGAGGTTGTAATTTTACTAAATATTGCTAAATTCTCTCTAGAAAGATTGTACCATTTTTCACTCCTACCTGCAATGTATGAGAGTGCCTAGTTACAAATAGCCTAGCCAACAGAGTAGGTTATCAAGCTAGAAAAATGTATTGTAAAGCAGTTCATAACTGTGGCCAAAGTTTTTCCTAAGAATTCAAGATCTTAAACCAAAATCAGTTCTATATAAAAGACTTCAGAACACATAATGGAAAAAAAAAAAAAAAAAGAGAGAGAGATGAAAACTATAGTGGCCATGCTCAGAATATGAGTAGAAGGAAAAATAAACTTATCATAGAAATAACAATTATTCACAGAAATGAAGAATCTAGAGGTCAAGCTGGAGAAGAATTAGGAGAAATGCATGAAAAATTATTTAAATTGAATTAGAGAGAAAATTAGAACTTGTTGAGTGACATAGACAACAGACACTCAACAGATGTGTAATTGGTGACTTTGAAGAAGAAAAATAAATATTTAGAATAGGAAAAATATATTATTTTAAAAAATGATACAGAATAAATAGACTATGGCTCAGGAAAAACTGGTACCAGCTTGTCAGCACCAACATGTGTCCCAAAACCCAATCCTGTTCCCAGTGAGTTGATTGCAACTCACAGCAACTCTACAGGACAGAGTAGAATTGCCCCATAGGATTTCCAAGAAGGGGATGGTGGATTCGAACTGTAAGCTCTTAACCACTACACCAACAGAGCTCCAGCTGTGTCCCAGGATACTGTATTTACTTCAAAGAAAAAGAAAGGATCCTTCAGGCACTGGCGGAAAATGTCCCACATAAGGAGGTGTATATTTCGCTAGACTCAACGTGCTACGTAGCAACATGCAATGGTAGATGAGAGCTTAACAATGCACATGAACTCAGGGAAGAAATTTCACAAGCAAGAAATATATACCTAGACATTCAGATATCACACAAGTATTAAAATTCACAGATGATAATTATTAGAAGTCCTTCTTTAATAATCTATTGTGACAAAGGGATTGGGAGTGAAAAATTTGTCTATTTATATAGAAACCTCAGCCTAAAACAACCAAGAGGTTATGGACATTGAATAGACTGAAATGTTACAAAATATGAAAATTAGAAACATATGCTGATCAAAAGCAGGAAAATGCAGAACAGAATTTCAATTTCTTATGGAATCTAGAATTTCTGGATTCATGGAGGCTGGATGAACTCTTGAAATTATTGCCCTAAGATAATCCTTAAACCTCAAGCCAAAAATATCCCCTGAAGCCTTCTTAAAACCAAATAATAATTTAGCTTTTCTAGTAAAGTATGTCTGCCTTGAGTGTTACACTCTTTTAAGATCTATGTACATGGGATCAAATTGACAAAAGAAACTCGAAACATTAGATAGGAATCTTAGGGGACTGTGAATTTATGTTAATGCAGGAGGAACAAATCAGAAAAGGAGGGTGAAAATGGTTGGACAACTCTAAGAATGGAATCAATGTCACTAAATTGTACACGTAGAAACTGTTGAATTGGAGTATGTTTGACTGTGTATACTCTGAACCACAACAAAATACATAAAATAAATTACAAAGAAACAAATAAAACCTATGCCTAACAAAAATAAGAAAGTAAAGGAGCAAACGTGGAAAGTTACAGTGCACAGGGAAGGACTTCATCTTTTATAAAATCATAAAGAGAAGTACTAAGAATAATAGTGTTTTGTTGTTGTTGTTAGGTGCCGTCCAGTTGCTTCTGACTCCTAGTGAGCCCATGTACTAGAGAACAAAACACTGCCTGTTCCTGTGTCATCCTCACAATGCTTGCTACATTTGAGCCCATTCTTGCAGCCACTGTGTCAATCCATTTCATTGAAGACCTTCCACTTTTTCACTGACCTTTTACTTTAACAAGCATGATGTCCTTCTCCAGGGAGTGGTCCCTTCTAATAACATGTCCAAAGCACCTGGGACAAAGTCTCCCCATCCTTGTTTCTAAGGAGCATTCTGTCTCTACTTCTTTCAAGACCGTTCTTCTGGCTGTCCAGGGTATATTCAATATTCTTCACCAACACCATACTTCAGATTCATCAATTTTTCTTCGGGCCTCATTATTCATTATCCAGCTTTTGCATGCATATGAAGCAATTGAAAACATCAAGGCTTGAGTCAGGTGCACCTTAGTCTTTAAAGTGTTATCTTTGCTTTTTAACACTTCAAAGAGATCTTTTGCAGCAGATTTGCCCTATGCAATATGCTCTTTGATTTCTTGACTGCCGCTTCCCTGGGGTTCATTATGAATCCTAGTAAAATGAAATCCTTTACAACTTCAGTCTTTTCTCTGTTTATCATAATGCTGCTTACTGGTCATCTTGGAAAGATTTTTATTTTATGTTGAGGTGTTATCCATACTGAAGGCTGTAGTCTTTGATCTTCATCTATAAGTGCTTCAAGTCCTCTTTGCTTTCAGTAAGCAAGCTTGTGCCATCTGCAGGTTGTTAATGAGTCTTTCTCCATACAACCAGTCAAAATCGAGTTTATTGAAATATCTTGTTTTGTCAGTTTGACTTTGGAACCATATAAATACATCATTATGAAACAAAACTAAATTTTATAAAACAAATTTTAAAAGTAATAAAATGAAATAGACATGAATGGTATCTGATTATCACATAACCACACAGAGAGGAACAATTCTGAGTCACTGAAAAGTCAGCAGTTTAACTGTACGTCTTAAGCAGAGTCAATATTGTGGATAAGTAGACTGCAAAGTAAATTTTTAAAAATCTTTTAGTAATTACATTGCTGGCGGCAGTGTTGGTATTATTTTGAGACTGCTGTGTAATATGAGGTAAAGAAAATGAATGATTGTGTAATTTTCTACATCTATAATCCTTAAAGTCCTTTTAAAATCTGTCACATAAAGAGAATGAATTAAGCATTTATACTGTTTTCCGAATACCGATTATGTCACTATGTAACCAAATAATAGACAATGGGAATTTCTTTTATACACATATTCCAGTTAACAAGTGAAGAATACAAAAGTAATATTGTAATTTTGCAACCCCCAATGTGAATTAATAGATCTAGGCATTGAGCATCAACAATATCTACCACAATAAGAATTAAAAAATTAAAAGAATTTATATCAGGCATTTTGTATGTCTACATGAAAGAACTTGCCATCATGAGGTAAACTTTCTCCCTCGCTCTCTCAAAAAAAAAAAAAATACACACACACACACAAAAAAAAAACTGAGTTTGATCAATTCTATAGATCCATCAACCAATTCATAGAAAATTTATGGAACCTTGAAAGCTAAAAAAAAAGAATAACAACTGAAAATATTATTCAAAACTAAATGGTTCAGCGAAGAATAGCATGTTAGCTCAGTGAAATGTCCTTAAATCAAAACACCAAACCGGTTGCCATTAAGGAATTTCTGACCCATCCTGAACCCAGGAGTGTCAGAGTAGAACTGTGCTCCACAGAGTTTGCAAGGCTGTGACCTTTCAGAAGCAGATCACCAGGTATTTCTTCTGAGAGGTCTCTAGCTGGCTTTGAACCACCAACTTTCATGTTAGTAATTTGGCGCTTAACAGTTTGCACTTCCCAGGGACTGAAAACCTTTCTCATCTCTTCTATACCTCTCAGGCTTCTAGAGCACCCTCCTCAAGGCCTCAAGTTCACACTATCCCCCACCTGTTGTCACCTGCCCTGGTCATTAGTTTTTACCTGTGGCCATAACTGTGAATGATATTTCCTAAAATGGTCAAACTTTTGCAAGAAAGAGCCTTCTGTAGGGTGTCTCACTTTCCTCAGTGTTTCACCCCGAGTCCGTCTCAAGAGAAAACTATGAACACAGGAACATAAGAGCAGTAGCAGCAGCCACCTAAGAGCTCAGGCCATGGTACTCTTGTGAGAAGCAGTTTCCACAGTTTAGGCTATTTATACTGTGATCGCTCAAAAACCTAGTGCAAGACTGGCAGGCATCAGTACTGGATCTCAGCCCCTGGAGCTATACGATGGTATCTCTACCTAGAAATTTAGGTACCACCATCTTCCCCACCTCCTGAGACTAGGGGGACAATCAAGTAGAAAAGGTCAAATTGGGGAGGGAAAAGATGCCTGGTAATGCCTTTTCACCCCACCTGCTTGGGTGGAGACCTTGGGCTAGTGGTCACCTCGGGCTGTAGGAACCATTAAAGGCCGGAGACAAGGGTAAGAGTGGGAAATGTTTAGAAACTCATTCTGTATTGAACTACACATAAAGAGATCACATATAATCTCATCATAGTGACAGAGTTTACAACACATAGGGAAATCACATCAGATAACACAATCATAGAGGACTGGGAATCATGACCTAGCCAAGTCGCTACACACATTTTTGGGGGGACACAATTCAATCCATGAGAGTTGGGTTGGTGTCTTGAGTTCTCAATGGCATTCTTACATGCCTACCACCCAAAGAATAATGAACACCACCAGCTTAGATGGGTTTGAAGCTTTATGTCATGGTGACCTTAGGTATAACAGAATGAAACATTGCCTAGTCCTGTGCCATTCTCATAATCTTTGGTATGTTTGAATTCATTGTTGCTGTCATATGTTACTCCATCTCATGGGGGGTTTCACTTATTTTCACTGACCCTCTACTTTACCAAACATGATGACCTTTTTCTAGCAATTGGTCTTTCCTGATGACATTCAAAGTAAGTGTGACAAAATCTCATCACCCTCCATGGCTTCCAAGAAGCGTTCTACCTGTGCCTTATGTTTTATATGTTCCCTATTATTTTAATTATATGGAATAGTAGTGCTTATATTCCATGTTTCAGACCGGCTCCTTTGCCACTTACTCTAGAGCTCCTAGAAATATAATTGGACATAAAGACCTCCCTACAGTTGTTGTTGTTGTTAGGTGGTATCAAGTCAGTTCTGATTCGTAGTGACCCTATGCATAACAGAAGGAAACACTGGCCAGTTCTGAGCTATCCTTACAATCTTTGCTATGTTTGAGCCCATTGTTGCAACCATGGTATCAATCCACCTTGTTGAGGGTCTTCCTCTTTTTTACTACCCCACTACCCTACCAAGCATGATGTCCTTCTCCAGGAACTTGTCCCTCCTGTTAACATGGCCAAAATACGTGAGATGAAGTTTCACCATCCTCACTTCTAAGGAACGCTTTGGCTCTATTTATTCCAAGACAGACTTGTTAGTTCTTCTGGTAATCCATAGTATATTCGATATTCTTCACCAACACAATAATGATAATAATAATAAAGGCATCAATTCTTCTTCAGTCTTCCTTACTCATTGTCCAGTTTTCACATATATATGAGGCAACTGAAAATATCATGGCTTGGGTCAGGCACACATTAGTCCTCAAAATGACACTTTTGATTTTCAACACTTAAAACAGTTCTTTTGCAGCAGGTTTGCCCAATGCAATACATCACTGGATTTCTTGACTTCTGCTTCCAAGTGTGTTGATTGTGGATCCTGCAGAGAGATATATAAATTAAGAGCATCAGTAAATCATTTTTCCTTAAGTAACCCTAACCTTTCTATAACTTGATTTGTATCAAGCAGAAGTAAATGCTTTGCATCTTTCTGATCCTGTTTCCACACAGGCTCATAGACTCACAGAAGCTGGAAGCAAGCACTTAAGAACTGGGCACATGAAAGACTCTTGTCCAAGTCTTTTAGTTCTTTCCACCAAAAACCTCAAGTTTATATATCTATTTAAAGATAAAATTCAAACAAAAAGTTCCAACTTTTTCAATCATTTGATTAGGTAATTTTTCTTTCCTGAAGGTAAATAGTTTTTTTTTTTTAAATAATAATATTAGAAAACAAATAATAATGGGATCCTCAGCTATTCTTTAATTCTTTACACTATTACTAAGAATATCTGAATAAGGCTATTTGATTTTATAACTGTTAAAAATAGAATATCCTAGTATCCTCCCCTTTACTGCTCCCATGCTTAGCAAAGAATATTTCCTATCGCATGATAAAAACACTATTAAATGTTAAGAGTGGTATAAGGGAAGTTTTAGGGGTAATGGATATTCTAGATCTTGATTATGGTGGTATTTATGGTGGTAATACATAACAAGCCATCTATCACAACGCGTTGAATTACAGATTTAAAATTGAAACATTTTATTTCATATAACTAATTCCAAAATAAAGCCCTTCCTCCTCTCTCCAACCCTTTGGGTCACTGTTGCATATGTAGGTGTCTTAGTATCTTCCAGTTTCTTCCTAAGCTTGCTCACTCCTTTCTTCCAGTATGTGCTTGGCTAGGAGAGCTGGCATTGCAAATCCCCACTAAGTATAAGCCTTAACACCCTTACCGTAAAAAAATGGATTTAAAGTGAAACAATAGGATGCATTGGTTAAGAGTTCAACTGCTAATCAAAAGGTTGGCAATTCAAATCCACAAGTCACTCCATGGAAACTGTATAGGGCAGATGTACTCTTTCCTATAGGGTCACTATGATTGGAATTGACATGAAGGCAATGGTTTTTATTTAGTTGAATAAATACTAGAATAGATAAAAACATTCATTTTTATTTATTTATTTTTTATAGACTAGATGAAAGTTTTCTGCTATATACTTTTTCCATAGGGGGCAGTGGTGATTCAGTGGTAGAATTCTTGCTTTCCAAGTAGAAGAATCCTAGTTCGTTTCCCAGTCAATACACTTTATGTGCAGCCACCTCAGTCTGTCAGTGGGAATTGTGTATTACTATGATGCTGAATAGATTTTAGAGAAGATTCCAGACTAAGAGAGACTAAAAAGAAAGGCCTAGAAATCTGCTTCCAGAAGTCAACCAGTGAAAACACCATGGATCACAACAGTCAGCTCCACAGCCTATCAGGAGACTGGTACAGGACCACGGAGTGTTTCCTTCTGTTTTGCTTGGGGTCACCATGAGTCAGGGGACAACTCAGTGACAGCTAAAAAAATTGTCTTTAAAATAAGGGTACTGTTTAAGTTTCATCTCCACAAAGAATAATATGTGGCCTTTCTATACCTACCCTCCCAACAAACCTATTTTCTCTTGAAATGAAACCCAAATCCTTTCTATGACTTACTGGGACCTTCATGCTCTGGCACCTGCTTGTCTATAAAATCTCTTTTTAGGCCACTTTTCTTGCCCTTCATACTCCTGGGCTTTCCCCTTCCTCAAACGCACAAAAAAAAAATCACAGAATCATGCTCCCTGTTGTCGAGGAATTCTCTACCTTAGCCCCCCATGACCACATCCATCTTCCTCCCCTCCCCATCTACTTAGATTAGTCGAATGCAATGTAGCTAATAGTGCAAGATAATTAAAAAATTTCCACAGTTAAGTAATTAAATAAAAATCCCATAGACATCACAAAAATTGATGAGTAAATTTCATGGCTGTAACCATTATTTAAAAATGTGTACCTTCACACAAAATGTTATTGAAGACAAAGGGCAGAAGGACGAAACTCTGTGTGGAAATTTTATATCTGTAAAAGAAGCAGAGATCTGAGAAAGGAAGCTCAGTGTGGAAGTGTAAAAATAGAGTGAGAAACAGATAAATGCAATATGTTGTTGGAATATTTTATTAACAAGCTGGCTTTGGGTAATACTCTGAAAGTATCTTGTTTACTAAGGAACTCGTGTCGGTTTGAAAATATCTTGTTTATTAACTTATTTAATTATTTATTGAAAATCCGATTGTTTCTCCCCCTTTGCAGAAAACCGTCAATTAGTCCCTCACAAGCACTATGAATAAAAGCTAATTCCTCACCCTGAGTAATAAATCATGAAGTCATCAGGCCCCTGCCAGCTTATCTGATGTCATGGCATCTCACTTATCCCTTGTCCACTACACTCCTACCATGCAGGACTTCTTTCTGCCTGTGGAATGCTCAGAATTTATTCCCAGCTGAGACCATTTGCATTGGCTATACTGTCTGCAGTGAATGCCCTTCCTGCTCACCTTAGCATGGCCCACTCCTTGTTGATCCTCAGATTGCAGTTAAATGTCACTTCCTCAGAGAGGTCGTCCCTGAACTCCAAACTAAGGAGCCACTCTCTAACACAGCAACAGTAGGAATTTTCTTTTATGTGAGTTCCCACTCGAATGTAAGCTCCACACAAGCAGGGACATTGAGTGTCTAATTCCCTGATGTATCTCCAGAAGCTGGGGAAGTATCTGTAGAACTTTATTTCACTCATTAGGTATATGAATTAAAAAAAAAGAAACTTTTTGTAACTTAGAAATGATGTGACTGCTTGCATGAAAAATCCAAAGCTATTGATAAGGAATGAAACTGATTGGCTTAGTACAAAAATCAGTTTAAAAATATCAGTTATGTTCTACATTCCTGCAACATAATTTAGAAAAGGTATCATCTACAATAGCATTAGAAAAATAAGTTGTACAAGTGATGTGCTTTCTGAGTAACAATAACACAGGAAAGAGTATTGAAAATATATTCTTTTAGTTAGGTCAGATTCAAGGTTATCC
The DNA here is from genome assembly GCF_000243295.1 of Trichechus manatus latirostris. NCBI lineage: Eukaryota > Metazoa > Chordata > Mammalia > Sirenia > Trichechidae > Trichechus > Trichechus manatus. Next base: position 6,609,264 of record NW_004444083.1, read on the forward strand.
TATGACAATATTGCTTCAATGCACTTACACCGTGATGTTTAAAAGGAGAGACTAGTCCTCCTGTGCCAAGATGTGATTTTACAGTCATGTGATAACACAAATACTTCTACATTTTCAGGATGCAAAAACTATGTATGTTGTGAAAATTCCTTATAAGATGAATCAGATTAATAATAACTAAATAAAGACAAATAAATGAGGCAAATAGATTGGTGATAATTTTACTACTCACACTAATGTATTTTTAAATTATCTATACCATATATGATAATTTCATAATCAAATAAGACATATTTAGTTTAACCTTCAATTAAAAACTTTCTTTAGCATTATTAATATTAGCCATTGCGTACAGGTAATATTGCTAATCAAAACATTAAGAAAATTTAAACAATGTATAATGCCATTAGCAGGGGTGCCTGCTGTGTAAAACACAAGTTACTTTATTGTCAGCATCATGAAATGACTGGTATGGGCCTGTCTTGGAGAAGAAGAGCCCATTGTCCATTGTGTTTTATTCAAATTTGCATTATGGAAGGGCAGGATGTTGCAGGGTTTCACTCCTTCTAATTGAATGGGTAATGCAGCTAGTGTGTGTGTGTACCATTATTATACCAGTGGAAACTGGCACATGCCTGAGGCTCCATGTCTACACATTCCCACACATGGGAAACTCTTCTACTGAGCTTCAGAGAACCTTGTTTAGCTACTTTTTTGTTAACCAAAAGGGATAGCTGCTGAGGCCATTGGCCACTTAAAGTGACAGTCTGCTTTTCCCAAACTCCGTAATTTTTTTTCCAGGAAAAAGGCTCACAGGATCACTCATTCCTCCCTCTGTGTGTGTCTGTCCATCCATCCAAGAAAATCCGCAGGCCAGAGATTCAAGTCCTTTTTGTCCTTTTGTCTCCTCCATCAGAGAAGACTGAATCAAACAGCATGACTCCTAGGTTCTCAGTCATTCATCCTGTGACAGTTCCCCTTATGGGACCATTTGTGACTGTAAACTAAGCAGAAACTAGGAAACTGTCACTTTCATGGAGTGAAAACCGAGGTACTGCACCAAGTTCTTTAGACAAAGACTTAAAATACCATACCCACCGCACCCTGACTTATGGGCCACTGCCTGTTCACAATGTTCAATGGCAACAATGAACTTGTTATCGTAGCTGTATATGTCAGCTGAGAGGAAAATATTAATTTATTAAATATGTCATGCTGATTTTCCCTAAAAAACATCAGGTATCAGGAACAGTATCTGTAAGTGTAAACACATGCACACACATTAGTACACAAAGACAGACACAACAACTGTCTAAAACCTAAGATATTTGCGATCTCAATTTTAATATACAGAGGCATAGAGCTATGCATTTTTTAGGATAATTTAATGATGCCCTCTCTAGTTTGATCAAGAGGTGGTAGACTGGACACTTCTAGAATTAATAAAGACTAATCAGGAAACATCCACCTCAGATTCACATAATAGATCAAACATATCAAAGATCACGAAGATGGCACACAACCGGCCAACATTTTCTTCTCTTATACATAAGGTCACCATGAGTCAAAACCAACTCCACAGCAACTAATAAACACAACAATCAGGGACCATGTACACTTTTATCTCTTTCTTATCTTATGAGCATAATTAAGAAAAATTTTTCTTAAACAGCTAACTTCATTTCCCACATTGGAATGCCTCCTTTCATTTGCAAACTGCAAATATTCATACAGTTAAACTGTGTGCTAAGTTACATTTGCTCCAAGCATACCAAGGTCTTTGCAGGTGTGAGTCAAAAGCAAATTTGTCTGGTAACAGCTGATGGGAATCAATGCAAGTAGGTAATTTGCTCACTAACTGTGTGTCCTTCCTCAGAGTTTTGATCCCATACTATCTTCTATTCTTTAAGGTTCCTTTGTAAGAAATTGTAAAGTCAGATCTACAGAAATATACTTATATTTGTGCACGGGGGGACTTTTCCACATTTCCATAGTGTCTGTGAGGACCTTTTAAAGCTCTGCTTATTTAGCATGACGAGATGCAATGCAATTGAAACAAGACTCTCCCGTGTACAAGTATCACTATTAAATTTATGAGCAACGTCCTCTTAGGAGGAAGCTACAGCAATTAATGTAGCTCCCCTTGGTCCTGACCTAGGGGAATATTAAACATGTCTGGAACTGTGTTGCTTGCATGGTAGGCGCTCAAGAAACATTTGTCGATGGGCTGGTTGGAAACTATACACTGCTCAAGGACAGATACATACAAGTACCATAATTTTTCAAACATAATTTGCCCAAGTAAATAACACACAAACACACATATCCAAATCAACCAAACAAAACCCATTGCCTTTGAGTTGATTCTGAATCATTGTGACCCTAAAGAACAGAGTAGAACTTCCCCATAGGTATTCCAAGGATCAGCTGGAAGATTCAAACTGCTGACCTTATGGTTTGTGGCTGAGCTCTTAACTACTGAATCAGCAGGGCTCCAGAAACACACATACAACCCTGGGAAATGACAAAATTATATTAAGAAGTTCTGGTGTAGTGCACCCGTGCATATAACTCAATGTCCCTTGGCATTTCCAGGAGTGAGTTTCGGTCTCATTCACTCTCATTCAATAGTCTGAAATTATACTTTTGATCATATTTGTATGATAAAGGTATAAGCCGTGATCAAGAAGTCATGGATTGAGTTGGGTATAAACCCATTGCCTTCAAGTGGATTCTGACTCAGAGCGACCATATAGGATAGAAAAGAACTGCCTCACAGTGCTGCCCATGAGCAGCTGGTGGATTCAAAATTTCAGCCTTTGGGTTATCAGCCAAGTTCTTAACCACTATGACACAAGGACTTGGAAACTAAACAATTAAAAACTGTGCACCTGCTCTGCGGCAGTTCATGGTCCAGTCTGAGAGCTGTGGAGTTCCATGTAAGGGATCTTCACCCAGGTACATTTCACTGGTGACAGACAGAAACTTCAGTCGAGTTCTCCATGTCTGGCAGCAACAGCCTGAGAGGGTGGGGCTGGTGCCAGCGCCCAGCCAGTTCCCAAGGTATCTGGACACACATGAAGCCTGGCTGCAGCATAGTGCAGATGCAATCACTTGGATACAACTTTGTTTGAGGAAAAATCAGAAAAAAATAATGAAGAAACCATGAGAATTATGTAAGATACAATCAAAGCTGAGAATTTGCCTGTGGTCCGACTTCCAAAGCAGGAGGAGAAAAGGGAAAACACAGAGAGTATCATTGAAGAACTGCTGACAGAAAACTTACCTAATATAATGCAAGATGAAAAGCTGACCACCGCAGAAGCTCAATGAACCCAATATAGCATAGACCCCCAAAAGAAAATCACCAAGGCGTATCATAATCACACTGGTTAAAATCAAAGACAAAGAAAGAATCCTAAGAGCAGCTCTAGAAAAACAAAAAAACATGTACACAGGGGAAACAATAAGACAAAGCTCTGATTACTTGGGAAAAACCATGCATTCAAGGAGGCAATGGGATGACATACATAAAACCTTGAAAGAAAATAATTGCCAACTGTGAAGGTTAAGGTTGTGTGTCACCTTGGCTGGGCCATGATTCTCAGGACAAAAATGTGATCATTCCCATGATTGAATATACTGTGAGTAGCCAATCAGATGACAAGAAGTTTCCATGGGGGTGTGGCCTGCATCTGAATATAAGAAGACATTCTTATCTTCTCTGACCATGACACCATCAAGGTAGAAATTAACAACAGGAAGAACAAGGAAAAAAAAATCAGTTACATGGAAACTGAATATCACCCAGCTTACAAATCGCTGGGTAATAGAAGAAATCAGAGATGGAATCAAAAAATTCCTAGAATCAAATGAGAATGAAAACACATCATACCAAAACCTTTGGGACACAGCAAAGGCAGTCCTCAGAGGACAAATAAGAGCAATAGATGCACACATCAATATAGAAGAAATGGGCAAAATCAAAACATTAACTACAGAACTTGAACAAATAGAAAGAGAACAGCAAAAAAAGCCCACAGCCACTAGAATAAAGGAAATAATAAAGATCAGAGTAGAAATAAATGAAATAAGAATAGAAAAACAATAGAAAGAATCAACAAAACCAAAAGCTGGTCCTTTGAAAGGATCAACAAAAGCAACAAACCACTGGCCAAACTCACAAAAGAAGAACAGAAGAGGACACAAATAACCTAAAAAAGAAATGAAATGGAGGACATTACAACAGATCCAACTGAAATAAAAAAGGATCATAACAGAGTATTATGAAAGAATATACTCCAATAAATTTGAAAACGTACACGAAATGGACAGTTTCAAGAAACACACTACCTACCCAAACTAACACAAAGACATGTTGAAACTCTGAACAGACTCATAACAACTGAAGAGTTTGAAAAGGTTAAAAAAAAAAAAAAGAAAAACCTCCCAACAACAACAAAAAAAACCCTGGCCCAGATGTTTTCACTAGAAAACTCTACCAAACATTCAGAGAAGAGATTATAACAGAACTACTCAAACTATTTCAGAATATAGAAAAGGAAGCAACACTTCCGAATTCATTCTATGAAGCCAGCATAACCTTGATAGAAAAACCAGGCAAAGATGCCAACAAAAGAAACTTACAGACCAATATCTCCCATGAATGTAGATGAAAAATTGTCAACAAAATTCTCACCAATAGAATTCAGCAACATAATATGCATGACCAAGTAGGACTCATACCAGGTATGCAAGGATGGTTCAGCAGTAGAAAATCAATCAAGGTAATTCACCACATAAACAAAAGGAAAGAAAAGGATCACACGATAATCTCAACTGACACAGAAAAGGCATTCAATAAACTCCAACACCCATTCCTGAAAAAAATTCTCAATAAAGTATGTAAAGAAGGGAAATTTCTCAGCCTAATAAAGGGCATTTATGCAAAACTGACAGCCAACGTCATTCTTAATGGAGAGACGCTGAAAACTTTCCTCTTGAGAACAGGACAAGGCAAGGATGTCCCTTCATCACCACTCCTATATAACATTGGACTGGAAGTCCTAGCTAGAGCAATAACGCAAGAAAAAAGCACTAAAGGGCATGCAAGTTGGTAATGAAGAAGTTAAACTGTCCCTGTTTGTGGATGATATGATACTATACATAGAAAACCATAAAGACTCCAAGAGAAAACTACTGGAAATAATGGAAAGATTCACCAGAGTACCAGGATACAAGAAAAACATACAAAAATCAGTTGGATTCCTAAATAACAATAGAGAGAACAATGCAAAGGAAATCAGGAAAACAATACTATTTATAATATCCCTTAAAATACAAAACACTTAGGAATAAATCTAAACCAGGGATGTAAATGACCTATACAAAGAAAACCACAAAACACTACTGCAGTAACCCAATGGGATCTACATAAATTGAAAAACATACCATCCTATGCATAGGAAAACTCGACATTGTGAAAATGACAATTCTATCCAAAGTAATTTACAAATAGAATGTACTCCTGGTCAAAATACCAACAACATTCTTTACAGAGATGAAAAAATTAATTATTAACTTTATATGGAAAGGGAAGAAGCCCCGGATAAGTAAAGCACTATTGAAGAAGAAGAATAAAGCAGGAGGACACCCACTACCTGACCTCAGAACCTACTATACAGCTATAGTAGTCAAAACAGCCTGGTAGTGGTACAACGACAGGTACATTGACCAATGGAACAGAATTGAGAACCCAGATGCAAATGCATCCACCTACAGTCACTTGATCTTTGAAAAGGGCCCAAAGTCCATCAAATGGGGACCAGATAGTCTTTTTAAAAAATGGTGCTGGCAAAATTTGATGTCCATCTGCAAAAAAATGAAACAAGACCCACATTTCACATCATATACAAAAACTAATTCAAAATGGATCAAAGATCTAAATATAAAGCCAAAAACCATAAAGTTCATAGAAGAAAAAATAGGATCAACACTAGAGGCCCTAACACACGACATTAACAGGATACAAATCATAGCCAACACCACACAAACTCCAGAAGATAAGCTAGATAACAGGAATCTTCTAACAATGAAACACTTAGGCTCATCAAAAACTTCACCAAAAGAGTAAAAAGAGAACCTACAGGCTGGGAAAAAAATTTTGGACAGTAGAAGTCAGACAAAGGTCTAATCTCCATAATCAACAAGAAAATCCAACACCTCTACAACATAAAGACAATAATCCTATTAAAAAATGGGCAAAGGAAATGAACAGACACTTCACCAAAGAAGACATTCAAGCAGCCAACAGACACGTGAGGAAATGCTCACGATCACTAGCCATTAGAGAAATGCAAATAAAAACCAAAATGAGATAACTTCTCACCTCAGCATTACTGGCATGAATCAAAGAAACTTGAAATAACAAATTTTGGAGAGGCTGTGGGGAGATCAGAACCCTTATGTACTGCTGATGGGAATGTAAAATGATACAAAGAATTTGGAAGATGATATGGCACTTCCTTAGAAAGTTTGAAATAGAAATACCATATGATCCAGCAATCCGACTCCTAAGAATATATCCTAGAGAAATAAGAGCCATCACACAAATAGACATACGCACACCCATGTTCATTGCATCGTTGTTCACAACAGCAAAAAGATGGAAATGACCTAGATGCCCATCAACAGATTAATGCATAAACAAACTATGGTACATACACATAATGGAGTTCTGCGCAAAAATAAAGAACAATGGTGAATCTGTGAAGCATCTCATAACATGGATGAAGCTGAAGGACATTATGCTGAGTGAAATAAGTCGGTCACAAAAGGACAAATACTGTATGAGACCTCTACTTTAAAAACACATGAAAAAGTTTACACACAAAAAGAAACAATCTTTGTTGGTTACAAAACATGGGAGGGGTGGGATTGAATACTAGACAATAGGTAAGTGGTAACGTTGGTGAAGGGTAAGACAGTACACTCTACTGAGAAAGCCAGCACAACTTGTATAAGGAAAGGTCATGGAGGCTACAGTGACACATTCAAACTCCCTGAGGGACTGAATTGCTGGGCTGATGGCTGCGGGGAAGATAGTCTCCAGGAACATCTAGCTCAATTGGCGTAACGCAGGTTATAATGACAGTATTCTACATTCCACCTTGGTGAGTAGCATCTGGGGTCTTAAAATCCTGTGAGCAGCCGTCTAAGACACTCTCCTGATCTCACCCTTTCCGGAGCAAGGGAGAATGAAGAAAACAAGATACAAGGGAAAGATTAGTCCAAAGGACTAATAGACCACAACTAACACCGCCTCCACCAGACTGAGTCCAGTACAGCTAGATGGTGCCGGGCTACCACCACTGAGTGCTCTGACTGGGATCACAACAGAGGGTCCTGGACAGAGCTGGAGAAAAACGTAGAACAAAATTCTAACTCACAAAAAAAGACCACCTTACGGGCCTGACAGAGACCGGAGAAACCCTGAGAGTATGGCCCCCGGACATCCTTTTAGCTCAGTAATGAAGTCACTTCAGAGGTTCACCTTTCAGCCAAAGATTAAAACAAAACGAGACTAATGGGGCACAACAGCCCAGGAACAAGTACTAGAAGGCAGGAGGGGACATGAAAGCTGGTAATAAGAAACCTAATGTTGAGACAGGACAGAATTGACATGTTGTGGGGTTGTTAATCATTGTCATAAAACAATATGTGTACTAACTGTTTAATGAGAAACTATTTCATCTGTAAACCTTCATCTAAAGTGCATTAAGAAAATTATTTAAAATCATATTCTATCTATGCTCCAAAATTTATCAAATTTCTCCTTCAACCCATTTGCAGAAAGACTGAGAAGAAAACGTAAGTCTTAGAGACATTTGTCAGCTTTTATTTTTCCAGTATTCAGAAGCAATAAAACTTAAAACTCTTATGGTGACTAAATCAGAATGCTTATAATGTCTTGTTCTCACTCTATGCTTGACAATTCCGAGAATTTAAATATCTAATTGTATCCCTACATTTTAGAAATAATAAAAATGGGCTCCAGAGAGTCAATTTCCTTATGTAAACATCCTTCCTCTTTACTGTCTTTCCTGGATAAATGTTGACACATAATAACTAGATAGATTTGTAAGCAGTCTTACAAATCCAGATAAAGACCCTGGATTTTAATTTTATATATCTTATTGTAACTTTTCAAATTTCTATCTAAAAGGTTTTCTCCTTAATTTTTCACCAGTTTAGAAATGGTCTATCTGGTTAATATAATCCTACATTTAAATATGGAAATAAATTGCATTCATGGTCTGTAGTGACAAACAGAACTCAAAACAGATCTTTTGTCTCACAGAGAATCCAGAAAAGGGCTGGTACTTTGAATACATGCTCTGGTACATCAAATTCAGGCCAAGTCAGATAAAACCATTGCATACCTTTAAAGCAAAACATCAATTACCTTAAGAACAATGATATTTTGGCTAGCAGCTAGATAAAACATTTAAAACAATTTTAAGTATTCTATTTTACAAGATCCTTATCCCTAGAGGAACAATTTGGTCTGTTTTCTAAGAAGTAATTTTGGCATGCCCAAACATATGACACCGAGATGTTGCAACAATGACTTATGAGCAGGAGATGCTGGCGAGGACTTCATGTGTTCTTGAAGTAACCCTCTCTACTTCCCCCCAGGACCATCTCTACAAGTACCTCGGGTCAATCCCTCTGTGTGTCCTGTTTCCAGCCTCTGATGGGAGCACACCCCATTGTTTCTGCATGGAGGAAGAGCAGAAAAGTGGTTGGATTCTGGGAAATCATAACTCCAGAACATTAAACACGGTTGCTATGGATTTAAATATGACCCCAGTATATATATTGAAATCCTAACCCTTATATCTTTGATGTGATCCTGTTTAGAAATAAAGTTTTTCTTTTTCTTTTTCTTTTTTTCCCTACTGAAGACAAGCCTGCATAGGGTTGATTCTAAACCTAATACTTCTGAGTAATAAAAAGAACAGAACAGACACAGAGACTCATAGAGATACAGGACAGATGCTAAGTAAGGACCATCTACAAGCCAAGGAATCACAAGGAATCAAGCAATGTCCAGTATTACCCATAAAAGAATTATACATGGCTGAGACTTTGATTTGGACATCTAGCCTCTGAAAATTAGAAAATACATTTCTCTCATTTAAAACCACTGACCTGGGGTATTTTTTTTTTTTTTTTTTACTGCAGCTCTAAGTAACTAGGACAACAGTGTTACAAGCAGATTTGGAGTTTTCAAAGCACAGGCATGTACAGAATGCTCACTCAGGTATTTCAAGGAATTTAGAACATAACTACATGGCAAACCGACTGGAAGAGATCCATATTTGACCATGTTCCAAAGAAAGGTGATCCAGTCAGGAAAGGTGATAATGTGGAAATTATCGAACAATATCATTAATATCACCCACAAGTAAAGTTTTGCTGGAGATAATTCAAAAGCAGTAGCATCAGGACATCAATAGGGAACTGCCAAAAATTCAAACCAAATTCAGAAGAGGATATGGAACAAGGGATATCATTGCTGATGTCAGATGGATCTTGGCTGAAAGGAGAGAATATCAGAAAGATGTTTACCTGTGTTTTATTGACTAAGCAAAAGAATTTGACTGTGTTGATCATAACAAATAATGGATAACATTACAAAGAATGGGAATTCCAGAACGTGAATTGTGCTCATGAGGGACCTATACTTAGACCAAGATGCAGTTGTTCTAACAGAACAAGGAAATCCTGTGTGGTTTAATGTCAGGAAAGTTGTGCATCAGGGTTATATCCTTTCACCATACTTATTCAATCTGTATGCTGAGCAAATAATCCAAGAAACTGGACTATATGAACAAGAACATGGCATCAGGATTGGAGGAAGACTCAATAATAACAACTTGAGATATGCAGATGACATAATCTTGCTTGCTGAATGTGATCTGGACTTGAAGCACCTACTGACAAAGATCAAATGCCACAGCCTTCAGTATGGATTACACCTCAACATAAAGAAAATAAAAACCCTCATAACTGGACCAATAAGCAAGATTGCGATAGAAGGAGAAAATACTGAAGTTGTAGAATATTTCATTTTACTTGGATCCACAGTCAACACTCATAGAAGCAGCAGTCAAGAAATCAAACGATGCATTGCATTGGGTAAATCTGCTACAAAAGACCTCTTCACAGTGTTGAAAACCAAAGATGTTTATTACGGACTGAGTTGTACCTGACACAAGCCACGGTGTTTTCAATGGCCTCATATGTATGTGAGAGCTGGCCAATGAATACTGAAGACCAAAGAAGAATTGATGGCTTTGAATTATGGTGTTGGAGAAGAATATTGAACACACCATGGACTGCCAGAAGAATGAAAAAATATGTCTTGGAACAAGTACAGCTAGGATACACGTTAGAAGCAAGGATGGCAAAATTTCATCTCATATACTTTGGACATTTTACAAGGAGAGACCAGCGTCTGGAGAAGGATATCATGCTTGGTAAAGTAGAGTGTCATCAAAAAAGAGGAAGACCCTCAAAGAGATGGATTAACACTGTGTCTGCAACAATGGGCTCAAGCATAAGAAGGATAGTGAAGTTAGCTCAGGACTGGGCAGTGTTTCATTCTATTGTACGCTGAGTCAGAACTGACTCAAGGATACCTAATGACAACAACAACAATTCTTGTTTGGTCTTCCTTATTCATTGTCAGCTTTCACATGCATATGAGGCGCTTGAAAATACCATGGCTTGAATCAGGTGCACCTTAGTCCTAATGGTGACATCTTTGTTTTTAACACTTTAAAGAGGACTTTTACTGCAGATTTGCCTAACGCAACTGCATCATTTCATTTCTTTTTTTTTTTTTTTAATATTTTATTGTACTTCAGGTGAAGGCTTACAGAACAGATAGTTTCTCATGTAACAGTAACACACATGCTGTTTTATGACATTGG
>NW_004444083.1:6629663-6638233 GCF_000243295.1 Trichechus manatus latirostris
TTTATCTCTTCATTTGATGTTCTAGGGTTTCAGGATTGTTGATTCTCTGTTTGGCTTAGTTTTTCGGATCTTTGTTGTGGAGCGACGGCGTGGTGCTTCTGCCTAGAGCGCCATCTTGCCGGAGTCTCATTTCATTTCTTGACTGCTGCTTTCAGGGGTGTTGATTGGGGATCCAAGTAAAATGAAATCCTTAACAACTTCAATCTTTTCTCCGTTTATCATGAAGTTGCTTATTGGTCCCATTGCACAGATTTTTTTTTTTTTTATTCCTTATGTTAAGGTGTAATCCATACTAAAGGCTGTGCTCTTGGTCTTCATCAATAAGTGCTTCAAGTCCTCTTCACTTTCAGCAAGCAAGGTTGTCTCATCTGCATATAGCAGGTTTTTAATATTCCTCCAATCCTGATGTCATGTTCTTTATATAGTCTAACTTCTAAGACTATTTGCTAAGCATGCAGATTGAATAGAAAGGGTGAAAGGATACAAGCCTGATGCACACCTTTCCTGACTTTAAACCACACGATGTCCCCTTGTCGTGTTAAAAAGGATGCCTCTTCATCTACGTACAGGTTCCTCATGAGCACAATGAAGTGCTCTGGAATTCCCATTTTATACAATGTTCTCCAGAATTTGTTATGATGCACATAGTCAAATGCCTTTGTATAGTCAATAAAACACAGGTAAACATCATTCTGGTATACTCTGCTTTCAGCCAGGATCCATCTGACATCAGCAATGATATCCCTAGTTCCACATCCTCTTTTGAATCTGACTGGAATTTCTGGCAGTTCCCTGTCCACATACTTTGCAGCTGCTTTTGAATGACCTTCAGGAAAAATTTTACTTGCATGTGATATCATTTCTGCATTTGGAAATTACCCGAAGGTGACTTAGAAGAAAGTTCTGGTGTTCTCCATCCAAAAAATCAGTCTTTGAAAACCTTATGGAGTACAATTCTACTCTGACACACATGGGGTCACCATTAGTCAAAATTGACTCAACTGCAACTGTTTATGAGAAACTAGTACAAAGTATAAGTGGACAAACCAAAGACTTGGTAATCAGATATCGAACCTTAATTTCAATATGAGAAGTGCTTTCCACAAGGTCATCAGTCTTTCGATAACTCCACTAACATCAATGACTACTTATCTGTGCCAAGCATTATTATCCCAAGCACTGCTATTACAAAAATGAACAGGCCACAATCTTCAGCCTCAGACTCTCTACAGTCACCCTATATAAAAACACTTCTTTCATTTAAGCTGATTTTTTCTGCAGGCTGGAAACTATGTAAACATCACATGCATTCCTAGCTAGAGATTCTGAGGTATGGTCTTACGCAGTCCTCTGAAATGAATTACGAAATAGAAAAAAACTTGCTATCAGGAGGCGCTTTACACTCTTCGGTTACTGTGTTTCCTTTGTTCTCAGGAAACATGTTGAGAACCTGTAGTCAGCTTGGGCCTTAGTCTACCCTGGGGGCACAAGGCAAAAATGAGCAAAGAAAATAAATACCTCCTCCTAGGGTGATTCTAAATTCAGATAACAGCTAACCCTCTGGGGTGAAGCCCAGGCACTGGTATAATTTTTGAAATCTCCCCAGGAGATTCTGTGGTGTAGTAACCAAGACTGGGAAGTTCTACAAGGAACTTCAGATGGAATAACAAGATATCTCTTGTTTCAAGTGGTTAACAGATAACAGCATGCTTTTGAAATGCACTAACGGGCTATTTTACCTGATTCTGTTTCTTTAAACTCTGAGCATTTGGGTGATTCTGATGTCCTGCACCCCCTTTCGCTCTCTCCTCCTGTTCAAGGGAACTTAGCTTCTGGTTCTTCAGTAGTTCCTCATTGCACTTAATTCCGTTTTCATTTGCTGAGCACAAAAAATATTAGTGCAGAGTGTTGATGGCCTTTGCTCAAGTTTCTCAACCCCTAAGTGAAAGTTTCAAATGTCACAAGACAACACTAGACCTACTCCTGCACCTCATCCATCCCAAAAAGGGCCAGTCAGCCCTTCCACATATTTCTTGTAACTTGGGTCCTGGCAGCGTTCACCATACATTTCAAACATTTCATGCACAGAGGCTGCAGCTTTGTCATAGGATGAAGCAAGGGAGGCATCTGTCATTGTGGTACATAGATCATCAGTAGTAATTCAGATCCTGGCATCCCCTATAAAAGCAGATTTCAGCTATCCTTAAAATTATGTATATATTTATATACCAATAAAAACGAACAAAGTACTGATATATGCAACAACCTACAGCCCCATGAAGCCCTTTTCACTCTCTCCTGCTCTACCTCGCCCGCCACTGACTCCCTGGTATCTTTGAACATTGGCCCAGCCTCCCCCTGCCAGCCTGCTACCTTGCATCTGGTCCAAGTGGTCCCACACCCTCTGTGTCTGAATGGAGACATCACCAAGGAATTGAGGAGGTGTCCCAAGGCTGCTTGGCAGCCATTCATCGCATGGACTGGGCGTCTCCAGGGCCTCCTGTTTTTTATTCAAGGTGGTCCATAGAGGGTGCCCCAGCCTGGCCACAACCCCAAATTGGGCCACGATAATCAGAGGCACACCATCTGAGAGTTTCTCAAAGTTGTCATAAATGTGAAATGTCAGATAAGTAGATAGTAAGTGAGGAGTAGGTATACTCTCAATAGGCTCTAAATGTCTCTGTGCTCTCTGTTGTGTAGATTTCCTGAGTGATGATTAAATGAGCTAATGCCTATAAATTGGTCAAAATGGAGCCTAGCACAAAATAAAAATTTAATTATGAAATAAAAAAATATTATCATCCTTGAAACATATTTGCCTTCCTCCCTTAAGATTTTGCAGAAGTATGATTTTTATTTGGATTATTTTACAGTTTCGCCTGTAGTTTTCATGTGTTAGCCTTCTGTAATATTTTACAGTGTTTCCTTTAAAGGAAATGTGAAAAGGAAAATTACAGGAGAAAATAACCTTTTATTATTTTAGGCATTCAGTCCTAATTATGAAACAATATTATGGCATGATGCCATTCTTAAAATACAAGTACTTATGTAGTATATAAACTTATTTTACATTAGCAGATGCATAGAAAAAAAATCTACTGAAAGAATAGATACCAAATTGTTAACAATGATTATCTCTACAATTGGGATTAGAGTTAACCAGTTGCCATCCAGCCGATTCCAACTCATGCAACCCCATGTATGCAGAGTAGAACTGAACTCCATAGAGTTTTCAAGGTCTTGACCTTTCAGAAGCAGATAACCAGGATTTTCTTTATAGGTACCTCTGGGTGGGTTTGAACCACCAACCTTTCAGTTAGCAGCTGAGCACTCATTCTTGGCAAAACCAGGGCTTCATGTAGTAAAAATGCAGAGATTGTAGTGAAAAACTGAAAGTGCTGTCTTACCTATAGCCCGTTATAACATCCTATAGCCCATTAAGGATAGTTTCCCAGCTGGCCAGCCTAGAACACTCAGAATATGCTTTTTGACCCAGATCCTATTTCTATCACAAAGGATTTTGTGTTTGGAACCAGTCTGTTGCTTTTAATCCTTGATGTTTCTCCATGGACTTGGCTCATTCCTTTGGCTCTCAGACTTCTCTGACTCCCCTCCCTAGCTTCAGCCCCATGATGAGAACCCAACCAATCCAGTCTAAAGGGAATAGCTTTTCTGGAAATGTGGATAACATCACAGGGAATAAGAAAGGTTGAAACTGGATAATGTGCAGCATTTATTCTTTATGTCAATACCTAAAGCCTGGAGAATGTCTGGTATGAACTAAAAACAGTTTCTCTTGTCCAAACCACAACCTGGGCATGATGATATCATTTAGATGATAGAAATAATACCATACAAAGATGAAAGAACACACGACAGTGCGTGTTACTGTTTTTGGACACCCAGATTCTATACAAATGACATCAATAAGCATTAGAGCTAAAGGCAGAGATAGAACAATAAGAGTAATGTGAGGACTTAACTATTAAACTCCCAAAATAATTTATAATAATGGGAAAGAATGGGACTCCCCTCTAGAAGTTAAGTTTGCTGACAGGGGATGGATCAAGGAGAGGAGGCCCAAAGTAGACGGGTTCCTCCAAAGACTGTGAAGTCTACTTCATTCTGGACAGTCTGCCCACAGGAACAGATGCACCAGACAAAACTCAAGTCTGCTAACAACCTGGGCAGCTTCATGAAACCCACCCCACAGTAGACATAACACTGGGGCAAAGTTCAAGACACAATGACCAAGAAAATCTTACCAATCAGCATTTTTAGAAAATTCAAAGATCAGATCACAAATGTTTAGCAATTATTTGTGGTGAGAAGATCTTTTGCATCTATTTTTCTAAACGTTTTTCAGGTCACAAACTATGTGAAAACAGAGAGAAATTAGGGTTAAGCTGACAGAAGCCAAGGGCTCTCTAGAACCACCAGAAGCTGGAATTAGCAAGGATAGAGTAGGAGCATGGCTCTGCCAACACCGTAACATTGAAGGTTTCACTATAGGAGATGTAAGAAAGTAGATTTTTTTGTTGATGTTTTATGCAACCAAGTTTGTGGTAATTTGTATGGCAGCCGTAACAAACTAATACACAGCTTTGCTGAAAAAACATATATTTTTAAGAACATTTTTTCATCTGTTAATTAGGCAAGGACCTTTTCTAAACATTTCTTTGGAATATAAAATCAAAACACAGCATATTCCAGGTCAGGATACCTTCAGGTTGTGGATACCAAACATAGAGGACTAATGCTAGGCTTTGGGGAAATATTTTTAGCAAACCTTTGAATATGGAGAGAAAATTACCTTATACCAAATTGAAACAAATAAACCAGTAAAAAAGTCAGAATTAAAGGCCATGAGCCTTTAAAATAAATCTTGTCCTGACACAGAAAGCAAGAACAATAAGAGAAAAAACATATAGATAGAACTCCATCAAATGTAAAACTTGTGTATCAAGGAACAGTATAAAGAAAGTGAAAAGACAGCCTACATACAGAATGAGAGCAAATATTTGGAAACCATATATCAGATAATGGTTTAATATCCAGTATATATAAAGAATTTCTACAACTTAACAACATAACGGCACACAATCCAATTAATAAATGAGCAAGGACTTGAATAGACACTTCTCCAAAGAAGATATAAATAGGCCAACAAGAGCATGAAAAGATGCTCAACATCAGTAGTCTTCAGAGAAATGCAAATCAAAACCACAATGCCGTATCATTTCACATTCAGTAGGATGCCTATTATTAAAAAATAAATAAATAAATAAAAGTGTTGACAATGATGTGGAGAAATTGGAAATTGGAACACTTGTACACAGCTGGTGAGATTGTAAAATGATGCAGCTGCTGTGGAAAATAGTTTCGTGATTCCTCAAAAAGGTAAGCACAAAATTATCTGGTGACCCAGCAATTCCACTTGTCCATAGATACCCAAAAAAATTGAAAGAAGAGACTCAAACACATACTTGCATACCAATGGTCATTGCAGCATTATTCAAACAGCCAAAAGGTGAAAAAAACCCAAGTGTCCATCAGCTCATGAATGGCTAAACTGAATGTGTTATAGACGTACAATGAAATATTATTCAGCCATAAGAAGGAATGAATTTCTTATATATGCTACCCTATGGATGAACCATGAATACATTATGCTAAGTGAAATAAATCAGACACAGAAGAAACAATATTGAAGACTTCCGGGCAACACGACACTATAGTCAGAAGCACCACCCCGTCCTTCTGCAGCAAAGATCAGAAAAAACTAACTCAAACAAAGTCACACGTCAAGCCTATCCTGAAACCCTAAGCATCAAATGAAGAGATAAAGAATTCAGCCAAGCACCAAATGGAATAAGAAACTGATCGAGAACAGAGAGCGAGGAGAGATACATGCAGGGATCACCTATTAGCTACCACAGCATGATCCACCATCTTGGACTCCTATTGGAGATCAGCAAACCGGGGGTAGAAGAAAGCAGCTTTACAGAGCTTCCAGCAGGAGACAGAACAACCAGTAACCAGCGATATAAGCTTTCCCACCCCCAACCCTTCTTCAACCCCACTTAGCCTCCTCTGCTTCCTACAGCCACAGTTCTTGGCCGGGAAGCACCAGCTTTACCCTGGTGTCACTTGAATTCCACCTGCTCGCACTGGCCAGCTCCTTGAGTGCCTTTTGTTGGCTGCTGGTGTTGATTTTTTTTCTGCTTCTTTAGATTTCTTACTTACCTCTCACTACCTCCCTCTCCTTTCTCTCAAATACCTGGCTCTGCATCATCTTTGCTTCTTCCTGAAAGGCTATGAGACACCTCTTGACTGTGAAACTACTTCCCAGCCCTTTCCTCGACACTGGTGGGACCTCTGGGGCTTTTTATGTTTGTTTGTTTGTTTGCTCGGATTTATTCTGTTTTGATTTGTTTTTATCTTTTCTTTTTCTTTTCTCGGCTTGGGAGCCCCTTCTATCTGGGCAGTACCTTGCGGCTTGGAAGGTACTTCCTTACTCTGCACAGACATACAGGGACATCCCTGAAGGCATTTCTTTTATCTTGTTTTTTGTTTTTGTTTCTTTGTTTCATCTTCTTCTGTGTCTTATTCCCTTTTTGTCTTTCTTCATTTCAAGTTTCTCGATTTATTCATTTTTTTTTCTTTAAACTTTTTTTTCAGTTTTGTTTTTCCTCATTTCTCAGTCTCTCATCTCTCCACTCCAATAGCGAGCTCCCTTAGCATTCTTTTTTGTTTATGTGTATGTTTTTGGTTCCTGTTCCTCTTGCCTCTCTCTCCTCTTTCCCATACTCAGCTTAGCTCCACATATCACAATGTAGCTCCTCCTTCCTGCCAACCTGCATCATGAGCTGAACATCACACTCCCAAGCAGCACAGGCATGTCCTACTGGAATGTGTCCTGCACTGATTCCCAGTCCACACTCTCTTCCCTGGTACATGCCACAAACAACCCATACCAGCAACTCCCCTTCAGCTGGACCTGCCCTGCTGTACCATACCTGAGTGACTGACCCTGCCCATTGGAGAAGGAGGTGAAAAGTATTGTGCCCACAGACGAGAAAACAACAAAGAACACACAGCACACTTGCTCAGACATAACCAAATAAAACAAAAAAGCAGGATGAAACAAACAAATCTACAATCAATAAATGAGCAAAATAACCACTGAATGCCATGAAGACAGCAGACAACATCAAAACATTTACAAAAACAGGACAGGATGGTTCCAGTAGATGTCCAAAATAAAACGCTAGATGACCTTCCAGTAGAAGAAAAGGCACTAGTCCTAACTGATAGGGAATTCAAATCTCTAATATTCAAAATTATCTAAGAGTTGAAGCGAAAAGCAGACAAAAATGAGGAAAAAGTAGACAAATTCATGGAAAAGTCAGAGAAATTCATGGAAAATACAGACCAAAAATGGAAGAATTCAGGAAAATAATACAGGAACAAAATGCTAAAATAAAGTCAAAACCAGAAGTCATACAAAACCAACAATTAGAAATCCAAAGTAGAAACAACAAGATTTCAGAAATGGACAGTGTCATAGAAGGGCTGAGGAGCAGGTTTGAAATGATGGAAGACAGGACCAGGGAAATGGAAGACAAACACTTGGATACAACTCTGAGGAAAAATCAGAAAAAAAAAAAGTGAAAGAAAATGAAGAAACTCTGAGAATTATGTGGGATATAATCAAAAGCAAAGATCTGTGAGTGATCGGAGTTCCAGAACAAGGAGAGAAAACAGAAAACACAGAGAGGATCATTAAAGAATTGCTGACAGAAAACTTCCCCAATATCATGAAAGATGAAATTCTGACCATCCAAGAAGCTCAAAAAAGCCCATATAGGATAGATCCCAAAAGAAAATCACCAAGGCATATCATAATCTGACTTGCTAAAACCGAGAACAAAGAATCCTTAGAGCAGCTCGAGAAAAACAAAAAGTCACATGCAGAGGAGAAACAATAAGATTAAGCTCTGATTATTTGGCGGAAATCATGCAGGCAAGAAGGCAATGGGATGACATATATAAAACCTTGAAGAAAAATAATTCCAGCCAAGAATAATATATCCTGGAAAACTCTCGTTCAAATATGATGGTGAAATTAGGTCATTTCCAGGTAAACAGAAATTAAGGGACTACATAAAAACTAAACCATACTTACAAGACTTATTAAAGGGAGTCCTTCTATCTGAGAACAAACAACATCAGACCACAGGCTGAATATAGGACACAGGACTGTACTAGCCAGATACCAACCTAGGAAATGAACTTGTAAGGACTATGCAAAACCAAAAGAATTACAACAGAGAACCAGAGAGGTTAATCTGTAAATGACAACAGCATCAAAACAATAAAAGAGGAAATAAGCGGTGTAGGTTTAGAACCTTCTAATGAAGAGGAAGGCAAGGTGATACCAAGTAATAATAGACTGGTTCAAATCTAGGAAGATAAGGGTAAATTCCAAGGAAACCACAAAGAAAGTTAACAAACCTACTCATCAAAATAAAGAAGAAAAACATAAAGTCTCAGTAAAAACAAAACCT
>NW_004444083.1:6638333-6643115 GCF_000243295.1 Trichechus manatus latirostris
CACAAAGAAAGTTAACAAACCTACTCATCAAAATAAAGAAGAAAAACATAAAGTCTCAGTAAAAACAAAACCTACAAAAAGAGAAGAAATGAAAAAAAAAAATCCATAAACAAAAGGAACTCAGCACAGGAGAGTAAGAGGAAGAAAGAAAACGTCAGCAACATAAAAAAAGCACTACAAAATGCAATCCCACTCCTAGTAATGTATCCTAGAGTAATAAGAGCTGTCACACGAATAAACATAGGCACACCAATATTCATTGCAGCACTGTTCACGATATCAAAAAGATGGAAATGACCCAGAAGCCCATCAACAGATGAATAAATAAACAAACTATGGTACATACATATAATGGAGTATTACACAAAGAAAATGAATAATGATGCATCTGTGAAGCATCTCATAACACAGGAGGAACAGGAGGACGTCACGCTGAGTGAAATAAGTCAATCACAAAAGGACAAATATTGTATGAAACCTCTATTGTAAAAACTCATGTAAAAGTTTACACACAAAAAGAAATAATCTTTGTTGGTTATGAGGGATGGGAGGGGTGGGAGGTGACTAAACAGACAATAGATAAGTGGTAACATTGGTGAAGGGTGAGACAGTTCACAATACTGGAGAAGACAGCACAACTTGTACAAGAAAAGGTCATGGAAGCTCCATAGATACTTCCAAACTCCCTTAGGGACTGAATTGCTGGATGGAGGGCTGTCGGGACCATGTTCTCGGGGAACATCTGGCTCAACTGGCGTAACACACTTTATAAAGACTGTTCTACATTCTACCTTGGTGAGTACGTCTGGGGTCTTAAAAGCCCATGAGCAACCATCTAAGATACTCCACTGGTCCCACCCCTTTGGGAGCAAGGGAGAATGAAGAGAACAAGATACAAGGAAAAGATTAGTCCAAAGGACTAATGGACCACAGCTACCATGGTCTCGACCAGACTGAGTCCAGTACAGCTAGATGGTGCCGGGCTACCACCGCTGACTGCTCTGACTGGGATCACAAAAGAGGGTCCTGAACAGAGCTGGAAAAGAATGTAGAACAAAATTCTAACTCACACAAAAAAGACCAGATTTACTGGCCTAAAGGAGACTGGTGAAACCTTAAGAGTATGGCCCTTGGACACCCTTTAACCTCAGTGGTAAACTCGCTCCTGAAGTTCACCGTTCAGCCAGGGATTGGACAGCCTCATAAAACAAAATGGGACTAATGAGGCACAGCAGTCCAGGGACAAGGACTAGAAGGCAGAAGGGGACAGAAAAGCTTGTGATAGGGAACTCAAGGTTGAGAAAGGACAGTGTTGACATGTGGTGGGGTTGTTAACCATTGTCATAGGGCAATAGGTGTACTAACTGTTTAATGGGAAACTATTCTGTAAACCTTCATCTAAGGTACAAAAAAAAAAAGAATTATCTATGTGAGATCAAATTGACAAAAGCAACTCAAAAGTTTAATGGGAAACCTAGGGTCCAGTCAGTTGAAGATAATGCTGATGGAATAATTCGGAAAAGATCAGTGAGAATAGCAGCACAACTGGAAGAATGTAATCGATGTCACTGAATTACACATGTAGAAACTTTATTTAAATGGTGCAGTTTTGGCTATGTATATTTTCACCAATAGAAGGGTCCTCCAAGATTGAGAAGGGAGAGTGTTGACATGTCGTGGGGTTGTTAACCAATGTCATAAAACAATATGTGTACTGACTGTTTAATGAGAAACTACTTGTTCTGTAAACCTTCACCTGAAGTACAATAAAAAATAAAAATGAAAAAGATGAAAAAATATTGTATGAACCCACTTGTATGATATATTTAGAATAGGTAAATGTATTGAGATTATAGTAGAGTAGTGGTTACCAGGGGGTGGGGAAGAGAGGTCAAAATTGAATTAAAATTAAAAAAATATATATATATATATATATAGTTCCAGATATTTGTGGAACATATATATATATGTAATTCCATTTATATAAAGTTCCACTTATAGAAAATTCTATAAAATGTGAACTATAATGGGTGTTGGGGAAGGAGGGATTACCATGGGGCACAAAGAAATTGTTAGGGATGATGCACATGGTGATTATCTTGATTTTGGTGATGATTTCTCCACTTATGTAAAAAAAGAAAAAAAGTATACACCTGACTAGAATGGTGATTATGGCATGAAGGCAGCATTAGTACTTAAATAGTTTGATATATAAAATCATTATGTTTCCTCAGGAAGAGTGACATTAGGTCAATATATGCACTGAAAAAAAAAGGAAGAAAAAAATTATGCACATCCAGGAAAGAGAATAATGATTCTGAGGACTACATGGGATGCGGAATGGCTGGGATGAACATGTGAGGGAAAGACGAGAGACACAGCCATGCAGGCAATGGATGGGTGGTGGTGGAGGATGATGGCAGACAGGCTGACAAAATTCCTGCTAAGATCCTTTAAGGACAGACCAGACCCTCTTATATCTATAATGAAATCCCAGGGAAATACTGTGATTGATCCACTTTGGTTCATATGCTCTTCCTAGGGCAGGGGAAGAAGGTAGTAGTTTTCTAACTTGTTGACATTTTAGAACCACTTGGGTAGCTCTTAACCATCCTTATGCTCAGAGCAAACCCCAAGACAATTAAATCAGAATTTCTGAAACTATCCTACCTAAACCACATAAAGTGAGAAATAGGCAGGTCCTTAAAGAAAGTGTTAGAGGTTGTTGTTATCAGAGAAAGAGGGGAAGAAAGGTTGGGCCAAAAGAGAAGAAGACAGTCCACATGTGGGTAATAAGCAGGTGGGTGTTGTCAGGAGGTAGTGCAGGTATGGAAGGGTAGGGGTGGGAGGAGTTAGGAGAATGCCCAGTTGTGGTAGGTGGTAGGAGGAGTCAGAAAAAACACGACAACAAATCTCATCCTTATGTTTGTGACTTTTTAAAAACAAGTTTGCTCATATTGGCCTCCTTCCCAGAAGTCGTGGTGTCACCCTCTCCTCAGGATAAGTCACTGTGGCATTACACTAATAATAACCTATGTGTCTTGGGTTTCTTTTCTCAAATTAACTTTCTTTACAAACATATTTGCAGAGGTCCCCTCCTTCTAGATGATTCTCCATTCCATTTATCCCAAAGCCAATTAAAAAGTGAGTTTTAGGATGAAAGAAACTAAGATGTTAATTTGTCATTTATAATTTACCTTCAGACTACAGAATTAATTCAAGGCACATCCAGTGTTAAGCATTTTAAGATGAAGTTTTGAAGGAGGCCGTACTACTTGGATCCATAATCAAAGCCCATGGAAGCAACAGTCAAGAAATCAAATGAGGTATCGCGTCGGGCAAATCTGCTGCAAAAGACCTCTTTCAAGTGTTGAAAAGCAGTAACGCCAACAATTAAGGCTGAGCATGCCAAAGTATCTGTATATATCCTATGGAACCATTGATGTTTCAGACTATCTTGATGTTGATATTAGAATATGGAGAGTTTCAGAAACTGAGTTTTAATTTTATATATCTGATTGTGACTTCACAAATTTTCATCTGGAAGATTTGTCCCTTAATTTTTCTCCAATATAAGAACAGCTTATCTGCTCAATATAATCCTAAATTTAAATAGGAAAATAACTTGCAGTCATGGTCTCTAATGACAGACAGAACTCAAGACAGATCCTTTACTTCACAGGGAAACCAGAGAAGGGCAGGTTCTTTGAATTCGTGCTTTGTAGAAGCCAAATTCAGGCCAAGTCAGATAAAGCCATTGCCTACCTATAAAGTAAAACATCAATTACCTTAATATTTTTGATAGTAACTAGAAAAAGAATTAAAAAATAATTATTCTATTTTAAAAGATTCTTTTGTCCTAAAAGAACACTTTAGTCTATTTTCTTAGATGTAATCTTGGCATGCCTAAATGTTACCACAGCTAGATATTGCAACTATGTTTTATGAGCAAGAGATGGTGGCGAGGACCTCATGTGCTCTTGAAGTAATCTTCTCTTATTCCCCCAGAGCTATCGCTACGAGAACCTTGGGTCTGTCACTCTGTTTGTCCTCCATTTCTAGTCTCTGATGGGAATGCACTCCTCTCACTGTGCATAAAATAAGAGCAATAAAGAGGCTGGATTCTGGGAAATTATGACTCCAGAAGACTAAACACGGTTGTTATGCATGGAATTATGACCCCCTACACAAATACTGAAATCCTAACACTTGTACCTATGGATATGAACCTGTTTGGAAATAGGATTTTTCTTTGGTTATCCTAATGAGGCCATACAAGTGAATATTGGATTCTAAACCTAATCCCTTCTGAGCTATAAAAGGAACAGTATAAACACAGACACTCATAGAAGGACCATAGAGATGCTAAGTGAGGATCATCTACCAACCAAGGAATGTCAAGGAACCAAGGAATGCCCAGGGCTACCAATAAAGGAATTGACTTGGCCAAGACCTTGATTTGGACTTTAAAGTCCGAAAGTCAGAAAATAAATTTCTTTTCTTTAAAGCCGGTTCCTTGTGGTATTTGTGTTATAGCAGCTGTATGCAACTAGGACAATAGTTTTGGAAATAGGTTTGAAGTTTTCCAAGTAAATACATCCTTGAGATGTGGTTTTAAGAAAACTTCTACCTATTACCTAGACAAAATATTTAGAATCTTTGATGTGTGCCAAGTATATTGAGACTAAAGAGCTTCTTGTTCTCTGGTCAACTTCCCAACTGCTGATTCCGTAATTATCTTTTTACATTTACATTTGTACATGATAAGGATGTGCAATCAAA
>NW_004444083.1:6643215-6658930 GCF_000243295.1 Trichechus manatus latirostris
TATATGTATATATGTATATATACACATACATATATATATACACACACACACAGCATGCATTTTCTGCATATAACTATACAGCTGCAAGAGCATCAAAATGATTTGTGTGCTAACAGTGTCTATTATGTGAATTGTTAAATTGTCCTTCACTATGAGAAAGTAGGAGTCCTGGTGGCACAGTGGTTAAGAGATACAGCTGCTAAATTCAGGTGGGATATACTCAAGGTCATACTTTGGATCTTGTTGACTTTTTCTAATTTTATTCAACTTCAACTTGAACTTGCATAGGAGCAATAAATGGTTTGTTCCACATTCTTCCCCTGGCCTTGTTCTAACTGATGATATTGAGC
The DNA here is from genome assembly GCF_000243295.1 of Trichechus manatus latirostris. Lineage (NCBI taxonomy): Eukaryota > Metazoa > Chordata > Mammalia > Sirenia > Trichechidae > Trichechus > Trichechus manatus. Next base: position 6,643,566 of record NW_004444083.1, read on the forward strand.
TTTTTCATTATCTCTTTCCACAGATATACTCGGTTTCATTACTATGTATTCCATCTGACGAGGTCCATGTGTGTAGTTGTCCATTACGTTGTTGAAAAGAGGTATTTGCAATGAAGAAGTCTTTTGTCTCGCAAATTCTATCATGTATCACCAGCGTTGTTTCTATCACCAACGACAAATCCTTCTTTTTTCCCAGCTTTTACATTTGAGTTGCCAGTAATTATCAATGTATCTTGATTGCATGTTTGATAAATTTCAGACTGCAGAAGGTGGTAAAAATCTTCAGTTTCTTCATCTTTGGCCTTAGTGGTTGCTGAGTATATTTGAAGAATAGTTGTATTAACTGGTCTTCCTTGTAGGCATATGGATATTTTCCTATCACTGACATGGTTGTATGTCAGGAAAGATCTTGAAAAGTTTTTTGACCATGAACATGACACCATTCCTGTTCAATTTGTCATTCTGGCATAGGACATCATATGATTGTCTGATTCAAAATGGCCAGTACAAATCCATCTAAGCTTACTAATGCCTAGGATATTGATGTTTATGTGTTCCATGTCATTTTTCATTATTTCCAATTTTCCTAGATACATACTTTGTACATTCCATGTACGGATTGTTAATGGATGTTTGCAGCTATTTCTTCTCATTTTGAGTCATGCCACATCAACAAATGAAGTTCTGGAAAGTTTGACCCCATCCATGTTATTAAGGATGACTCTTCTATGAGGAGGTAGCTTATCCTTTGTGGTATTTTGAGTGCCTTCCAACCTGAGGTGCCCATCTTCTGGCACTGTACTAGACAATGTTCCACTGCTATTCATAAGGTTTTCACTAGGCATATTTTTCAGAAGTAGACTGCCAGATAGTTCTACCTGGGCTGTCTTAGTCTGGAAGCTCAGCTGAAACCTGTCCATCAGGTATGAGCCTATTGGTATTTGAAACACCATTGACAAATCTTCCAGAATCACAGCAACACATAAGCCACCACAGTATGACAAACTGACAGACACATGGTGGTTACCATAGTTTCGAAATGACAGTTTAGATACCCTCAATTGGTCAGACTACTTTTCTTTTTAAAAAGAAGATGCTGATGTATCATTCAAGAATAATGTTAGGATCCTGATTAACCCTTTACTTACCTAAGTTATTGCTGAGAATAATTGGATAAGGCTGGAGTTCTTATTTTTGAACAATCAAAACAGAAAGACCCGCATCTACACACACATACACATACACACACACACACACACACTCAAACACACATACTGGCACATACTCCTTCCTTGCTTGGCAAAGAATATTTCCTGTCCAATATTAGATAACATTCTTAAAAGTTATGCATGTTAGAGAAAAACAGGTAACGGATGGTGGACAGAACAAATTACAAATAATACAAGACCAGTAAGAAATACTATAAGATTACTAGGACAACATCCTGTCACATAAAAATAGGGTCATAGTCACCTGCTATGATGCTGCATTGCTCAATATGAAAAGAGAAGTCCAAAGAGAGAGAAAAGAAACAAATGATCGAATTCCTTGGAGGCAAAAATGCCATATTATTTGTCTTTGTATTCCAGTGGTGTAGAAAAGTGCCTGACAGAGAGAAGGGTCTTAATCAGCACTGGTTGAAAACATGAGTGAATCAATTAACAAGTGAATCAAAAAGTAATCAAGGTTAGACTTCTTGAGTAATTTCATACTGATAATTGACTATTTTTTGGTTTACCTAGGGTCACTATGGGTTGGAATGGACTAGACCGCAACAGGTTTGTTTGTTTTTTTTTGGGGGGGAGGTGTACTAGTACCGTGAAATGTGGAAAATACTGGCTCATAATGGCATAGGGGTGTGAAGCATGGGCTCCAACCAATGTTGCCCAGATACAGAATCTCAGCTTCACCACTGATAACCTGTGTGACCTTGAGTGAATGTCCTCTGTGAATCTCAGTTAGATTGTAAAATGGCAGTAGTAAATGCACTGATTTTTCAGGGTTTTTAGAAGGATCAACTGAGATGAACATAAGGTGCTTAGCACAGGGCCAATGTGAGTTATAATCATTAAGATGATACCAAACAAACAGAGTAAACTACAATTATTGAGTTATGTGTGTGCACTGCCTTTCTGCCACTGAACAGTTACTTGAATTTGGTTGAACCTAAACCAAAATCCTGGTCAACAGGAACCCATCTACACTGGCCATACTTAGCCATTGGCTACTGTGTTAGTTATCTAGTGCTGCTATACCAGAAATACCACAAGTGGATGACTTTAACAAAGGGAATTTTATTTTTTCGACTTTAGGAGGGTAACAGTTCGAATTCAGGACAACAGCTCCAGGGGAAATCTTTCTCTTTGTAGGCTCTGGGAGAAGGTCCTTGTCATCAAACTATCCCTTGTCTAGAAGCTTCTCAGCAAAGGGACTCTGGATCCAAAGTACATGCTCTGCTCCTTGCTCTGCTTTCTTGGTGGTAGGAGGTCCCCCTGTCTCTCTCTTTGCTTCTGTCTTTTGTATATCAAAAGAGATTGACTCAAGACACAACCTAATCTTACACATTGACTGCTGCATTATTAGTATAACTATCTCTAACCCTGCCTTGTTAACATCACAGAGATAGGATTTACAACACATAGGAAAATCACAACAAATAACAAAATGATGGATGATCACACAATACTGGGAACCATGGCCTAGCCAAGTTGACACATATTTTTGTGGGCCACAACTCAATCCATAACCTCCACCAGTTCAGTCAGTGCCCTTTCTGAGGATACTCTCACTCTCCAGGAGGACAATAGGACTTGATACCACTTAAGATGAAGGAAATGCTATTGTCCAACCCCCCTCAGTAGGACTTATGCTTCTTGTTTCTCTACTAAATCTGCACAAGGATTTTCTGAGTTTCTCATATAAACAACTGCAAGAATTTGTCAGGCATCTGGTTGTTGTGCTGAGAGCAACTTGGGACCTTAGTAAGAGTGATAATCATTGACTCAAAGATTGAGTGACCTTGACCTTAGCATCATATTCTACCCAAGCAAGCTAACCAGGTATTTGAAGATGTTGTCAACATAGCATTGTCCTTGAAGCTTTTCCAATGCTTAATTTATGAAATACATTTTTCAAAAACTCATTATTTTTATGAGAACCCACCATCAAGAGGTGAGTAGGACCAAAAGCACTAATCCAGATTTTATCCCCTTTTCATTAGTTACAGGTTGAAGTCTTGGTTGCTACTAAACTCATATTCACAAATATGACTCACGCTATAGAAATTCATCCCCATGACTCCATCAGTTTGTTGTGCTGTGGGGGCTTCCCTGTTGCTGTGATGCTGGAAGCTATACCACTGGTATTCAAATGCCAGCAGGGTCACCCATGGCAGATAGATTTCAGCTGAGCTTCCAGTCTAAGACCGACAAGGAGGAAGGATCCAGGTGTCTATTTCTGAAAAGAATCAGCCAGTGAAAACTTTATGAATAGCAGTGAAACATTGTCTGATATCATGCTGGAAGATGAGCACCTCAGATTGGAAGACGCTTCAAAAGACATCTGGGGAAGAGATGCCTTCTCAAAGTAGAGTCGACCTTAAAGAAGTGGATAGAGTCAAGCTTTCAGGACGTTCATTTGCTAATGTGACACAACACAAAATGGGAAGAAACAGCTGAAAGCATTCATTAATAATCAGAATGTGGAATGTATGAAGAATGAATCTAGGAAAACTGGAAATTATAAAGAATGAAATGGAATGCATACAAACCAATATCCTAGTCATGAATGACTTGAAATGGACTGATATTGGCTATTTTGAATCAGATAATCACATGGTCTACTATACTGAGAATGACAACTTGAAGAGGAATGGCATTGCATTCATCCTTAAAAAAAAACATTTCAAGATTTATCCTTAAGTACAACCATGTCAGTGATAGGATAATATCCATACATCTACAAGAAAGACCAGTTAATACGACTATTATTCAAATTTATGCACCAATCACTAAGGCCAATGATGAAGAAATTGACAATTTTTACTAACTTCTGCAGTCTGAAATGGATCAAACATGCAATTAGGATGTACTGATAATTAGTGGAGACTTGAACACAAAAGTTGGAAACAAATATGGATTAATAGTTAGAAAATGCGGCGTTGATCATAAAAAAGATGCTAGAGATTAGAATTTTGCAAGACCAACAACTTCTTCATTGCAAATACCTTTTCCAATAACATAAACAGTGACTGTACACGTGGATTTTGCCAGATGGAATACACAGACATCAAAACTACTACATCTGCAGAAAGAGACGATGGAAAAGCTCAATATCATCAGTCAGAACAAGGCAAGGGACAGACTGCAAAACAGACAATCAACTGCTTATATGCAAGTTCAAGCTGAAACTGAAGAAAATTAGAACAAGTCCATGAGAGCCAAAGTAGAACCTTGAGTATAACCCACCTGAATTTAGAGACCATCTCAAGAATAGTTTTTTTTTTTTACACATATTGTTTACGACATTGGTTAACAACCCCACAACACGTCAACCCTTTCCCTTCTAGACCTTTTTTTTTTTTTTTTTTTGGTGAAAATATACATAGCCAAAGATACACCATTTCAAAAATTTCTACATGCACAGTTCAGTGACATCGACTACACCCTTCCAATTGTGCTGCTATTCTCACTTAAGATGAAGGTTTACAGAACAAAATAGTTTCTCATTTAACAGTTAGTACCCATGTTGCCCTATGACAGTAGTTAACAACCTCACAACACATCAACAATATCATTACTCAACCTTGGGTTCCCTATCACTAGCTTTCCTGTCCCCTTCTGCCTAATGGCCCTTGTCACTGGACTGCTGTGCCTCATTAGTCCCATTTGATTTTATGGGGTTGTCCACTCCCCGGCTGAATTGTGAACCTCAGAAGTGACTTCACCACTGAGCTAAAAGGGTGTCTGGGGGCCATACTCTCGGGGTTTCTCCAGTCTCCTTTAGGCCAGGAAATCTGGTCTTTATTTTGTGAGTTAGAATTTTGTTCTACATCCTTCTCCAGCTCTGACAAGAACCCTCTGTTGTGATCCCAGTCAGAGGAGTCAGTGGTGGTAGCCAGGCACCATCTAGCTGTACTGGACTGAGTCTGGTGGAGGCCTTGGTAGCTGTGGTCCATTAGTCCTTCAGGCTAATCTTTTCCTTGTATCCTTTTCTCTTCATTCTCCCTTGCTCCTGAAGGGATGAGACCAGTGGAGTATCTTAGATGGCAGCTCACAGGCTTTTAAGACCCCTGACACTACTCACCAGGGTAGAATGTAGAACATTATCTTTATAAGCTGTGTCATGTCAATTGAGCTAGATGTTCCCTGAGACCATAGTCCCCACAGCCCTCCGCCCAGAAATTCAGTCCCTCAGGGTCAAGAATAAATTTGGTGTTTTGAACACTAATGACCGAAGACCAGAGGAGTTGTGAAATGACATCAGAGACATCATACATAAAGAAAGCAAGAAGTCATTTAAAAGGTAGGAAACAAGGAAAGCTCAAAACAGATATCAGAAGAGAGTCTGACCCTTGCTCTTTAACGTCGAGTAGCTAAAACAAAAGGAAGAAATGATGAAGTCACAGAGCTGACCAGAAGATTTCAAAGGGTGGCTCCAGAAGACAAAGTATTATAATGACATGGGCAAAGACCTGGAGATAGAAAACCAAAAGAGAAGAACACACTCAGCTTTTCTCCAGCTGAAAGAACTGAAGAAAAAATTCAAGCTTCGAGTAGCAATACTGAAGGATTCTATAGGGAAAATATTAAACAAGGCAGGAAGCATAAAAAGAAGACAGAAGGAAAACACAGAATCATTATATCAAAAACAATTGGTAGATGTTCAACCATTTCAGGAGATAGAATATGATCAGGAACCGATGGCACTGAAAGAAGACATTCAAGTTGCACTGAAGTCATTGGCGAAAAACAAGGCTCCAGGAATTAATGGAATACCAACTGAGATGTTTCAACAAACAGATGCAGTGCTTGAAGTGCTCACTTGCCTATGCCAAGAAATTTAGAAGACAGCTACCTGGCCAACTGACTGGAAGATATCCATTTTTATGCCTATTCCCAAGAAAGGTGATCCAACCAAATGTGGAAATTATCGATTAATACCATTAATATCACACACAAGTAAAATTTTGCTGAAGATCATTCAAGGGAACTCCAAGAGGTTCAAGCCAGATTCAGAAGAAGACATGGAAGCAGGGATATCATTGTTGGTGTCACATAGATCCTGCTTGAAAGCGGAGAATACCAGAAAGATGTTTACCTGTGCTTTATTGAAGTAAAAGGCATTCGACTATGTGGATCAAAACAAATTATAAGTAACATTGTGAAGAATGGCAATTCCAGAACACTTAACTGTGCTCATGAGGAACCTGCACATAGATCAAAGAGGCAGTCTTTCGAAAAGAACAAGGGCATAGTCTGTGGTTTAAAGTCAGGAAAGGTGTACGTCAGGGTTGCATCCTTTCACCATAACTATTCAATCTGTATGCTGAGCTAATAATCTGAGAAACTGGACTGTATGAAGAAGAACGGGGCATCAGGATTGGAGGAAGACTCATTAACACAACCTTGCTTGCTGAAAGTGAAGAGGACTTGAAGACTTACTAATAAAGATCAAAGACTTACTGACGAAGATCAAAGACCACAGTGTTCAGTATGGATTACACCTCAACATAAAGAATACAAAAATTCTCACAACTGGACCAGTAAGCCACATCACGATAAACTGAGAAAAGATTGAAATAGTCAAGGATTTCATTTTACTTGGATCCACAATCAACACTCACAGAAGCAGCAGTCAAGAAATCAAAGATGCATTGCATTGGGCCAATCTGCTGCAAAAGACCTCTTTAAAGTGTTTATAAGCAAACATGTCACCTTGAAGACTAAAATGTGCCTGACCCAAGCCATGGTGTTTTCAATCACCTCATATGCATGTGAAAGTTGGAGGATAAATAAGGAAGACCGAAAAAAAAAAAAAATAACTTACGCCTTTGAATTGTGATGTTGGAGAAAAATACTGAATATACCATGGACTGCCAAAAGAATGAACAATTCTATCTTGGAAGAAGTACAACCAAAATACTTCTTAGAAGCAAGGATGATGAGACTACTTCTCACATACTTTGGGCATGTTATCAGGAGACATGAGTCCCTGGAAAAGAACATCATGCTTGGTAAAGTAGAGGGTCATCGTAAAAGAAGAAGACCTTCAATGAGATTGATTGACACAGTGGCTACAACAATGAGCTTAAGCATAACAACAATTGTAAGGATGGCACAGGACTAGGAAGTGTTTCGTTGTTGTACATAGGGTTGCTATGAGTCAGAATCAGCTCAATGGCACCTAAAAACAACAACAGAGAAATTCATGCAACAGTGATTTTTAACCTAAATGTCAAAGCTTTTTACAATGAGAATAAAGTCAAATATTTGTGTTGTCTTTATTATGTTCTCCTAGTGGGTGAGGAAGTCTACCGTGAAGGACAAATTTATCACTAGTAAACTGAGTGGTGAATATGGAGTCAAGTGTATCTGAAATGGATTTTCTGAAAGATACTTCATTCAAGCTGAGTTTGATAAAGTCTGTTGAAAAACTCTTTAACAGTTTTTTTCATTTGAAGAGAAGAACATTTATCCCTCTCAATGATTCTATAAACTGATATATTCACAATATTTACCTCTCTTCCAAGAAACAACTGTGTGTGCTAAGCTCTGAGAAAAGAAATTTTTCTCTAATTCCTTTTTTCTGAGGCTCTATTGACCCTTCGGATTTCCTTATTTCCAACCACATTCCTACTTACCTTTTATATTCCAATTCCTTTTTGAGATGTGTTCACATTATCTTCCATAGACATTACAGTTTGCCTCTTATTGAACTTAGATTTTATTTTATTTCCATCGGAGGTGTTTTTGTTCTCACTTACTTCTGAAATTTACATTTATGGCAGAGATAGCTAGTTGTCTTCCCAATATCTCTTCTTCCTTTCTTTCTTAGTAATACAACCTTGATTTTATTTACTGGATGAATGTACCCAGCCAAAAGACAATATATTGTAAGCAATCTTCCTCTGTCTGTGTGATTAGGATCTGACCACTGAGATATAAGTGAATATGCTGAATGACACTTTCAGAAAAGCTTCTTAAAAGAACAGTAGGCAGCTGATCTAGGCCCTTTTTGCTCTTCCTACTTCTTCCTTCCTGTCAGTATATGAGTTTTAATTCTGGAAGCCATCTTGGATCAAGGTAGAGAAGTAAGATAGAAGGAGCCTAAGTCAAAGATGATGGTAGTCATGCCAGCCTTAGATCCCTTGTTCTGGAGAGGAAAAAAAAAAAAAAAAAAACCTTAAAAAATAATCTCGTTGAACTCAGTATAGTTTCCAGTGTTGTTCCTAGAATCATTATGTAATTTCTAATAAATTCTATTTGTAATCTTCCTGAATTCCCCTGAAGAGACGTAGTTCCATTTTGTTCACTGATGGCACTTCATTATGTAACTTTTATCTAATCCTTCAGAGCTTGGCCAAAAAAATGTGATAGGGTATTGAAAGATTTTAATTAAAGACAAATTCTATTATGATAAATGTAACCTCCAATCAAAATTCTAGAATACCATTGTACTAAAAATAAGTTGACAAAAAAAGTTGTTTTGATACAACAACTTAAAAACAGTAATTTTTTGAAATGCCCATTATCTCAAGGATTGATGATGATCTATAAACTGGCAAATGCTTAATGATTATTTGGTATGTGGATATAGGCTTAACGACTTCTCATTTGCAAGAATTACCTTAAAAAATTAAAAGTATAGATTTACTTAACAAAAAAGAAATTCAGTTATAGATCTTGTTTTGGACATGGCTGGATGTCAGGAATCTCTCTCTCTCTCCAGTTTTAATTTTCCTTGTATTGACATTATTCTCAAGCAGTTTCTTCCCATTTAGCTGCAAAGTCAGCCACTTACAGCTCTAGGACTACAGTATACAAGTTTAGAAAACCAGTGGAACCACTTTTTCCAAGATATGATCGATTATTGTTCAGTAAATTTTTAATCTCTCCACCTCAAAATTTGAGAGGTTTTGATGTTGGACTTGACCATGTAATTGGCTTTGGCCAGTGGGCTTTTAACAGATGTGACATGACTTAAAGCTGAAATAGGTTTGCACAGTTGGGCTCAGGGGCAGATTACCCAGAACACAAGTTAAGCATAGGCTTATTTGTGCTTATTTATTAATCTGTAGTGAACAATTTCACATCAAAGATCTGGTGAAACCCATGTGGAATTGTTTGCTACAGATAAGTAAATAAGCACAAGTAAGCCTGTGCGTACCATGCTTACTGAGTCATCTGCCCCGTCAGGGATTGTAAATTTGAAAAGTGGCTTTGACTCTGTAGGAAGGTTTTGTGGGATTGGGAGAAGGACAGATGCCAGCCATACCTAGAAGCAGAATCCTTGATGTGGTGAAAAAATGTGAACTTGTTCACTACAGATGATCCCGTAAGCAAGGTAAACACTGTGCTTACCTCACCTATTGGATAATCCAAACCTGGATGGGCTTATACTTTGCCTTTCACCATTACAGAACTATGCTATGAGTAATCACTGGACCAGAGAGTATGAGAGACACATGGAGCAGAACTGGACCAAATCTACAGCTTATTGCCAAGCCTAGCCAAACCCCAGCTTCAACTGTCAAATCCCAGGCAATCTATGCATGTGTAAAGGAGAAGTAAATGCTTATTGTTGTATGCAACTGAGTTTTGGGGTGGGCTTTCACACAACATTATGGAAACGATGGATAACTGATGCAGTGGAATGCCAACAAAATCCAGGCTTTATTTCACTGGCGTAGATAGGTGGTTTTCAAACTGTGGTCATCAGCATCACCTGTAACCTTGTTAAAAATGCAAATTATCAAGTCGTACTCCAGAGCTACTGAATCAGAAACTGTCAGGTGAAGCCCGGTAATCTAAGTGTTAACAATCCCTCCAACAGATTCTAATTAATTCTGATGTTTGAAAATCAGTGACCTAGATCATATGCTCATCCTTAAACCAATAAATAATCTGTCCTGGAACTCTGGGGTGGGTCAGCAACACCAAAAGTATCTAAAGCAGTGGAGTGGGGCAGTAGAATTTGAATTTTTAATAAGTTCCCAGGTAATGCTGAAGTGTACTTTGAAAACCACTGTTCTAGGCTGAGGGTATGATAAGAGTGGTTGCCAATTTGCAAGTCAGTTTTCTGTTAACAAAAGAAGGAAATGATAAAGCGTAGGGAAAAATGTCAACCACAGCTTCCTTTGTATTAAAATAAAAAAAAAAAAGAAAAATTTTGGAAGAGATCAGACACCCTTCAATATTCTTTAATAATTCTGTTGGAATGGGGAAATTTAGAGATAAAAGGGATATCACACCTTCATTAACTTAATGAAATTGACATGAACCGATATTTCCATCTCTTCAATTTTGCCAAAATCCAATACAGATTTGAAGAATCAAAGATAGCAGTGTTAGCAACAGAGAGCCGTGTATCACTTTCAAATGTAGCTTGAGTTGTCAAACAAATCTTTTTGAGTACAATTCACTGAAGATAAATACAGTGCTTTAAGAGACAGTGTCTATGTAGCCAAAAATTGAGTCATTTTTATACAGTCTAGTGAAACCGAGACAACGGCCTATAGTTTTAAGTGATCCAAGATAAGACACAGAATCACAGACCCTAATTTTTGAGGTAATTCTTAATATGTCCTTGAAATCTGGAAATTAAAGAATTTTAGAACTCAAATATCTTAGAGATCATCTAATCCAGATAATGCAAACCACCACCAATGGGCCACATTACATCTATAAATATGTTTTGTTTTTTTCTACACAAAAGTGTTCATCTTTTAATTAAAATTATTGTTATGTTTAAAATGCTTCCATTTCTATTAATAAGTTGGAAGATGAAGCAATGCACACTGTGGAAAAAAGTCTGTATTCCCTCAAGGCACAGTAAGTGGAGCTGAGTGATGGCTTCCTCCTTTAGGAGGGCTATGTATTCCCCAGTTTATCACAGAGAAACACACACTGTTGGCTTAAGGCCAGCACACTTCACTGACTGGGTCCTGTAGGCATTTGGGTTAAATGCTTCTCCTCTAGACCAACACCATTGTTTTACAAATGAGAACACTGAGGTTCCTGGTGATGACCAATTTTAATTCATTCTATCACATTAGGAGCAGGCCAAGTTGGCATTGTCAACTTTTCACAATTTTAAAAAGGTAGTTTGTTATCAAGACATTTATTCACCATAGATAAGAGAATTACAAAAGTTCAACATTTAACTTCTTCCCAGTCAATAGGGAAGTCAGATAATCCTAAAAAAAAAGCAGAGGATGACAAGAGAATGGAACTGAATTACAAATGAATGAAACAACCTCATTGATTCAGTTGTGGAGAAAAGTTGCCTACCTAAGTAACTCTGGAAATGAATGGAAACTCTAAGACCAAAAATCTATAGAAAAGGTACCATACTCACTCAAACTGATAAAATTGTTTATCCCAAAGTACAGGAGAATAATTCTGATACTCCTATAAACCATTGCCATCAAGTCAATTCCAACTCATAGTGACCCTATAGGACTGAGTAGAACTGCCTCCTAGGGTTTCCAAGGCTGTAATTGTTATGGAAGCAGACTGCCACATCTTTCTTCCATGGAGTGGCTGGTTGCTTCAAATCCCAGCCTCTTGGTTAATGACTGAACACTTAACCACTACACCATCAGGAATAGTTTGATGCACTTATACATGTATAATTGAGTATAAATGAGTAAATGGATGATGGGATCAAGGTTTCTCAATGTTTAGGTGGTAACATACAGATAAACATGGAGGATCATTCTAGATCCATGTGGCAATGAGCTAAAGTTGGCGATACTAGTATCTCATGGTTAGCTTAATGTATATATGGTGGGATATACTCACGGTCTTACTTTGGCTCGTCTAGGCATGTTCTGATTTTCTTCAGCTTCGATGTGATCTTGCATATGAGCAACTGATGGTCTGTTCCACAGTCAGCCGTGGCCTTGTTTTGACTGACGATATTGAGCTTTTCCATTATCTCTTTCCGCAGATGTAGCAGATTTGATTCTTATGTATTCCATCTGGTGAGTTCCTCCTGTAGAGTCGCCGTTTATGTTGTTGAAAAAAGGTATTTGCAATAAAGAAGTCATTGGTCTTGTAAAATTGTATGAAGCCATCTCCAGCATCACTTCTATCACCAAGGCCATATTTTCCAACCACTGATCCTTCTTTGTTTCTAACTTCCGCATTCCAATTACCAGTAATTACCAATGCATCTGGATTGCATGTTCGATCAATTTCAGACTGCAGAAGCTTATAAAAATATTCAGTTTGTTCACCTTTCGCCTTAGTGTTTAGTGCATAAATTTGAATAATAGTGATATTAACTGGTCTTCTTTGTAAGCATACAGATATTATCCTATCACTGGCATAGTTGTACTTCAGGATAGATCTTAAAATGTTTTTTTTTTTAGTTTTTGATGGTACTTCAGATGAAGGTTTACAGAACAAACTAGCTTCTCAATAAACAGTTAGTATGCATATTGTTTTATGACGTTGGTTAACAACTCCACAATTCAACACTCCCTTCTCAAATGTGGATTCCCTATTACCAGCTTTCTTGTCCCCTCCTGCCTTCTAGTCCTTGCTCTTGGGCTGGTTCGCCCCTTTAGTCTCATTTTATCTTATGCACTTGTTCAATCTTTGACTGAAGGATGAACCTCAGGAGTGACTTCATTACTGAGCTAAAACGGTGTCTGGGGGCCAGACTCTCAGGGTTTCTCCAGTTTCTGTCAGGCCAGTAAGTCTGATTTTTTTTTTTTTTTTTTTGACTTAGAATTTTGTTCTACATTTTTCTCCATCTCTGTCCGGGACCCTCTATTGTGATCCCTGTCAGAGCAGTCAGTGGTGATAGCCGGACACCATCTACTTGTACTGGACTCAGACTGGTGGAGGACTTGTTGAAATGTTCTTTTTGACGATGAAGTCAACACCATTCCTCTTCAAGTTGTCATTCTTGGTATAGTAGACCATATCATTGTCCAATTCAAAATTGCCAATACTGGTCCATTTCAGCTCACTAAAACCTAGGATATTAAAGTTTATATGTTCCATTTCATTTTCGACTACTTGAAATTTTCCTAGCTTCATGCTTTCATACATTCCATTTTGTGATTATTAATTGATGTTTGCAGCTGTTTCTTCTCACTTTGAATCATGCCTCATCAGCCAATGAATGTCCCTAAAGCTTGATTCCACCCACGTCATTATAAAGAACAGTGAGACTAGTTTTTGCTCTCATGAAATTAATGTCATAGGAGACTTCCAGGTAACATGGTGCTATAATCAGAAGCACGACAAGTCTTTCTGCAGCAAAGATCAGAAAAACTAACTCAAACAGAGTCACACGTCAATCCTGAACATGTAAGCAGCAAATGAAGAGAAAGAACTCATACAAGCACCGAATGGACTAAGAAACTGACCGAGAACAGAGAGTGAGGAGAGATACATGCTGAGGTCCCCTATCAGCTACCACAGAACTGATTCACCATCTTGGACTCCTATCAGAGATCAGCAAACAGGGGGTACAAGAAAGCAGCTTCATGGGTGCATAGGGAAAAATGGTGCTCTAGGCAGAATCACCATGCTGTCCCTCACAGCAAAGATCTGAAAAACTAAGCCAAACAAAGATAACAGCAATCCTGAAACACTAAAACATCAAATGAAGAGATAAAGAACTCAGCCAAGCACCAAATAGAGTGAGAAAACTGACAGAGAATGAAGAGCGAAGAGAGATTCATACAGAGGTCCCCTATCAGCTAATGCAGCACAGATCCGCCATCTTGGATTCCTATCAGAGACCAGCAAATAGGGGGTCCGAGAAAGCAGCTTCACGGAGCTTCCAGAAGAAGATATAACAACCTGTAATTTGTGATATAGGCTTTCCCACCCCCCACCCTTCCCAAAACTTGGCCTCCTCTGCTTCCTATAGCCACAGTCTCTTGGCTGGGAAGAACCAGCTGCTTGGATTCTACCTGCCCGCACGGGCCAGCTCCCTAATTGCCATTTGTTGGCTGCTAGTGGTGCTATTTTCCACTTATTTTGATTTCTTCCTTAGCTCTCACCACCTCCCCCTCCTTTCACTCAAACACCTGGCTTCATGCGCCATCTTTGCTTCTTCCTAAAGGGCTGCGGAGCTCCGTTCAAGTGTGGACTGTTTCCCGGTCTGGGCTGCGACACTGGTGGGATCCCAGGGCTTTTGTTTCTTTGTTTTGAACTGTTTGTTTGTTTTCTTTTCCTTTTCTCAACGGGCTTCCAAGACCGTTCTGGCCAGGCAGTGTTACACGACTTGGGCCTACCCCCTCAGCTTGCAGAGATGTGCAGAGGGATCCCTGAAGGCATTTCTTTTTTCACAGTTTTTTTTTTAATTTTTCTGTTTTTTGGGGGGCTTTTCTTGTTCTTTTTATTTTATTTGTTTTGTTTTCTTTTCCCTCTTTTTACGTTTTTATCTTTCTTCGTTACTCAGTTTCTCGTCTCTCTGTACCTTCCTTCTCTTTCTGTTCCCTGAATACTTGGTGCTGAATAACTCTACGCATTCTAGCCAGGCTATACTACAACACCTGAGAACAGCTTCCCCAGACCTCATAGCCAAACCGGTGGGATCCCTTGGAGCTTTGCTGTTCTTTTTCCTTTCTGATTTATATTTATTCATTCTTTTGTTTTTTCTTCTTCTTCCCCTTTTTGTTTTTCTCCATTTCATGGTCTCTCATCTCTCCACTCCAATGACAATCTCCACTAGCACTCTTTTTTGTTTGTATGTTTTTGGCTCCTGTTCCTCTCTCCTCTCTCCCACATCCATCTTAGCTCCACACAAAACAATCTCCCCCCTCCATCCTGCCAACTTGACAGTGCACTTAACATCAACAACAGACCCAACTGCAATAAAAAAGATCATAACAGAATATTGTGAAAAACTATACTCCAACAAATTTCAAAACCTAGGGGAAATGGATAAATTTCTAGAAACACACTACCTACACAAACTACAACAAAGTGATGTTGAAAATCTGAACAGACCCATAACAAGAGAAGAGATTGAAAGGTAATAAAAATAGCTCCCAACCAAAAAAAGCCCCAGCCTAGATGGCTTCACTGGAGAATTCTACAAAACATTCACAGAAGTGCTTGTACCAGTAATACTCAAGCAAATTCAGAGCATAGAAAAGGAAGCAACACTTCCAAATT
>NW_004444083.1:6659444-6660702 GCF_000243295.1 Trichechus manatus latirostris
CATTCCCCTTGAGAACAGGAACAAGACATGGATGCCCTTTATCACCACTCCTATTTAACATTGTGCTGGAAGTTCTAGCTAGAGCAATAAGGCAAGAAAAAGAAATAAAGGACATCCAAATTGGTAATGAAGAAGTTAAACAGTCCCTGTTTGCTGATGACATGATACCATACATAGAAAACCCTAAACAGTCCAAGACAAATCTACTGGAACTAATAGAAAGATTCAGCAGAGTAGCAAGATACAAGATAAACTTACAAAAATCAGTTGGACTTCTATACACTATTAAGGGGAATGATGAAAAGGAAATCAGGAAATCAACACCATTTACAATAGCCACTAAAAAAATAAAATACTTAGGAAGAAATCTAACCAGGGATGTAAAAGACCTATACAAGGAAACCTACAAAACACTACTGCAAGAAACCCAAAGGGATCTAGAGAAAATGAAAAACATAAGATGCTCATGGATAGGTAGATGTAACATTGTGAAAATAACAATTCTACCCAAAGCAGTTTACAAATACAACACAATCGCGATCCAAATATCAAATACATTATTCATAAAGATGGAAAAGCTAATGATTAACTTTATATGGAAAGGAAAGAGGGTCCAAATAAGTAAAGCACTACTGAAGAAGAAGAATAAAGTTGGAGGACTCCCACTACCTGACTTCATAATCTACTATACAGCTAAGGTAGTCAAAACAGCCTGGTACTGGTACAATGACAGAAACACTGACCAAGGGAACAGAATTGAGAACCCACATGTAAATTCATCCATGCACAGTCGCCTGATCTTCGACAAGGGACCAAAGTCCATCCAATGGGGAAAAGACAGCCTTTTTAATAAATGGTCCTGGCAAAACTGGATATCCGTCTCCAAAAAAAATGAAACAGGATACATACCTCAGGCCGTATAAAAAAATAATTCAAAATGGATCAAAGACAGAAATATAAAGCCAAAAACTATAAAGTTCCTAGAAGAAAAAATAGGACTAACACTTCAGGCCCTAATATACAGCATTAACTGGATACAAACCATATCCATCAACACACAAACCTCAGAACATAAGCTAGATAACTGCGATGTTCTAAATATCAAACACCTATGCTCTTCAAAAGATTTCACCAAAAGAGTAAAAAGAGAACCTACAGACTGGGAAAAAATTTTTATACAGTACAAGTCAGACAAAGGTCTAATCTCCATAATCTACAAGAAAATCCAACACCTCTACAACAAAAAGACAAATAATCC
>NW_004444083.1:6661602-6664346 GCF_000243295.1 Trichechus manatus latirostris
CCACAGCTACCAAGGCTTCCAACAGACTGCGTCCAGTACAGCTAGATGGTGCCCGGCTACCACCACTGACTGCTCTGACCGGAATCATAACAGAGGGTTCTGGACAGAGCTGAGGAAGGAAGTAAAACAAAATTCTAACTCACAAAAAATGACCAGATTTACTGGCCTAAAGGAGACTGGAGAAACCTTGAGAGTATGCCCCCAGACACGCTTTCAGCTCAGTGGTGAAGTCACTTCTGAGGTTCTCCGTTCAGCAGGGGATTGGACAGCCCCATAAAACCAAATGGGACTAATGAGGCACAGCAGTCCAGAGATAAGGACTAGAAGGCAGAAGGTGACAAGAAAGCTGGTGATAGGGAACCCAAGGTTGAGTCAGGATAGTGTTGATGTGTTGTTTGGTTGTTAACCTTTGTCAACGGGTAACATGTGCACTAACTATTTAAAGAGAAACTATTTTTTTTTTTGTAAACCTTCATCTAAAGTGAGAATAGCAGTACAATTGGAAGAGTGTAGTCCATGTCACTGGACTGTGCATGCAGAAATTTTTGAATTAGTGTATCTTTGGCTATGTATATTTTTATCGGGAAAAAAAAAAAAAAAAAAAAAAAAACAGCGTCAAGAAGGGAGAGGGTTCACACGTCCTGGGGTTGATAACCAATGTAATAGAACAATATGTGTACTACTGGTTCATGAGAAACTATTTGTTCTGTAAACCTTCACCTGAAGTACAATAAAAAAATAAATTAAAAAAATCTTTTAGTAATTATATTTTTGGTGGCGGTATTTTCATTATTCTGAGACTGCTGTGTAATATGACATAGAGAAAATGAGTGATTGCATAATATTCTAAATCTATTATCCTTAATGTCTTTTTTAAATCTGGTAAATTAAGGAAATGAGTCAAGTTTTCATAATCTTTCCACTACAAATCATGTCATCCTGTAACCAAATGATAGATTATGAGAAGTCTTTTTTACATACGAATTCCAGCTAATTAATGAATAATGACAAAATTAATATCGTCATTTTGCAATCCCCCATGAATTAATAGATATAGGTATTCTTCACAGTTTCTACCATAATAATGATAATAAAAGACTTTTCAAGCATTACATATTTCTACAGGAAAGAACTTCCATTTGGTATGAAGTAACCTTGCTCCCTTGCTCCTACAAAAAACAAACAAAATACAGAATTTAGTCGATCCTCTAGTTGCAGTAAACAATTTATAGAAAATGTACGCAACTTCAAAAGTAAACAAAATAAAAAATAAGAAAATATTTCTCCAAAAGTAAACATTTCAACAAAGGATGACATATTAGCTCAGTGCAACGTCTTCAAATCAGAAGACAAAGCCTGTTGCCATCGGTTTATATCCAAATCATGGTGAGCCCAAGAGTGTTAGAGTAGAACTGTGTTCTATGCTGTTTTGAAGTCTGTGACCTTTCAGAAGCAGATGGCCAGGACTTTCTTCTGAGATGCCTGTGGCTGAATTTGAACCACCAACTTACCAGTTAGTAGTTCAGCACTTAACCATTTGCACAACCCAGGGACTGAAAACACTCCATATCTCTTCATTACTTACAGACCTCTGTGGCAACCTCGTTAAGTCCTCAAGCTCACATTATCCTCCACCTGTCATCATGAAATGTGGGAGGGTAAAAGACTCCTGCTATTGGCTTTCCACCACCACACTACAGTGGATACCCTGGGCTTGTGGTCCCCAGGGCTGCAGGAACCACCAAAGGTACAATCCCTGGATAAGAGTGAGAGATGTTAAGAAACTCATTCTCTACTGAATGATTTCCTTATCCTTGCATTCTTGCCTCTTGTGTGGTCTTCCGTTAGGACTCCAAGACCACACACACAGAATAACAAAACAAAATGGAGAGACAGAGCCAACATGTTGCTATAGACAGAAGCAGTATGCCATTCCTCGGTAGCAAAGAGCCAAAAATCTAAGTAAAACAGATACAATCGTCAATCCTGGAACCCTAAGTACCAAATGAAGGAATTAAAAACTTGATTCAGCAACAAATGGAATAAGAAACTGACAGACAACAGAGAACGAGGAGAGCTAAGGTGTAGAGGTCCCATACCAGCTACCGTGGCCGGATTCATCATCTTGGACTACTGCCACCAAGGAACGCAGGCAGGGAATACAGGCACGCAACTTCCTGGAGATCCCACCAAGAGACAGAGCACCAAATAACCAGAGCTACACACTTTCCCACCACACACCCTTCTTCCTTTTAGGAGGTCTCTGCCGCTTGCCAGTGGTCCAGAGTCTCTCAACTGGAGAAATACCAGCTTACTGATGCCCGGAGTCACCATCCTGGACCTAGCCAACAAGTACTACAGATGGGGAGTATGGAAAGGCAACTCCAAGGAGCTCCCAGCAGGAGACAGAGCACATGATAACCAGGGATATATCCTTTTCCAACCCCTATCCTTCTCCCCTCTGTGCAGCCGCCACTGTTTGTCAAGGGGCCACATTTACTCAGCTGGAGAGACACTAGGTCACTACTTCCAAGACATGCCACGCCCTCCACTTGCCAGCCCCTTCAGTGTCAATTTTTATTTGTTTTGTTTTTTTTTTTTTGGTTTGTATTTTTGTTTGTTTGTCTTTTGATATTGATTTTTTGGTACTTCTCTCTCTTTCCCATCCTTCCTTTCCTTTCTCCCATGTGTCATCCCCTCACCTTCATGAAAGGTTGTGTGATTTTGGTTTGTTTGCTTAGTTC
>NW_004444083.1:6664446-6672621 GCF_000243295.1 Trichechus manatus latirostris
CCTTCCTTTTCTTTCTCTTGCCCAGCCAGCCCCGTGTGCCATCACCTCCCCTTCTTGTAGGGCTAAGATTTTTTATTTGCATGCTTTGTTATTTTTTGTTGTTGTTGTTGGTTTATTTGATTTTTTTTTTGTATTTTTTTGGACATTTTTGGTTACCTCTCTCTCTTTCCCTTCCTTACTTTCCTTGTGTGCCATCCTCTCCCCTTCTTGATGGGCTGTGATTTTTTAGTTTGTTTCCTTTGTTCTTTTTTCTTTACTTTACTTCTTTTTTTCTGTCTCTCATCTCTCTCTCCTTTCCTCCTTTTCTTTATCCCACTCAGCCAGCCCTGTGCGCTACCACAACCCCTCTGGAGGGGCTGTGCAGCATAGCTCGCTTGGAGAGCCACTGAGTGCAGCCTCCCTGGGTGTTACTGACTGGCTCTCTCAACATCATTTTATTTATTTGTTTATTGTTTATTTGTTTGGGGATTTTTGTTTGTTTTTTTGTTACTGTTACTTCTCTCTCTCTTTCTTGCCTCCTTTCCATTTTCCCATCCACCCAGCCTCTTGCACCACCCTAAACTTCTTGGTGGGCTATGCTGTACTGCATGGATGGATAGCCTCTGGCACATGGCCTCCCCATGTCTGTGCTGCCCCCACAAGCCAACTCCCTAAGCACTATATATTTTTTATTTTTATTTATTTTTCCCCTTCTCCTCTTTCTTCTCCATCCCACCTAGGCCCTGCGTTGTCTCCAACCCTTCATAGAGGGCTATGCTGTGCCATTTTGTAAGAAAGGGGCAACAGCTTGCTGTCAACTTAATTCCACCCTGCTCCCAACATCAGGGCCTAAACACAATACATATATATTTTTTTTCTACTGTTGTTTTAATTTTTTTAATTACTTTTTTATTTTTTTCTTTGTTTGATTGTTGGTTTCTTCTCTCTTTTTCCCCTCTTTCCTTTCTCCAGCCAACCTAGCTCCCAGTATCACCCATTCTGCTTTTGACAGGTAGAGACATACCACTTGGCCAGAGAGCCAGCAGCACACTGCCTGCTGGATCTGCCATGTGCCTACCCACCAAATCATACCACATAGCCATTTTATTTACTTTTTACTTTTTATTTTATTATTTCATCATTTGCTTTTTATTATTTTTCCCTTTGTATCTTCCTCTTCTCTCTCTTCTTTCACCTACACACTTAGCTCTGCACATCACATCCTTTCCTTTATCTCTTGCCTATCTGCACCATGCACCAAGTGCCACACCCCAGAGTGAAATGTTGTGCCCCAGACCCTGTCCTGCACTGCCCCCCCAGCCCCACCCCATCACCCTGTTTATGCCTTAAATTACCTCTCCCCACCCATGGAGATGGGAAGTGGGGGTGGTGTCTTGAGTGCTCAATGACATTTTTTCATGCCTAGAACCCAAAAATAATTAACACCACTGACTTTGATGCCAGATTACCTGAGTTTGAAGCTGCAATTCATGGCGGACTTATGTGTAACAGATCTAAACATTGCCTGGTCCTACATCATTCTCACAGTCTTTGGCATGTTTGAGTCCATTGTTGCAGCCACATGTCACTCCATCTCATGAAGGGTTTCTCTCATTTTTTGCTGACGCTGGACTTTACCAAACATGATGTACTTATCTAGCAATTCATCTTTCCAGATAATGTGTCCAAAGTAAGCATGACTAAGTCCCGTCATCCTTCCTCATTTCTAAGGAGCAATCTAGCTGTTCCTTATATTTTATGTGTTGGCAATTATTTTAATTACATGGAAAAATAGTGTTTATGCTAGAAATTTCAGACCTGTTTTCTGGGCAATGAATCCAGATCCCCTAAAATATTTAAGTAGCCATCAAACCCTTCCTGCAAAGCAAGACATACATTAAGAGCAGCAATAAATGCTTTCTCTTTAAGGAAATTAGGCACTCTATTATTTGATTTGTATCACTGAGCAGTAAATGACTTGCATCTTTCTGGTCCTGATTTCACACAGTCTCAGAGACTCACAGATGGTTGAAGTGAGCATTTGAGAACTGGTCCGAGGAATGCTTCTTGTCCCAGTCTTTTAATTCTTTCCCTCCAGAACTTCAAAGTTATATAGCTATTTGAAGATAGACTTCAGATGAAAAGGTCTGACTTTTTCAATCATTTAATTAGGTAATTCTTCCTTCCAGAAATGAAACAGTTGGTTGTATTAATAATAATTTTAGGAACAAATAATGATGTTAGAATCCGTAGTTATTCTTTACTTCTTACACCACTGCTAAGAATATGTGAATAAGGCCTATTTTATTTTTTAAGTGTTAAAAATAGAATAATTCAGAACCTCACCTTACCACTTCCATGCTTAGCAAAGAATATTTTCTGTCCAATATTAGAAAATACTATTAAATGTTAAGGATGGCATAACGTAAATTTTAAGGGCAATGGAAATATTCTAGATCTTGATTATGGTGGTGGTTGTATAGCTACACATTTATCAAAACTCATTGAATTATAGATTTAAAAATGGTAAACTTTATTTATGTAAATAATTCCAAAATAAAGCTGATTTTTAAACAATTCATTGACAAGTAGACTTTAAATATGGTCATTTGATTGAATATAAATTATAACTCAATAAAGGTAACATAAATATAACAAATCACCCCACACAAAAAATTATGGATTCTAGAGCCTGGAGCATTAAAAGAAGAGTGAAAACGTCAACCTGGGAAAAAAGAGAAAGAGCAGGAATAAATATATGGCTATCATCCTGTCCCACAAAAATAGTGACTACCACATAGGAATGTTCTGCAAGGGCAGGCGCTGCTACTCCACAATATAGAGGTAATGTCAGCAACAGATGAGAAGAATTTAACCCGCAGTACGTAGGAAGCCAACGGTGTAAATGATAATGTGTTTCTATTTTGTTACAATTCTCTAATTCTAGTACTTTCCTCATAATATGAAAGATTTATATTGCTTTTAGAATTAATGTAACATTATTCCTGTTGGCAGTAATTTTGTTTCACTTTCAGTTGTGGGAGATATTGTCTTCAGATGAGTATAGAAGAATAGTTGCTGAGATTTGGTGCAAAACGTTTGCACAAAAGAACTGCTATTTTTAGTACCTGAGTACCTCAATTAAGAGGAAGGAGCAATCTACAAATAGAGTCCTGATGATTTACTACATGTAAATGTGAAAGATGTGCTTGTCAATGAATTTTATAAGGGGGTTTATTGTAACAACTCCTTGCTTTGGCTATTTGTCACCAAAGATATCAGGTAAGAGCTGGCCTATCAGAGAGGTTGACAGGTGCACCATAATCTGCTTACTTTCTCTATGATATCTGGCCTACACTC
Organism: Trichechus manatus latirostris; assembly: GCF_000243295.1. Classification (NCBI taxonomy): domain Eukaryota; kingdom Metazoa; phylum Chordata; class Mammalia; order Sirenia; family Trichechidae; genus Trichechus; species Trichechus manatus. The sequence goes on from NW_004444083.1 coordinate 6,667,786, forward strand.
ACGATTTTTTGTATAGTGTTTCTCCTTTAAGGACAATGTAATCTTTACCATCTTAATTTAAATGATTGTACATTATTGTCTCAAAATAAAATAGAAAAAAATTAAGCAAATGAGAAAAGATAATATGCATTTTTGGAAATTTTTGGGAAAAAAAATACACAATGACCTTTCTCTATGTCACATTTGTGTGGCTTTTTCTTAATACCATTAAACCCAATTCAAACAGAATTTGCAAAGATTAATTACTATGAAATAGAATTAAGACAGCTTATTATAATGGACCACCACCTTTCTTTCAGTTTGTTGTACTGTGGTGGCTTGCATGTCACTATGATGCTGGAAGCTATGCCACAGATATTTCAAATACCAGCAGAGTCACCCATAGTGGACAGGTTTAAGTACACCTTCCAGTCTAAGTCTAGGAAGAAAAAGTATACTTCTGAAAAGTAGCCAATAAAAATTTTATAAATTACAAAAGAATATCATCCCATATGTGCTGAAAGATGAGCCTCTGAGATAAGAAGGCGCTACACAATGGCTACAATAATGGACTCAAACACGCCCTCAATCTTGCAGATGGATCAGTACTGGGCAATGTTTCACACTGTTACACATAAGATTGACATGACTTGGAGCCAACTTGACAGTAACTGACAACAATAACATTCTAATGGTAATAGAATATTATAAATATATGACACATTTTTCTCATTGATTAATGTTTTTAATGTACTTAAATTATCGGAATAAATATTAGTTGGCAGTCTAAGGGACGCTTAGTGATGCTTACCTTGATGTAGTCCTTCCAGACTTATCCTCAACCAGACTAACATAGGACCACGACTTCTAGAACAAGGACAAATCTGAAGAGAGCACCTGGATGGGTTACAGCTAAAATGGTTGGAACCATAATAGGCATGATTAGGGTTTTTTCTATTCAATGCAGTCCAAAAGTTATCCCCGCAGCCCCCAACAAGCTACTTATTTTGGAAGCCACAGGAAAACTCTGTGCTGTGATTTTCTCTGGGGAGATGTCTGGCTTTGCATCCCAGTCAGCTGGTTAAAACCTGCCCCTAATTCCCAAGGCTGAGATTTCCAATAAGGCAATCCTTATCCACACGTGGTTATTGATTATAACTCAATATAATCACAATATAGAAAACAAAAACCAAACACATTGACCATCGAGTCAATTCCAAATCAACAGAGCAGAAGTGCCCCCTAGTGTTTCCAAGGAGCAGCTGGTGGATTTGAACTGCTGACATTCTGCTTAGCAGCCGAGTTCTTAAACACTGCACCACTACGATTCCAAAATCACAATACAGCCACTTGAAATGTATCTAGTGCAATACAAAATGTGCAATAAATACAGTAGATATCAAATAATTTGTAGGAAAAAAAATGTAAAATATCTCATATTGATTATTTGTTTAAAGAATCCTATTTTGGATATAGTGAGTTACATGAAATGTATTAGAATTTATCTGTTTTTTATTTTATAATGTGGTTATCAGAAATCTTAAAATTGCACAAGTGCCTGCATTAGATTTCTAATGGACAGCACTGTCCTAAGGGGCTAGACTTGCCTATCTCATATTGGCCAGGGCTCTCCCCTCAGACTGATGAGGCTGTATCTGGGTTATGTTGGCTGTGCCTCCTTATGGATTTGGTTTGGGGTCGTCTGCCCCTTCCCTCCCACTGCAATGCTCTGGGTCACAGCTCCATATGTAGGTGTCTTAATATCCTCCAGTTTCTTCTCAAGCTTCCTCAGTCCTTTCTACCAACATGCTCTGTGCTTGGAAAGCTGGCATACCAAATGTCCACTGAGTCCAAGCCTTAACATTCTGTCCTTAAAAATGAATTTAAGGTAAATTCATTAACTTCCAAGCTCATCATGGTGCTCATAGTTTGTCACTCTGTGGTGACTTTCGTGTTGCTGTGATGCTGGAAGCTATGCCACAGATATTTCAATACTAGCAGAATCACCCAAGGTGGACAAATTTCAGCTAAGCTTCCAGACTAAGACAGACTAGGAAGAAAGACCTGGAAATCTATTTCTGAAAAGAATTAGCCAGTTAAAACCTTACGCATAGCAGCGGAACCTTGATATAGTGCCAGAAGATAAGCCCCTCGGGTTGGAAGGCACACGAAATGTAACTACTTAAGAGCTTCCTCCTCAAAGTAGAGACAACTTAACGATATGGACGGAGTCAAGGTTTCAGACCTTCATCTGCTGATGTGGCATGACTCAAGAGGTGAAGAAAGAGCATCAAACATCCATTAATAATTGGAACATGGAACGTAGGATTTATGAGTCCAGTATAAGTATGTAAGAGCTGCCTCCTCTAAATAGAGACAACCTTAATGACATGGGTGGAGTCAAACTTACAGACCTTCATCTGCTGATGTAGTGTGACTCAAGATGAGAAGAAAGAGCAGCAAACATCCATTAAAAATTGGAACATGGAATATAGGATGTATGAATCTAGGAAAATTGGAAATCATTGAAAATAAAATGGAACGGATAAACATTGATATCCTAGGCATTAGAGAGTTGAAATGGACTGGTATTGGCACTTTTGATTTGGGCGATCATATACTATGCCAAGAATGACAAATTAAAGAGGAAAGGTGTTGCATTCATTGTCAAAGAGAACATTTCAAGATCTATCTTGAAATACAACACACTCAGTGATTGGATATTATCCAGACACCTACAAGGGAGATCAGTTAATAGGACCACTATTCAAATTTACACACTAGCCACTAATGCCACAAATGAGAAAATAGAAGATGTTTACCAACTTCTGTAGTCTAAAATGGATCAAACGTGAAATCAAGATGAATTGATTATTACTGGTGATTGGAGTGTGGAAGTTGGGAATAAAGAAGAATCTTTAATTGAAAAATATACCTTTGGTAATAGAAATGACACCAGATATAATATGATAGAGTTTTGCAAGACCACAGACTTATTCATAACAAATACCTTTTTTCAACAACACAAATGCTGATTTTACACATGGACCTCACCAGATGGAAAACACAGGGATCAAACTGACAACATCTGTGGAAAAAGACAATAGAAAATCTTGATATTATCAGTTAGGGAGCAGGGGCCAGCTGTGAAACAATCAATTGCTCCTTTGCAAGTTCAAATTGAAGCTGAAGAAAATTAAGATAAGTCCACAAGATCCAAAGTATGGCCTTGAGTATATTCCACCTGAATCTGGAGACCACTTCAAAAATAGATTTGATGCACTGAACACTAAAGACAGATCAGATGTGATGTATGATGATAATAAGGACATCATACATGAAGAAAGCAAAAGGTCATTAAAAGACTGGAAAGAAAGAAAAGACTAAAATGAATGTCAGAAGAGACTCTGAAACTCACTCTTCAACGTAGAGTAGCTAAAGGGAACAGAAAAATTGGTGAAGTAAAAGAGCTAAAATAGAAGATTTCAAAGGGTAGCTCAAGAAGACAAAATAAAGTATTATAATGAAATGTAAAAACTGCTGGAATTAAAAACCAAAAGGAAGAACACCCTTGGTACTTTTCAAGCTGAAAAAACTGAACAAAAAATTGAAGCTCCGAGTTGCAATTTTAAGAATTCTATGGGCAAAATATTGAACAATGCAAGAAGCAGCAAAAGAAGATTGAAGGAATAGACAGAGTCACTGTATCAAAAAGAATTCTTTGACATTCAACCATTTCAGGAGGTAGCATATAATCAAGGACCGATGGTACTGAAGAAAGAATTCCAAGCTGCCATGAAGACATTGGAGAAAAAAAAGGCTTCAGGAATCCACTGAATACCAATCTAGATGTTTCAACAAATGAATGCAGCACTACAGTTGCTCACTCGTCTATGCCAAGAAATTTGGAAGACAACTACCTTGCCAACTGACTAAAAGTCCATATTTGTGTCCATTCCAAAGAATGGTGATCAAACAGATGTGGAAATCATCTAACAATATCACTAATATCACATGCAAATACAATTTTACTGAAGATAATTCAAAAACAGTTGCAATAGTGCATCGACAGGAAACTTCCAGAAAATCAATGTGGATTCAGAAAAGGACATGGAAGAAGGGATATAATTTTCTATGTCAGATGGATCTTGGCTGCAAGTAGAGAATACCAGAAAGTTGTTTACCTCTGTGTTATTGACTATGCAAAGGCATTTGACTGTGTGGATCTTTTTTTTTTTTTTTTATTGTTGTAGTTTAAGTGAAGTTTACATTTCAAGTTAGTCTCCCACACAAAATTTTATACATACATTGTTATATGACCTTAATAGCTCACCCCATTTTGCTAAGCACACTCCTCCTTTCCGTCCCTGATTCCCCAAGTCCAACAATCAACCAGCTCCTAACCCTCTCTGCCTTCCCATCTCACCTCTGTATAGAAGCTGCTTCTTTAGTCTCTTGTATCTACTTGAGCTAAGAGGCAGACTCCTCACGAGTATAACTGTATGTCACATAGTCCAGTCCAATCCCTGTCTGAAGAGTTGGCCTCAGAAATTGTTTTAGTTCTGGGCTGATAGAGAATCCAGGGGCCATGCTTTCCGGAATAACTCCAGTCTCACTCAGACCATGAAGTGTGGACTTCTTACTAGAATTTGAGTACTGCAGCTCATCTTTCTGCTGCTCCATCAGGGACTCTGTGTCGTGTTCCCTGTCAGGAGGGTCATTTATGGTAGCTGGGCACTATCTAGTTCTTCTGATCTCAGGCTGATGAAGCTTCTAATCCATGTGGCCCTTTCTGTATCTTGGGCTAATACTTTCCTTGTGTCGTTGGTGTTCTTCATTCTCCTTTACTCCAGGTGG
>NW_004444083.1:6673919-6675163 GCF_000243295.1 Trichechus manatus latirostris
AATCCATTTTGAGTTAGTTTTTGTGCATAGTGTGAGATATGGGTCTTGTTTCAGTTTTTTGCAGATGGATATCCAGTTATACCAGCACCATTTGTTAAAGAGGCTATCTTTTCCCCAATTAATGGATTTGGGGCCTTTGTCAAAAATCAACTGCTCATAGGTGGATGAGCTAATATCTGGATTCTCGACTCTGTTCCATTGGTCTAGGTATCTGTTGTCCTAATACAAAGATGTTTTGACTACCATGGCGGTATCATAGGTTCTAAAATCAGGTAGTGCAAGGCTTCCCACTTTGTTCTTCTTCTTGAATAATGCTTTATTTATTGGGGCGTCTTCCCTTTGCATAGGAATTTGGTGATCTCTTTCTCCATCTCATTAAAAAATGCCAGTGGAATTTAGATAGGATTCCATTGTATCTGTAGATTACTTTGGGTAGAATTGACATTTTCACTCTGTTGAGTTTACCTATCCATTAGCAAGGTATATTTTACCTATCCATTCATTATCAAGGTATATTTATGCAGGTGTCTTTTAGTTTCTTGCAGTAGTATCTTGTAGTTTTCTGTGTATAGATCTTTTACTTCTCTGGTTAGATTTATTCCTAAGTATTTTATCTTCTTGAGGGTATTGTAAATGGTATTGATTTGGTAATTTCCTCTTTGAGGTTCTCTTTGTTGGTGTAAAGGAATCCAACTGATTTTTGTGTGTTTATCTCGTATCCTTAAACTTTGCTGAAGTCTATTAGTTCCAGTATTTTTCTTGTGGATTCTTTAGGGTTTTCTGTGTGTAAGATCATATCATCTGCAAATACAGATACTTTGACTTCTTCCCTACCAATTTAGATGCCTTTATTTCTTTTTCTAGCCTAAGTGCTCTGGGTAGGACCTCCAGCATAATGTTGAATACAAGTGGTGATAAAGGGCATCCTTGTGTGGTTCCCGTTCTCAGGGGGAATGTTTTCAAAGTCTCTCCATTTGGGATGATGTTGGCTGTTGGCTTTGTATAAATGCCCTTAATTATATTGACGAATTTCCCTTCTATTCCTATTTTGTTGAGAATATTTATCATGAATGGGTGTTAGACTTTGTTGAATGCTTTTCCTGCATCGATTGATAAGATCATGTGGTTCTTGTCTTTTGTTTTATTTATGTGATGGATTATATTGATTGTTTGTCTAATGTTGAACAATCCCTGCATAACTGGTATAAATTCCACTTGATCATGGTGAATTGTTTTTTTGATAT
>NW_004444083.1:6677276-6680675 GCF_000243295.1 Trichechus manatus latirostris
CCTGCATTTTGTGGAATTTCGTTTCTAATTTCTGGAAGAGTTCTGAATATCAATCATTTTTATTCTGCCTCTGGTAATTCCAAGATATTCTCTTCCCCCAGAGAATTTATTGGTTATTTATTTTGGGAGCTTGCTGAACCCATCATGGGTTACCTCTTTATGTGATTTGATACTGACTGTTGTCTCCAAGCCATCAATATGTTAGTATAATTTTATTTTATATTTCTTTGGTGTATCCTAGTCTCTTGTTTTGTTCTGTTTTGATATGCCCAAATAGGCTGCCCATGTGTGCTAGTTTGATTATTGGCACCTTTGAAGCTCTAACGTCCTGTCACCAGGTAGTTAGTTCTGTAACTAATTATGTGCACACATAAGTCCGTTAAATTTTGGTGCATGGGTTCAGCTCAGGTGTCCAGGCAGTCGGTCAGCAAGTGTGTGGTGCAGCCTCTCACCTACAGTCTTAGAGAGGTATGGGTGATTGTTGTAGGCATATGTATCTGGCTGCAGTTGGGGATCAAGCGCTGAGCAAGGCAGGGTCCTGATGGCTCCCCCTGAGTGTCTGAAAGGAAAGTGTGTCCCTATTCGCTAGAGTGAGTAGGTAGGTGAGTTTTGTGGCCTGATTATGAGCCCCTACTCGGTTGGCTGTAAAGACTTGGAGGCACCACTTATGGACCCCTGTATTAGGTGAATAGGTGATGTAGGTGGAGCCACCAGTCCTCAAGCCCCTGGTGTGGACCCATAAATGTGCCTGTTTAAAGGGCAGGGTTGAGTCACAGGTCACAAATCTGCCACTTTTACAGCTGAAACAGTTGAAGTTATACTTTAGGTGTATACCCTGTTGTACTGTGGTAGTGAGGGCTTAGGCTGTTGAGATGGGTCCACACAAGTCTATACAGGGGTGGAAGGCACTCAAAGTTTGCAGACCCTTTAAGCATGTGCCTAGCAAAGGAGCTGTGCTGACCCTGTGTTTCTGGCTTAGGGGAGCCAGTAGCATATTTGTTCCCTTTCCAGGAGCAGGAGAATGGGTCAGGGGGCCATTTGGGATCTACTTCAAACCCAGAGGACTCAGAGACTTCAGAAGGTAGGACCAGTGCAGAGTAGGGAGGGAGGAGATAAAAGGGAGAGAGGTTTTCCCCAAACGGGCTTTTTTTCCCTTTAATCTCCCCATCCTTGCTTCTAAGGAGCATTCTGGCTCTACTTCTTCCAAGACAGATTTGTTCGTTCTTCTGGCTGTCCATGATATAGTCAGTACTCTTTGCCAACACCATAATTCAGATGCATCAAGTTTTCTTTGTTCCTCTTTATTCACTATCCAGCTTTTGCTTGCATATGAAGCAATTGGAAACACCAAGGCTTGCGTCAGGTGCACCTTAGTCTTTAAAGTGATCTCTTTGCTTTTTAACGCTTTAAAGAGGTCTTTTGCAGCATTTTTGCGCTATGAAATATGCCCTTTGATTTCTTGACTGCTACTTCCATGGGCGTTCATTGTAAATCCTAGTAAAATGAAATCTTTTACAACTTCAATCTTTTCTCTGTTTATCATCATGCTGCTTATTGGTCAACCTTGAAACATTTTTGTTTTATGTTAAGGTGTTATCCATACTGAAGGCTGGAGTCTTTGATCTTCATCCTTAAGTGCTTCAAGTCCTCCTTGCTTTCAGTAAGTAAGCTTATGCCATCTGCAGGTTATTAATGAGTCTTCCTGCATAGAACCAGTCAAAATTGAGTTTATTGAAATATCTTGTTTTGTCAGTTTCACTTTGGAAGCATATAAATAGATAATGATAAAACAAAATTAAATTTTACAAAACAAATTTTAAAAGTAAGAAAAAGAAACAAATAGGCATAAATGCTACCTGATTAGCATATCACCACACAGAGAGGAATAATTCTAAGTCACTGAAAAGTCAGCAATTTAACTGTACATCTTAAGCAGAATCAATCTTGTGGAGAAATAGACTGCAAAGTACATTTTTAAAAAGCTTTTAGTAATTACATTGCTGGGGGCAGTGTTGGTATTATTATTTTAAGACTGCTGTGTAATATGAGATAAAGAAAAGGAATGATTATATAGTTTCCTAAATCTATAATCCTTAATGTACTTTTAAAATCTGGTACGTAAAGAGAATGAGTCAAGCATTTATACTGTCTTTCCAATAAAAATTGCATCACCATATGACCAAATAACAGATAATGGGAATTTCTTTATACACATGTTCCAGTTAATAAATGAAAAATACAAAATTAGTATTATATTTTTGCAACCCCCAGTATAAAGTAATAGATGTAGGCACTGGACATCAACAATATCTACCACAATAAGAATTAAAAAAAAAAAAAAATCAGGCATTCTGTATCTCTACATGAAAGAACTTGCCATTATGGTCTCTTGCCCTATCAAAAAAAACAAAACCAAAAACCTGAATTTGATCAATTCTATAGATCCAGCAACCAATTCATGGAAAATTTATGCAACCTCAAAAGTAGATAAACAAACAAACAAATAACTGAAAATATTCTTGAAAACTAAATGGTTCAGCGAAGAATGGCATGTTAGCTCAGTGAAATGTCCTGAAAACAAAAAAACAAACTGGTTGCCATTAAGTAGTTTCTGACCCACCCTGAGCCCAGAAATGTCAGACTAGGACTGTGCTCCACAGAGTTTGCAAGGCTGTGACCTTTCAGAAGCAAATCAGGAGGTATTTCTTCCGAGGTGCCTCTAGCTGGGTTTGAGTCACCAGCTTTCACGTTAGTAGTTTGGCACTTAACCGTTTGCACTACCCAGGGACTGAAAACCATCCTCATCTCTCCTATGCTTCTCAGACTTCTACACCACCCTCCTCAAGACCTCAAGCTCATACTATCCCACACCTGTCGTCACCTGCTCTGGTCATTAGCTTTCACCTGTGGTCATATCTGTGAACAATGTTTGCTAAAATGGTCAAACTTTTACAAGAACGAGCCGTCTGTAGGGTGTATCACTTTCCTCAATGTGACAAACTCTGAGAAAGGAACAGAAGAGCAGCAACAGCAGCAACTTAAGAACTCAAGCTATGGTCCTCTTGTGAAAAGGAGTTTCCACAGTTTGAGCTATTTCTACTGCAATCACTCCAGACCCTAATGCAAGACTGGCAGGCATCAGTACTGGATCTCCGCCCCTTGAGCTACATGCTGGTATCTGTACCTAGAAATGTAGGTAATACCATCTTCCCCACCTCCTGCGACTACAGGGACAGTTAAGTAGAAAATGTCAAATGGGAGAGGGGAAAAGATGCCTGCTAGTGCTTTTTTTTTTTTTTTTTAATATTTTATTGTACTTCAGGTGAAGGCTTACAGAACAGATAGTTTCTCATGTAACAGTAACACACATGCTGTTTTATGACATTGGTTAACAACCCC
>NW_004444083.1:6685406-6696846 GCF_000243295.1 Trichechus manatus latirostris
TGATAAATGTGAGTTTGTTGCTGTCATTTTGTAGTGTTTTTTTTTGTGGTGTTGAAATTTTCTTTGTTCTTCTTACTCTCTCGTGCTGAGTTACTTTGGTTTGTGGATTTTTTTTCATTTCTTTTGTTTTTGTAGGTTTTGTTTTTGCTGAGACTTTATGTTTTTCATCTTTATTTTTATTAGGTCTAGGGTTAGACCCAAAGAACTGTCTTTTAAGCAAGCACTCTCAGGTGATACAGATTGAGCTGAACACCTTTGTTCTAGAAATAGGCCAACCTTGTTAATTTGGCTAGTTCAAGGAAAAAGTCCCAGTGCCCCATCAGGAGTCACAGTTGCTGTGTCTGTAGCTCTTCTATATGCCAAAAATCACCTGCTCTGTCATCCTTTGGACTGGATACACAAACCATTTTTTGGCTTCAATTATTAGCTGTTGCCATAATCTTCAGATGCTTTTTTCCACTTGTTAGACCAGACTTCCAGGATCATCTGTTGTGAATGTTCTCTATCAACCCCACTCACTAAGTCTCTCCCCTCCTCGTAGGACCCAATACTCTGTCTACTAAATTGTACAGGACAAGTTCCCAAAGCAGGGAACTAAGAGCCTGATCTCTTCCTCTAAATAGGACATCTATCTCCTTAAATATAAATCACAAGTAACTATAGACTCATGAGTCTTAGCATTTATATAAAACTTTACTAACTCTAAATAGCTTTCAATTATATATATAAGTTATATATATATAACTTAAAAATAATTATGACAAACTATTTTGTAAGGAAATACAGAAATTCTAGTTTTCTATCTATTTATTATCTATTTTGCTTTTATTACTTAGTTTTTTAACCATAGAAAGACTTTAAGTAACTGTAAAATCATTTTTTTTTTTTAATTTGGACAGCATAATGGGTAAATAAAAATCATCCAAATCCTACCAAACAGAAATAGGAAAAATTTTCCTTTTAGGGTATTTCCTTCACATCCTTTTTACATAATTTGAAATTTACTGTATATACCATTTTGGGTTTTACTTTTTCACTCAACATTTTCAGATTCAGAACAATACTGTTTTATGGCTATACAATAATTTATTTATATATCCCCTGTGACAAACATTTAAGTTACTTAAAATGTTTTGTTAGGAGGTTGAGCCAAGATGGTGGAATCATCACATGCATCATAACATCCCCTTGCACCAAAGACCAAAAAACCAAGTAAAACCGAAGCAGATAACAATCTGACAACCCTGAATTTCAAAAAGAAGGTCTAAGAACTGAACAAAACAACAATTGAAATTAATAAGGAAAGCAATGAAAGGGGAGTAACACATAATAGAGGACCACAGCCAGCTGTCCTGGCCTCCTGCCACTAATTTAAGGCAAAGCCAGAAAGGACATTAGGTGAAGAAAACTTCAGGGCAATGAAATGACTGTCCCAAAAGTGACAGAGAACCTCTATAGACACACTCGGAAAGAAACAGAGACAGTGAAGGTGCCAGAGTCAGAAGTGGAGATATTCAGGAGCAGTGGACCTTAACCTCAGGGATGAGTGGTTTCCACGAGGCAGTGGGCCCATGGAGTGTTGTCTAGAGTTCTCCCACCTGACCTGCTCCCAGGTGGTCCTCCTCCTCATGATCAAGAGAAGATAATCCCACTTGCTGGCTGCCGTGGAAGCCAGGTGCCTTGCACTATGTATCCTAGCCATAGCAAGGCACTCTTCTTAACCTATCCTTCTGATCAGAGCGCACAGAAGATCTCATACTCCATTCGCCTTGCCTGACTGGAGGAACATAACATGAATCGATCCCCTTCTCCCTACCTGGTCCAACCCAATCCACTACCTTGCTTGTCCACCCAATTATCCAGACTAGGCACACCCCCGGGAATGTGCCTGCCTTCCACCTAATCATCCCTAATGGCCTGGTGGAGGGCAGCAGCAGGTGGACAACTGGAGAGCTTGCACACCTCTACCTCCTCCTTCACCCCATCTGGACTGAGGTAGAGCCATTGTGCTGGCATCCACCAGGCTCTACTCTCTACCTTATCTTGCTGAGAGAGGGGCTGAGGAAACATGATAGTGTGAGCATCACATTGCACCCTTCCCCCCCCCCCCAACAACTGATGCGTGGTGGCACCATAGTGCTTCCATCTGCCAGGTATGACTCTCTCCCTTAACTGACCCATGGAGGAACATGAGAGATGTGTCTGTGCTCACATCCCCCTGCAGCCTTTTCCTTTCTCCTCCCACTTGACAGGAGGTGGCATTACTCTGCACACACCTATCATGTGTGACTCCATCCCTTAGCCTGTCCAGTAAAGGCCAGGGGAAATGCAACTGCACCCACATCTGCCAGTAGTCCCTACACATCTCCCCTCACCTGATGTTTGGTAGCACCTCTTGGTATGCGTTCACCTGACTCAACTTTATCCCTTAACTTGGCCTGCTAATGGCAGAGGAAACAAGACTGCTTGTGCTATAAATCAAGCTGAAGTACCAGATTTGCCTTGGTATACTGTAGAAGATGATATCCAAAGGCTTAGGAAAATTAGTATGCTAGATTTATTAGGTTAGACTCACAGAACCACCCATGGAGTGCCCAGAGGACACAACTTTTACCACAATGGTGAGGAGCAGATTTCTGAAGGGAGCCCCAGCATCCTTGAAAACTGCTGTGACTGCTATTTTATGTAAGTCAGATTTGACAGTGGGAACTGCCCTAACTGAATTAAGACCCCCTAACTACAATGAGGCTGGTTGGACCCCATGGTGGTAGGGGCCAAGTGATGGAACTCAATCATCAAAGACAAAGTGGGCATAGTTACTGTAATGGACTCTGGAATCAAAGCAGTAACCAGAATAGTCTGACTCATATGGAACTTATGGCTTTGAGCACAGAGTCTTGGTATCCCTAAGAGTGAAATAGATAGGAAATCTACTTAATAATTACTTGATCTGTACAAGAAGATGAATTCTAGGTCAAGTGCACAGCAATCTAACTCAAATCACTAGAATAGAGACTCATGGTCCTTCAATCAGTTCCCAGACTTGAGCAAGTTTAAAGATCCATAACCCCTTGAATGAAGTGGAGGACAGGTCCTCTTAAGGAAGGACTCCAATACACTGCCAAAAACTTATGCTGTGAATATTTCTCCCAGCCTTCCCCAAAGGTATCTATGGCCTTTTATGTGACTGACTGTTCTTTGGGTAAAAAGGAAGTAATTAGACTTTTTGTTGATCACTGGATACTGGCTCTGACCTGACACTAATTCCAGGTTACCTCATACCACCAAGAAACAAGAGTCAGGAAGACAGCACATCCTTTCACCCAGGGTCCCTAGGATGAGAATCTCCTAGTCTAGGGGAACATTGATTGCAAGGCCCTTCCTCCAGATCGGACAGACAGAGAAAGCCTGGAGCTTGCACCCAAATGGGGGCTTCCAACCTACTAGACTGTGAGAAAATAAACTTCTGTTTGTTAAAGCCATCCACTTGTGTTATTTCTGTTATAGATGTTCTAGATAACAAAGAAATTCCCTGAGGAAGAAAAGGTAATGGAACTTCCTTATAAGGCATTCAAAAGGCTTATGTATAGGAGCTTCAAAAGAATCAAGGAAAATTCAGACAACACTATGGAAAACACTGAAAAAATCAAGGAAAGCACAGACAAACCACAAGAATTCAGGAAAACAATACAAGAACAAAATGACAAAATAAATAGACAACTGGAAACAATACAGAAACAGCAACTAGAAATTCAGAAGCTTAACAATAAACTTGCATAAATTGACAACTTAATGGAATGTCATAAGAGTAGAATTGAAACAATGGAAGACAGGATTAGCAGAATACAAGGGCATTTCTTTGACACTAATCTGCTTGAGGAACAATAAATAATAATAATAATAATAAGGAAGAAAAACAAAGAAAGCCAAAGAGTTATGTGAGACACCATCAAGAGGAATAATTTATGCATGATTGAAACCCCAGAAGGGGAGGAGTTAACAAAAAGTGCAGAGAGAATTGTTGAAGATATGCTGACAGAAAACTTCCCTAATATCATGAAAGATGAGACGATAACCATACAGGAATCAAAATGAACTCAATATAGGATAGATATCAATAGAAGAACACTGAGACCTATCATCATCAAGTTTTCCAAAATCAAAGATGAGGAAAGAATCCTGAAAGCAGCTCAAGAAAAATGAAAGATCACCTACAAGGGGGCATTGATAAGACTAAGATCAGATTACTTGACAGAAACCATGCACGTAAGAAAACAATGGAATAATATATATAAAACCTTGAAAGAAAAACCAAAAAACTACCAATTGAAAATTATATATACAGCAAAATTATCCCTCAAAAATGATGGCGAAATTACAACATTTCCAGACTAAACAGAAATTAAAAGAATTTGTAAAAACCAGATCAACTTTATGAGAAATATAACAAGGAATCCTTCAGAGAGAAAAATAACAGCACACCAGACAACAATCTGAGATTAAAACACATGACAGCCTTAGACAGATATTAACCCAGATGAAGAACTCTTAAATATAAAAAAAAAAAACAGGAAAAAAGTGATGTTTATCTGTAACTGCTGAACTCCTCAAAGCATAAAGGGGAGTAAAGGGTATAGATTAAGAACTTCGATATAGAGTGGAAGTCAAGGTGATGTCAAGAAATAAATTCCTGCTTTAAAATTTGGAAAATAAAGGTAAATTTCAGGGTAACCACAAAGAAAGTCAAAAAACCCACTCATCAAAATACAGAAGAAAAAGAAACTCATAAAGATTCAGTACACACAAAACCAAAAACGACAAAGGCTATGAAAAGACAAGCCGCAATTAAAAACAAACAACAACAAAAAAAAAAAACCTCAGCATGGAAAATTAAGTGGAATGAAGACACTGTCACCAGAACAAAAAAATGCATAGAAAATGACAGCAATGAAGAGAGGCATGGTCAACGTGGCAGAGTAGTTAGACGTTTCGTATATCCCCCTTAGTACAAAGACCTGGAAAAATAAGTGATCTGATTCTATGTGAATATCTGGCAGCCCTGAACAAGGTAAGGTTAAGAAATTTGCCTGAGTGATACGGGAGAGGGAGACCATTTGGAAGAGGTGAGGAGAGCTAGAGCTGCGGTGGCGAAACTTCAGCACCACAGCCACGCCGGCCTGCGGTGAAGAAGGCAAACAGCAGTACTGTGCAGGCACTTGGGAAGCAGTTTGCACATCGAGAGAGACCCGACAGCAGAGATTCTGCTTGGACACTCCGAACCAGTGAAGAGCAGCTCCCAAAAGGCTAGGATAAATATATGCGTGCACCATTTCTCGGGGATAGAAAAAAAAAAAGCCCATTTGCTAAAAACCTCTCTCCCTTTTACCTCCTTCCTAAGCGCTCTGCACTGTGAGTCCGCTGGGCTGGAACTAGATCACAAAAAGTGCTCTGACCCATTCTCCAGGCCTTGGAGAGGGAACAAATAAGCTGCTGGCTCCCTTAGGCTAGGAACAAAGGATCGGCACAGCTCCTTTGCTGGCCACAGGTATCAGGGGTCCGCACACTGTGAGTGCCTTACAAGCCTGTATAGATTTGTTGGGACCCATCTCAACAGCGTTAGTCCTCACTGCCACAGTACAACAGGGCAAACAATTGAAGTTTAACTTCTACTGCTTCAGCTGTGAACGGGTAGACTTGTGACACTTGAAACCGCCCTGCCTCTTAAGTAGGCACTTTTATCTATCTGCAGCAGGGGCTTGAGGACTAGTGGTAGCACCTAAAGTGCCTAGTCACCTGCTACAGGAGTTCAATAAAAAGTGGTGCCCTCGAGTCTTTACAAACAACAGAGTGGGGTGCTCTTAGTCCAGCTGCAAAAATCACCTACCTACTCAGTCTAGAGAATAGGGACACGCTTTCCTTTCAGACTCTCAGTGGCAGCCATCAGACCCCTGCCTAGCTCAGTGCATGATCCCCTACCACAGCCAGAGTCCAGTGCCTGAACCAATCACCCATGCCTCTCTAGGACTGGGGGTGAGAGCCTGCATCATACACTTGGTGACCAACTGCCTGAACACCCAAGCTGAACCCATATAGGAAAATTTAATGGACTCCTGTGTGCACATACTTAGTTACAGAACTAACTACCTGGTGACAGGACGTTAGAGATCAAAAGGTGTCAAAAATCAATCTAGGGCACATGAGCAGCCTATTTGGGCATATCAAAACAAAACAAAATAAGAAGCTAGGTCTCGCTAAGCAAATACAAAATAAAACTATAATAAATTATTGATGGCTCAGAGACAACATTCAATATCAAGTCACATAAAGAGGTAGTCCATGATGGCTTCAGCAAACTCCCAAAATAAAGAATCAGTAAATTCTCTGGAGGAAGAGAACTTCTTGGAATTAAGAGAGGCAGAATATAAAAGATTAATATAGAAAACTCTTCTAGAAAGTAGAAAGGCAATTCGACAGAATGCAGAAATACCCTGGGAACATACAGACACAGTACTAGCGGAACTTAAAAAAGTTATTCAGGAACATAATGCCAAATTTAATAGGCTGCAAAAATCCATAGAGAGAGAGCAATCAGAAATCCAGAAGATTAACAATAAAATTTCAGAATTAGACAACTCAGTAGAAAGTCAAAGAAGCAGAACTGAGGCAGTAAAATTAGACTTAGTGACATTGAAAATAAAGCTCTTGATGCCAACTTATTTGAGGAAAAATCTGATAAAAGAATTAAAAAGAATGAAGAAACTCTAAGAGTCTTGTGGGACTCTATAAAGAGAAATAACCTACGAGTGATTGGAGTACCAGAACAGCGGGGGTTAACAGAAAATACAGAGAAAATTGTTGAAGATTTGTTGGCAGAAAACTTCCCTGATGTCATGAAAGATGAAATGATATCTATCCAAGATGCTCATCGAACCCCACATAAGGTAGATCCCAAAAGAAAGTCACCAAGACATATTATAATCAAACTTACCAAAACCAAAGATAAAGAGAATTTTAAGAGAGGCTAGGGATAAAAGAAAAGTCATCTACAAAGGAGAGTCAATTAGAATAAGCTCAGACTACTCAGCAGAAACCATGCAGGCTAGAAGGCAATGGGATAACATATTTAAAGCCTTGAAGGAAAATAACTGTCAGCCAAGAGTTATATATCCAGCAAAACTGTCTCTCAAATATGATGGCAAAATTAGGGCATTTCCAGATAAAGAGAAGTTCAGGGAATTTGCAAAAACCAAATCAAGATTACAAGAAATACTAAAGGGAGTCCTCCGGTTAGATAATCAATAACACCAGCTAACAACGCAAGACTAGAACACAGGACACAGCAACCAGATATTGACTCAGATAGGGAAATCGAAAATACAACAAATCTAAAACAATGAAAATAGGGAAACAGATACAACTATGTAAAAAAGGATAATATTAAAACAAAAAAGAGGGACTTAAAAATAGAGACATTGATTTTCTCTATGGAGGGGAAGTTAAGGTGATATAAAGTAATAAAAGACTGGTATAAACTTGTAAAAATAGGAGTAAATATTAAGGTAACCACAAAGGAATCTAACAATACTACAAATCAAAATTTTAAAAAGTAGAAAAACCATAAACACACATCAAACACAAAATCTACAACAAAGAAAAAGATGAAAAAAAAATACATAAAAAAAATGACTCAGCATAGAAAATTGAGGAGAACAAAGAAACTGTGAACAACACACAAAAAGAGGTCTCAGGATGACAGCACTAAACTCATACCTATCAATAATTACGCTAAATGTAAACGGACTTAATGCACCAATAAAGAGACCAAGAGTGGCAGATTGGATAAAAAAGCATGATCCAACTGTATGCTGCCTACAAGAGATGCACCTTAGACTTAAAGACACAAACAGGCTAAAACTCAAAGGATGGAAAAAAATATATCAAGCAAACAACACTCAAAAAAGAGCAGGAGTGGCAATATTAATCTCTGACAAAATAGAAGTTAAAGTAAAATCCACCACAAAGGATAAGGAAGAGCACTGTATAATGATTAAAGGGTCAATACACCAGGAGGACATAACTATAATAAATATTTATGAACCCAACAACAGGGCTCCAAAATACATAAGACAAAGTCTAACAGCTCTGAAGAGAGATATAGACAGCTCCACAATAGTAGTGGGAGACTTCAGCACGCCACTTTCAGTGAAGGAGAGAACATCTGGAAAGAAGCTAAATAAAGACACGGAAGAGCTAAATACTACAATCAACCAACTTGATCTCATAGAAATATACCAAACTCTACACCCAACAGCAGCCAAGTACACTTTCTTTTCCAACGCACATGGAATACTCTCCAGAATAGATCACATATTAAGCCATAAAGCAAGACTTAACAAAATCTAAAACATCAAAATATTACAAAGCATCTTTTCTGACTATAAATCCATAAAAGTGGAAATCAACAACACAAAAGGCAAGGGAAAACAATCAAACACATGGAAACTGAACAACACCTTGCTCAGAAACTACTGGGTTATAGAAGATATCAAGGATGGAATAAAGAAATTCATAGAATCAAACGGGAATGAAAACACGACCTATCAGAACCTTTGGGACACAGCAAAAGCAATGCTCAGAGGTCAACTTATAGCAATAAATGCACACATCCAAAAAAAAGAAAGGCTCATAATCAAAGCATTAACTCTACAACTGGAACAAGTCAGAAGAGAGAAGCAAAAGAAGCCTACAGGAGCCAGAAGGAAGGAAATATAAGAATTACAGCAGAATTAAATGAAATATAGAGTAGAAAAACAATTGAACAAGTTAACAAGTCCAAAAGCTGGTTCTTTGAAAAGATCAACAAAATTGATAAACTATTGGCCAAACTGACAAAAGAAAAACAAGAGAGGAAGCAGATTACCCATATAAGAAATGAGATGGATGTTATCACAACAGACCCAACTCAAATTAAAAGAATCATAACAGAATACTATGAAAAATCGTACTCTGACAAATATGAAAACCTAGAGGAAATGGACAAATTTCTAGAAACTCACTACCTACCTAAATTAACATAAAAAGAAGTAGAACAACTAAATAAACCCATAACAAAAGAAGAGATTGAAAAGATTATTAAAAAACTGCCAAAAAAAACCCTGGCCTGGATGGCTTCAATGGATAATTCTACCAAACTTTCCGAGAAGAGATAACAGCACTATTACTAAAGGTATTTCAGAGCATAGAAAAGGATGGAATACTCCCAAACTCATTTTATGAAGCCAGCATAACCTTGATACCAAAACCAGGTAAAGACACCCCCAAAAAAAGAAAATTACAGACTGATATCCCTCATGAACATTGACACAAAAATCCTCAACAAAATTTTAGCCAATAAAATTCAGCAACATATCAAAAAAATAATTCACCACGACCAAGTGGGATTTATACCAGGTATGCAGGGATGGTTCAACATTAGAAAAACAACCAATATAATAGATCACATAAATAATACAAAAGACAAGAACTACATGATCTTATCAATTGACTCAGAAAAGGCATTCACCAGCGTCCAACACCCCTTCATGATAAAAACTCTCAAAAAAATAGGAAAAGAAGGGAAATTCCTCAATATAATTAAGGGCATTTATACAAAACCAATAGCCAACATCATCCTGAATGGAGAGACTTTGAAAGCATTCCCCCTGAGAACAGGAACCAGACAAGGATGCCCTTTATCACCACTCTTATTCAACATTGTGCTGGAGGTCCTAGCCAGAGCAGTTAGGCTAGACAAAGAAATAAAGGGCATCAAAATAGGTAGAGAAGAAGTCAAAGTATCTCTATTTGCAGATGATATGATCTTATACACAGAAAACCCCAAAGAATCCACAAGAAAACTACTGGGAGTAATAAATGATTTCAGCAAAGTTTAAGGATACAAGATAAACATACCAAAATCAATTGGATTCCTTTACACCAACAAAGAGAACCTTGAAGAGGAAATCACCAAATCAATACCATTTACAGTAGCCCCCAAGAAGATAAAATACTTAGGAATAAATCTAACCAGAGACGTAAAAGATCTTTACAGAGAAAACTACAAGACACTACTGCAGGAAAGTAAAAGAGACCTTCATTAGTGGAAAAATATACCTTGCTCATGGATAGGTAGACTCAACATAGTGAAAATGTCAAATCTACCCAAAGCAATCTACAGATACAATGAAATCCTGACAAAATTCCAGCAGCATTTTTTAATGAGATGGAGAAACAAATCACCAACTTCATACGGAAAGGGAAGAGGCCCCGAATAAATAAAGCATTACTCAAGACAAAGAACAAAGTGGGAGGCCTTACACTACCTGATTTTAGGACCTATTATACTGCCATCGTAGTCAAGAAACCCTGGTACCGGTACAACAACAGATACATAGACCAATGAAATAGAGTTAAGAATCCAGATATAAGCTCATCCAGATATGAGCAGCTAATATTTGACAAAGGCCCAAAGTCCATTAATTGGGGAAAAGACAGTCTCTTTAACAAACGGTGCTGGCATAACTGGATACATATACACAAAAAACTGAAAAAAGACCCATACCTCACACCATGCACAAAAACTAACTCAAAATGGATCAAAGACTTAAATAAAATCGAAAACAATAAAGATCATGGAATAAAAAATAGGGACAACGCTAGGAGCCATAATACATGGCATAAACACAATACGGTCCATAAGTAACAATGCACAAGCACCAGAAGGGAGACTAGATAAATGGAAGCTCCTAAAAATCAAACACTTATGCTCATCCAAAGACTTCACCAAAAGAGTAAAATGACAAACTACAGACTGGGAAAAAATTTTTCGCTACGACCAATCCAATTAGCGTTTAATCTCTAAAATCTACAAGATACTGCAAAACCTCAACAGCAAAAAGACAAATACCCCAATTAAAAAATGTGCAAAGGATATGAACAGGCACTTCACCAAACAAGATATTCAGGCAGCTAACAGACATATGAAGAAATGCTCACTATCATTAGCCATTAGAGAAATGCAGATCAAAACTACAATCAGATATCATCTCACTCCAATAAGGCTAGCATTAATCCAAAAGACACAAAATAACAAATGCTGAAGAGGTTGTGGAGAGACTGGAACACTTATACACTGTTGATGGGAATGTAAAATGGTACAGCCACTTTGGAAATCGATTTGGCGCTTCCTTAAAAAGCTACAAACGGAAGTACCATACTATCGAGCTATCCCGTTCCTTTGAATATATCCTAGAGAAACAAGAGCCGTCACACGAATAGATATATGCACACACATGTTCATCGCAGCACTGTTCATGGTATCCAAAAGATGGAAGCAATCTAAGTGCCCATCGATGGACGAATGGATAAACAAACTATGGTATATCCACACAATGGAATATTA
>NW_004444083.1:6698222-6700278 GCF_000243295.1 Trichechus manatus latirostris
AGCAGGAGTGGCAATATTAATCTCTGATAAAATAGAATTTAATGCAAAATCCACTATAAAGTTGAGGAAGGACATTGTTGTGTTGTTGTTACGTGCCGTCAAGTCGGTTTTGACTCATAGCAACCTTATATACAATAGAAGGAAACACTGCCCTGTGCTGCACCATCCTCACAATTGTTATGCTTGAGTCCATTGTTGTAGCCACAGTGTCAATCCGTCTCATTGAGGGTCTTCTTTTTCTCCGACCTGCTGCTTTATCCAGCATGATAACTGTCAAGGATTGAATTACGTCCCCCAAAAAATGTGTGTACCCATTTGGCTGGCCATGATTCCCAGTACTGTGTGTTTGTCCTCCATTTTGTGATTATAATTTTATGATAAAGAGGATTAGGGTGGGATTGTAACACCCGTACCGGGTCACATCCGTGGTCCAATATAAAGGGAGGTTCCCTGGGGTGTGGCTGCACCACCTTTTATCTCTCAAGAGATAAAAAGGAAGGGGAAGCCAGCAGAGAGAGGGGACCTCATACACCAATAAAGTCGGCAGCAGAACTTGACCTTTGGACGCGGGGTCCCTGCGGAGAGAAGCTCCTAGTCTGGGTGAAGATTGATGAGAACACCAACAGTGAGAGGAAACCTTCCCTGGAGCTGAATTTGGACTTTTAGCCTGCTTTACTGTGAAGCAATAAACTTCTCTTTGTCAAAGCCATCCACTTGTAGTATTTCTGTTATAGCAGCACTAGATAACTAAGACAATGACCTTCCCCAGGGAATGATCCCTTCTGATAATACTTCCAAAGTAAGTGAAACATAGTCTCACTACCCTTGTTTCTTAGGAGCATTTATTCTGTGTGCTTCTTTCAAGACAGATTTTTTAGTTCTATTGGCAGTCCATGGTATATTCAGCATTCTTCGCCAACATCATAATTCAATGGTGTCAGTTCTTCTTTGATCTTCCGTATTTATTGTCCAAGTTTCACATGCATGAGACAATTGAAAACGCAATGGCTTGGGTCAGAAGCACCTTACTCAAAGTGTTATCTTTGCTTTTTAATACATTTAAGAGGTAGTTTGCAGAAGATTTGCCCAATGCAAATTTCTGGCAGTTCTCTTTGGGTGTACTGCTGCACTGTTTTTAAATGATCACTAATGCTGAAATAAAGATGCAGAGCAAGGCTTACATTACGGGGAAGAATCACAAGGATTATGCATTTTGTCTCTGAGAATTTAATCAATTTCAACAAGTCATACATCTCAGTCCTGCTAGTCCATTACATTCTAGTCCTAGTCCTTTGACCTCTTGCCTGCCTCAGAACGCTTGGCTTCATAGCACTGACCTCCATCATATCTCTAATCTAAAGAACTCGTTTTTCACAAGTAGTCTGTTGTATTTTAACGTTGGCCTCTTTCCATGGCCTTTAGAATTGCCCAGCATTCTGAGGGAATTCTTCCCCAGCTCTAGCCTTGGGAAAGGAGCCCTATCTCTGAGCCCATCTGTTCTACAGGTGATTGTTAAGGAAAAGTTGCCTAGCAGTATGGGTGAACTGGGAAGGAACAAGAAAGATGTAAGTGTCAGAAAACTTTTGAACATGCAGTGAGGTCTGAAAATGCCTACTCATGGACAGAGGATTAACCAAAGCACAGTGACATCATTTACGTGAAAGAAATTTAGAAGCAAAAAAGAAAGAATAGGAAGAGGTCACTACCTGTTGTGGATTCTGTGCATCCAGATTGAATACAAATGTCTTCAAGAAATGAAGGGAGACTTCGAGTTCTCCACGAGTAAAGGGAAAGGGGAAGACAATATACATGGGTCACTAATGTTGCAAAAGGAGAGCTGACGGTGCAGTGGGTAAGTACCGTACTGCTAACTGAAGGGTCAGCACTTCCAATCTGCAGGAGAAAAGACCTAGCAATTTGCTCCCTTAAAGATTGCAGCCTAGAAAAGCCTTTAGGGTAGTTCTACTCTGTCCTTTAGAGTTACTATTAGTTGAAATTGACTTAACAGCATACAACAAAAACAATTTCCCAAATAGGGGAAATCTGGAAAAGGAGT
>NW_004444083.1:6701465-6704381 GCF_000243295.1 Trichechus manatus latirostris
GTAAAGCTACCCTTTAAAAATTAATAGAGGAGGAATGAGAAGAAGCTAAGCTGACTATGCAAACACCCAAAATACGAAATAAAATTACAAGCAGAAACTTGGTCAGTTTACCCAAAAGAGCCCAGGGAGATGGTAGGTAACTGTGATAAAATCAGAAAAATTAAATCAAAAGGAGATGTCAGTTACAAGACAAACAAAGCCACAAATACCGTGTGTGCAGTACTGATAAATCTACCCTTCTGGGATACTGACTCAGGACAGAAGATTAGTATATTGAGTCTGGGCTCCCTTCTTCTGAAACCCTCCCCACTGTACATACAAAATTGGGTCAAAGTCAAGACACAATGATAGGAAAAAAAAAAAAATCTAACTTTCTTGTTCATATAGTGCTGCTATAACAGAAATACTATGAATGGTATTTAAGTTCTTTAAATACATAAAGAATGAAAGACAACTATAGGGATGTTGATCTTTCATATTGTTTCTTAATAAGTGACAAGAAATATCCCTAAAGAACTTATAACTCAATGAGGGTCTAAGTTACAAAATTCCTAGTAGTCAATATCAACAATAACAATAAGGAAAATTATAGAAATAGTCAAAATGTTTTTGTTGTTGTTAGGTACCATCAAGTCAGTTCCAACTCACAGTGACCTTGTGTATAACAGAATGAAACACTACCCAGTCCTGCACTATCCTCACAATTGTTGTTATGCTTAAATCCATTATCGCAGCTTCTGTGTCAATACATCTCTTTTAGGGTCTTCCTCTTTTTTTGCTTATTGTCTACTGTACCAAGCATGATGTCCTTCTCCAGGGACTAATCCCTCCTGATAAAACGTCCAAAGTACTTGATAATAAGTCTCACCATCCTTACTTTCAAGAAGCACTCAGGCTGTATTTCTTCCATAAAGACTTATTCTCTTTTTGGCAGTCCATGGTATATTCAACATTCTTCACAAAACCTTAATTCAATGGCATGAATTCTTCTTCGGGCTTCCTTATTTAAAGTCCAACTTTTGCATGCATACGAAAAAACTGAAAACATCAAGGTTAGCATTAGGGTCACCTAAGTCCTCTAAGTGACATTTTTGCTTTTGAACACTTTAAAGAGGTCTTTTGTAGCAGATTTGCTCAAGGCAATTCATCCTTTGATATCCTGACTGCTGCTTCCATGAATGTTGATTGTGGATCCAAATAAAATGAAAACCTTGACAATGTAAATTTTTTTCTCCATTTATTATGGTGTTGCTTATGGGCCCAGTTGTGTGGATTTTTGTTTTCTTTCTTTTGAGGTATGATCCACATTGAAAGCTATAGTCTTTGATCTTCCTCAGTAAGTTTATCAATTCCTCTGTTTTTCAGTAAATAGGGTTGTGCCATCTGCATATCACAGGTTGTTGATGAGTCTTCCACCAATCCTGATTCCACATTCTTCCTCATATAGATCAGCTTCTCCTATTATTTGTTCAGCATACAGGTTGAATAAGGATGGTGAAAAGATACAACTTTGACTCACAACTTTCTTGATTTGAAATCAAACAGTAACCGCTTGCTCTATTCTAAGGACTACTTCTTGGTCTATGTACAGGGTCTCCATGAGGACAATTAAGTGTTCTGGAATTCCCATTCTTCACAATATTATCCATAATTTGTTAAGATCCACACAGTTAAATGCCTTTGCATATTCAATAAAACACAGGAAAACATCTTTCTGGTATTCTCTGCTTTCAGCCAACATCCAGCTGACATCAGCAATGATATCCCTCATTTCATGCAGTCTTCTGAATCTTGCCTGAATTTCTGAAAGTTCCCTGTCCATGAACTGCTTCAACCACTTTCGAATGATCTTTAGTAAAATTTTTCTTGAGTGTGATATTAAGGATATTGTTTGATAGCTTTCACATTTGGTTAGATCACCTTTCTTTGAAATAGGCATGAATATGGATCTCTTCCAGTCAATTAGCCAGGTAACTGTATTCCAAATCTTGGCATAGATGGCATAGATAAGTGAATACCTCCAGCATTGCATCTGTTTGTTGAAATATCTCAATTGGTATTCTGTCATTTCCTGGATCATTGTTTTTATCCCAGTGCCTTCAGTGCAACTTTGAAGTTGTTTTTTCAGTGCCATCTGTGATGTTTAAGATTGTGTGTCAACTTGGCTGGTCCATGATTCTCAGTGTTTTGCCAGTTATATAATGTTGTGATCAATTCCCTTTACAGATTTGATATGTGATCACCCTCATGATGGGTAGTAGTGGGGGCGGGGCCTGTGGTGGCTCACTGCCCACTTAGCCTTCATCTCTCTGCCCTCTGCCGTGTAGTCCTTCCTGCTGTCCTTTCTAGGGATTTTTCTTGTTCTAGATCCTGCAGCTGGCTCCTGTTCATCTGTCCTCCAGTTGTTGGGACTTGAGCTAGCAGCTAGCCTGCCGATCATGAGATTCATCCATCTTCACAGCCTGCTGCAGCCCTGCTGTCTGGCCTGCCAATCTTGAGTTTACCAGTCGTTGATGCTATGTGAATCAGAAGAATCCTCTTTCCTGCCCCACGGACTTGGTATATTACAACCTCTTAAAACTGTGCGAGTAATTTCCTTTATATAAACCTCTGTGTGTGTGCGTGTGTGTGTGTGTGTGTGTGTGTGTATGTATATATATGTGCTTTATTGCTTTTGCCTCTCTACAGTATCCTGCCTAAGACACCATTGGTGCTTGATCATCATTCCTTTTGAAATGGTTAAACGTCAACTAATTCTTTTTGTACAGTGACTCTGTGTATCCCTTCCGTCTTCTTTTGCTGCTTCCTGCATCCTTCCATGTTTGCCTATAGAATCCTTCAAAATTGTAACTCGAGGCTTGAATTTTTTCTTCAGTTTTTTCAACTTGAGAAATTCTGAGCATGTTCTTTCCTTTT
>NW_004444083.1:6705529-6716286 GCF_000243295.1 Trichechus manatus latirostris
GAGGCAGCTCTCTCCCAGTCATATTTTGAGTGCCTTTCAACCTGAGAGGCTCATCTCCCAGCACTACATCAAACAATGTTCTACTGTCATTCATAAGTTTTTCACTGGTCAATTTTTTCATAAGTAGATTGCCAGGTACTATTCCTCGTCTATCTTAGTCTGGAAACTCCACTGAAACCTGTCCACCAAGGATGACCCTGCTGGTATTTGAAATACCAGTGGCAAACCTTCCAGTATCACAGCACACTCAAGCCACCACAGTACAACAAATCGACAGACATGTTGTGGAGTCATAATACTACCAAAATGTCATTATAATCAACAATGTTCAATGACCTTTGTATGAAACTTAGTATACGTTTGTTTGTTGATTTCTTCAAAAGTAATTGAGTATTTTAGTGGACATCCTACATTAATAGTTTCATATAAAGCACTCCATTAATATTGACTATTAATATTCTAATTGTTATCAGATGTTTCTGCTTGCCCAGAAACATCTTCTTGTTCTGGTAAGAGAACCCCTTTTCTCCCTCTGAAATCACATTAATTCTACTGTTAATACACTTTGGGTAAGCAGGGACTGACCTCTAGTTTCTGGAAGGTCTCTTGACCCCAACTAAGGTAATCAGGATGCCACACTCCTAAGCTATAGTGGTGGACTCATAGGTGAGTCCATGACCCAAGTCAAACTATGAAATTTCTAGTTGGAATATATGCTGAAATAATGTTTTTCTAAGACTGGATGTAGCAAGCCTCGAGCAATCAGTACCATCTTGGCCACCACATGAGCAGAAGAGATCTAAGAGGGAAAGTGGCAAAAGGAGAAATCATTCTAAGGACTTAATTTGAGTCCAGGGGCCAAACTATGATGAATTACTCATCACAATCTCTGGATGTTTAGTTGCCTGAGTCACTGAGTCCTTTTTCTTACATAAGGTGAGGTTAGCTGCATTTCTTTTGCTTGCAACCTAGAATCCTGGCCATGTGTAAGCTATGTACTAGAGAGATACTGGTGTCTAAGACAGATGAAGTGTCTGCCCCCATGGAGTGTAGAGTCTACTGAAGAAGGCTGGCATTAATAATCCATTACAAGTGTTTTGGGAGTAATAAGTGAGGAGTGGAGTCTTCCAATTGCAAGGTTTACCAACAGGAACATCTGACCTGGTCTGAGAGGTCAGGGAAGACTTCCCCAAGGAAATGACACTTATTCTGAGACGTGAAGTGTAGAAAGGAGTTAATCTCGGTTAAACATATGACACTGAAAAAGCAAAAGCCTTACAAATATACAGAAACCTTGCTCCATGTCATGGTTTGAATTATGTCCCCCAAAAAATGTGTGTGTCAATTTGGCTAGGCCATGATTCCTGGTATTGTGTGATTTTCATGTATGTTGTAAACCTGCTTCTATGATGTTAATGAGGGAGGATGGGCAGTAGTTGTGTTAGTAAGGCAGGACCTGATCTACAAGACTAGATTGTGTCCTGAGGCAATCTCTTGAGATATAAAAGACAGAAGTGAGCAGTGAGACGGGGGACCTCAAACCATCAAGAAAGCAGTGCCAGGAGCAGAGCCTGTCCTTTGGACTGGGGTCTCTGCGCCAAGAAGCTCCTAGTCCAGGGGAACACTGATGAAAAGGCCGAGAGAAAGAAAATGCTTTCCTCTGGAGCTGAAGACTTTTAGCCTACTTTGACTATGAGGAAGTCAACTTCTCTTCATTACAACCATCCACTTGTGGTGTTTCTGTTATAGCAGCACTAGATGACTAAGACACTCCATATAGTGTATAAATGACAACTTTCACTTGTCTTTTATAACAGGTAATACCAGAAATGGAAAGTGAAGTGTACACAGTGCAGAGAATTTAGTGATCCTTTAGGTTAAATAAATCTGTGAGATAACTTCTGTAAACAATGAGGAATCACGTATAAGGAGATGGCTAAAGTAAAAGTAGAAGTCTTCATGAATGCACACGGGCAAAAACTTTCCAGTGATGACTATTCTGGAGGAAATGACAGGATTGGGACAGTTTAGATAGGAGGACTATTCTGCTGAAGGTTTGAAGTGTGAGGAATTCGGAGGACTGCAAAATACATTGCAATCTAAGAAATGTCACATGAGCTTCTGTTGGTGTTAGGTGCCTTCCAGTTGGTTCCGACTCATAGCAACCCTATATACAACAGAATGAAACAATGTCTGGTCCTGCGCCATTCTTGCAATCATTGTTATACTTGAGCCCATTGTTGCAGACACTGTGACATTCCATCTGGTTGAGGGTCTTTATTGTTTTCATTGACCCTCTACTTTACCAAGCATGATGTCCTTCTCCAGGGACTGATCCTTCCTGAAAACATATCCAAAGTGCATTAGACATAATCTCTCCGTCCTTACTTCTAAGGAGCATTCTGGTTGTACTTCTTCCAAGATAGGTTTGTTCATTCTTTTGGTCATCCATGGTATATGTAATATTCTTAGCCAACACCATAATTCAAATTGTCAATTCTTCTTTAGTCTTCAGTATTCATCATCCAGCTTTCACATGCATATATGGAGACTGAAAACACCATGGCTAGTCCCCAGAGAGACATCTTTGCTTTTTAACACTTTAAAGAGGTCTTTTGTACCCGATTTCCCCAATGCAGTGCCTCCTCTGATTTCTTGACTGCTGTTTTCATGTGTGTTGACTGTGGATCCAAGTAAAATGAAATCCTTGACAACTTCAAACTTTTCGCTGTTTATCATGATGTTGCGTATTGGTCCAGTTGTGAGGAATTTTGCTTTCTTTATGTTGAGGTGTAATCCCTCCTGAAGTCTGTTGTCTCTGATCATCATTAGTAAGTGCTTCAAGTCCTCTTTATTTCCTGAAAGCAAGGTTGTGTCATCTGCATAATGCAGGTTCTAAGTGAGTATTCCTCCAATCCTGGTGCCACGTTTTTCTTCATACAGTCCAGATTCTGGGATTATTTGTTCGGCATACAGATTGAATAAGTATGATGAATAGATATAACTCTGATGCACACCTTTCCTGACATTAAAACACACAGCATCATCTTGTCCTGTCCAAATAACTGCCTCTTGATCTACGTACAGGTTCCTCACGAGCACAATTAAGGGTTCTGGAATTCCCATTCTTTGCAATGTTATACATAATTTCTTATGATCCCCACAGTGGAAAGCCTTTGCAGTCAATAAAACACAGGTAAACATGTTTCTGGTATTCTCTGCTTTCAGTCAGGATCCATCTGACATCAGGAATGCTATCCCTGGTTCCATGCCCTTTTCTGAATCCAGCCTGAGTTTTGGGCTGTTCTCTGTCAATATACTGCTACAGCTGTTTGAATGATCTTCAGCAAATTTTACTTGCATGTGATATTAAAGATGTTGTTTGATAATTTCCACATTCAATTGGATCCCCTTTCTTGGAAATAAGCATAAATATGGATCTCTTCAAGTCACTTTTCCAGGTAGTTATATTACAAATTTTTTTAGCATAGATGAGTGAGCACTTCTAGTGCTGCATCTGTGTGTTGAAACATCTCAGTTGGTATTCTGTCAACCTGAAGACTTGTTTTTCAACAATGCCTTCAAAATCTATCCTGAATAGGCTTTAGCATTACTTCTAAACTAAGAGAGACTAGGAAGTAAAGGCCCGCAATCCATTTCTAAATATCAGTTAATGAAAAAACTGTGGATCAAAAGATTCAGATGCCCAACTTAACATGGGAATGGTGGAAGACCAGGCAGTGTTTCCTTCTGCTGTTAATGGGATCATCATGATTTAAGGGCCAACTCAATGAGAGCAACAAAATTTTTTCTTTAGTTAACTATAGTGTTTAATTTTCCTCTCCACAAAGAAGAAAATGTGGTCTTTTCTATACCTATTCTTCCAACAAACCCATTTTCTCCTGGAATGAAATGCAAACTGTTTCCATGAGTTGCTTGGCCCTTCAAGCTCTGGTAACTCCTTTTCTGCTCAGTATCTTTTTAGACTATTTTCCTTGCCCGTCATGCTCCTAGCATCTCCCTTCTAAAATGCACCCAGCTAAGTCGCCAAATCATGCTCTTTACTTTCTTGAAATACTCTACCTTACCCCCTAGACCCCTCCCATCTTCCTTCCTTCTACATCTGCTTGTATTATCTGAATAAAATATAACTAATAGTGCAAAACATTTTTATTTTCCACACTTAAATAAGTAATCAAATAAAAGTTTCATAACCTCATTGCCCTTGAGGTTATTCTGACTCATAGAGACCTTACAGGACAGAGTTGATCTACCTGATAGGGTTTTCAAGGAGTGGCTGGTGTATTCAAACTGTTGACTTTTTCGTTACCAGCCAATCTCTTAACCACTGCTCCACCAGGGCTCCAAAAGTCTCATGTCAAATAATTTGTTGAGTGACATTCATGGTTAGAACTCCTATTTAGAACTGTATACTTTTACACAGATGTCACCCAATAGAAAGAGCAGAAGCATGACAACCTGTTTGTGGAAATTTTATATCAGTTGAAAAAGCAGAGTTTTTAGAAAGGAAGCTAAATGTTAATGTCTAAAAATAGGAGAGAAACAGATAAACACAAGATGATGTGGAAATATTCAATTAACAGACTGGCTTTGGGTGATACTCTGAAAGTATACCATTTATTTGGCTTCTTTTCCTGTAAAGAATTCATGTATATATGAAAGTATCTTCTTTATTTATCTATTCACTTATTTATAATATATTTATTTGTGTCACTCTTTTGCAGAAAACCATCCAATTGGTCCCTCATCAACACTATGAATAAAAGCCAATTCTTCACCCTGACCAACAAATCATGAAGTCATCAGGCCCCCGTCAGCTTATCTAAAGTCATAGAATCCCACTTTCCCCTTGACCACTACACTTCTGCCACAAAGGACTTCTTTCTACTCTGTGGAACACTCAGTTTGTTCCCAGCTTAAACCCTTTGCACTGGCTGTTCCTTCTGCCCTGACTGCGCTTCCCATTTACCTTAAGAAGGCCTACTCCTTCTTGATTATCATATTGCAGCTTAAAGGTCATCTTCTCAGAAAGATCTTCCCTGACCCCAGATCTAATGCAGCTTCTCTGTATCATAACATCCTCTGGGAATTTCCTCTAATCTAAGTTCCCACTCGAATGTAAGCTCCACACATGCAGGGACATTGAGTGTGATGGCTAAGGTTGTATATAAATTTGACTGGGCCATGATTCTCAGTGGTTTGGTAGTTGTATGATGTTGAGGTCACTTCCAAGATGAGAGTTGATATAATGTGATCACCTCCATTATGAGATCTGTTATGTGTAGCCAGTCAGTTGAAAGGAAGTTTCTTCAGGCATATGGCCTACATTGAATATAAGTGGACATTCTGGCAAGGCTCAAGGGCTTTTGCTTGCTCTGGATCCTGCAACTGGCTCCTGTTCATCTAACCTCCACTTCTTGGGACTTGAGCCTGCAGATTACCTGCATTATTGCCTGCCAATCTTGAGATTCATCAATCTTCGCAGCCTGTATGCAAGAGCCCTGCTCACTGACCTGCTGATCTTGGGTTCCCAGCCTCTGCAGCTACATAAATCAGGAGAAGCCTCTACAAGTGAGTGAGTCATTTCCTTGAAATAGAACTCTCACTGTATATTTTTATGCACTTTGCTGATTTTGCCTCTCTAGAGAACCCAGTCAAAAATTTTGGTACCAAGAGTGGTTCTAGAGAAACAAAATTGTAAGGACGAGTTTTCTAAATTGGTTCTCAAGTCTGGCTAGTCTTAAAGATGTTGATGACTCTGCTTCCTGTAGGAAAGAGAGCACTGCTTATCCATGGCATGAGGCGGCAATACAAATACAGGAAATATCACCACCAGTATATCAGGTATTGGTGAAGGTGAGACTCTGGGTGATTGTATGTGTGATAGTTTTCTACAATTTTGTCATAATGAGAAGTGTAAGGAAGGTGGTTGGTTGGTTCTACTTTCACTAGAGAAACTTGTGAAAGAAGGAGATGAACTCAAGCCTTCAGAGTGAAAATTCAAGTGCCTCATAAACGACCTCAACGTTTCCACTTGTGCCTTGAAACCAACCCTTATTTCTTGTAGTAACAGAGCTGATATTGCTGCATATCAAACCCAGAGTCTTATTGTAAGAGTGGGCTGAATTACAATGCCAACACCATTGTCACCTTGAGAGGTGTCTGAAGTTAAAGTGAGGACATTGGTTGGGAAGAAATGGGATCCTGAAACTTGGGATGTGGACATATGGGCAGATAATCAGGAAGCTGGAGACACTGAGCCCCAAATTCTGTTGAATCACTCCTGCTAACAAAACCAGCCTTCTCACTCACAACTAAAGAGATTACTAAGAGACCCTCCCACCTCCCACGTAAAACCATTATCCCCTCCACCCTCATCTAATGAGATTAACCCAACTGTGTATAAAAAGCCTTTGTCTGAGTCTTCGCATAGGGTATTGCCTGAGACAGATGCTTTACAAGACAATGCTGAAAGTTCTCAAAACACTTCCGCACTACCAATTTTGACTTCTACATCTATAACTAGACTTAAGTCCCGGGAAGCACCAAAGGTGAAATACAAAGTGTGATTCAGGAAGAGGTATGCTACACTCTAAAAGAACTGCTTGGCTTTTCTAATACATACAACAGAAACCTGGGGAATATATGTGGGAAAGGCTATTAAGGCTGTGGTGTAATGATGCAAGGAACATAAAGTTGGATCAGTCTGAGTTTATTGATACCGGCCCACTAAGCACAGATTCTTCATTCAATGTTTCAACTCAAGAAGTTAGGAGTGGATCTAACAGTTTATTTTGCTGAGTTGCTGAGGCATGGATTACATGGTGGCCTAGACTACATCAAATTGAAATATCAGAACTTCCTTAGTATACTGTAGAAGAAGGTATCAAAGGCTTAGGGAAATTGGCATGCTAGAGTAGATTTATCAGTTTAGACCCACAGACCCACACATGGAGTGCCCATAGGACCATCTTTTACCACAATAGTGAGAAATAAATTTCCAAAGAGAGCCCCAGCATCCTTGAAGACTGCTGTGCTTGCAATTCTATGTAAGTCAGATTTGACGGTGGGAACTCCCCTAACTGAATAAAGGCACCTAACTACAATGGAGCTGAATGGACTCCATGGTAGTCAGGGCCAAGTGGCTGCACTCAATCGACAAAGATAAGGTGGGTGTGGTTACTGTAATGGACAACAGAGTCAAAGTAGTAATCAGAATAGTCTGACCCATACGGACTTAAGGCGTTGGCTACTTAGTCATGGTGTCTCTACCAGTGAAATAGATAGGAAATCTACTAAATATTTACTTTGTCTGTAATAGCCGATGAATTCTGGATCAAGTGCACAGCAGTCTAACAAGAATCTCGAGAATAGAGAGTCATGACCCCTCAATCAATTCCCAGAATAGAGCAAGTTTAAAGATCCAGAACCCCTTGAATGAAGGGAAGACCAAGTTCCCTTAAGGAAGACTCCGATACACTGCCTAAAACTTTTACTGTTGATCTTTCTCCCAAAGGGAGTTTTAGCTCATGACCATCTCATGATAGGTCTAGCGTGCCCCCGAACCCATTCTGCACTGATTTCCTCAGTTTAGGAATGCATAATTGGAATAGATATACTCAGCAACTGGCAGAACCTCCACACTGGCTCCCTTACAAAGGGAGTAAGGGTTATTGTTGTTGTTGCTAGGAACCGTTGAGTCAGTTCCGACTCATAGTGACCCTATATACAGAACGAAACACTTCCTGGTCCTGTGCCATACTCAAAATCATTGTTATGGTTGGACCCATTGTTGCAGCCACTCTGTCAATCCATCTCATTGAGGATCTTCCTCTTTTTCCCTGACCCTGTCCTTTACCAAGCATGATGTACTTCTCCAGGGACTGATCCATCTTGACAACCTGTCCAAAATATGTAAGATGTAATTTTGCCATCCTTACTTCTAAGGAGCATTCTGGTTGTACTTCTTCCAAGACAGATTTGTTCATTCTTTTGGCAGGCCATGGTATATGCAATATTCTTAGCCAACACAATTCCAAGACATCAATTCTTCTTTGGTCTTCCTTATTCACTGTCCAGCTTTCGAATACATATGATGCGATTGAAAATACTGTGGCTTGGGTGAGGAGCACCTTGGTCTTCAAGGTGACATCTTTACTTTGCAACACTTTAAAGAGATCTTTTGGAGCAGATTTGCCCAATGCAATGCATCTTGATTGCATATTTGATCAATTTCAGACTGCAAAAGTGGGTAAAAATCTTCATTTTCTTCATTTTGTCCTTACTGGTTGGTGTGTAAATTTGAATGATTGTAGTATTAACTGGTCTTCCTTGTAAGCACATGGATATTATCGTATCACTGACAGTGTTGTACTTCAGGATAGTTCTTGAAAAGTTCTTTTTGATGATGAACACAACACCATCCCTCTTCAACTTGTCATTCCAGGCATAATAGATCATGTGGTTGTCTGATTCAAAATGGCCTATACAAATCCATTTCATTCTACTAATGCCTAGAATATAGATGTTTATGTATTCCATTTCATTTTTGACGACTTGTAATTTTCTAGATTCATGCTTCGTACATTACACAGTCAGATTATTAATAGATAATTTTAGCTGTATCTTCACATGTTGAATTTTGCTGCATCGGCAAACGAAAGTCCCGAAAGTTTGACTCCATCCCAGTCATTAAAATTGACTCTACTTTGAGGATGCAGCACTTCTTCTGTTGTCTTTTGAGTTCCTTCCAATCTGAGGGGCTCATCTTCCAGCACTAAAACAGACAATGTTCCACAGCTATTTGTAAGCATTTCACTGGCTAAATCTTTTCAGATGTGGATGGCCAGTTCCTTCTTCCCACTCTGTCTTAGTCTGGAAGCTCAGCTGAAATCTTTCACCAAATGTAACCATGTTATTATTTAAAATACCAGTGGCAAAGCTTCCAGGATCAGAGTGACATGCAAGCTGCCACAGTACGACCAACTGACAGACACATGGTGGATAAATAAGTAGAGGGTAAGTGAAAAAGAGGAAGACCTTCAACAATATGGATTAACACTGTGAAGGCAACAACGGGTTCAAGCACAGCAATGACTGTGAGGATGGCTCAGGCCTGGGCAGTGTTTCTTTCTGTTGTACATAGGGTCGCTATGTGCTGGAACCAACTGGACAGCACCTAACAACAACACATATAAACTTACTAAAAAAGGCCATTTCTCTGTTTTTAAGGAAGGAGCCTTGGTGTATGGTGGTTAAGCATAGTCTGTTAAACGAAAGATCATCAATTCAAAACCACTAGTCACTCCGGGGAAGTAAGACGTGACAATAGGCAAGGGAAAAAGCTACCATTTTGACTAAATAATAATGCCTTTGAATTAAGTTTTTAGACATATATAGTTACATTGGATTCTCTTCAGATGAATTGAAAATAAAATAATTTGGACAGAATTTATAATTAAATCACATATGAGAGCTGTAGCACCTTCCATGTTGAGATTAACTTGAATTTATATTCGTCATGGAAGACCACTTTTTAAGTGCTACAGGACTCTAAGAATGGTCGGTTGGTGGAGCCAGAGATTTTTCTTTTTTACTAATTCACCCAAGTTGTCCCTATCCTTAAATTTTCTTGACAAAGACAAGGTTTCATTATTCGGCACAGTAGTTTTGCCTGTTTATGTATTGATGCGTACCTAAAATTAATCAAAATACATTTACATTTTCATGCTATAAATGGCCTTTATTGAAAAAGAATAAGAGTTCATGAAATAGAGATTGTTCTGGAAAACCCAGGATGTAGCACTTATATCCTGGCAACCAACTAACTGGTTGCACCTGGTCGTCTAGGGAAATTAACTTCTTATGTGCTGGATTGTCTTCTGGTTCTCAAGGGCAGCAAGAAAGGAGGAATAGTATGACCTTCCATGAAAACGAAACAAACTTAAATCCTACATAGAGTAATTAGACTTTTGGGACTGCTCTAATTTCACCCTTGTAGGACGTTTTACATTTGTGCAATAAAATGGGGGGGGGGGGCAGATTTTGGGTTCTGTTGCATTTATTTTTCAGAGACATCTATTACTTTAGCCATTTTTGCAGGATGTGGAAGATTTTTTCTCGTGCTTGAATTACTTCAGCTGAATCAGTATCCTCTCCTGCGGGCAAGTCTGAACAATGTCCTTCACCTAAAGAGAAAGATAAATGTCAGTATACTTACATACCAAGTATTCAAAGAGCAGATGTCCTTAACCCACACCTGCACATTAGAGCCACTTTGAACCCTGTTCAAACCAACCAGTACCTGAGCCCCAAACATCAGAGGTTCTGATTTAGTTAGTCTGGGATGGGGCTGAGTATCAGTAGTTTTCAAAAGCTGGTTAAAAGTTGATTAAAACGTGCAGTTATAATTAAGAAAGAGAATTAGTTTACTAATATAATGGGCTTTGAATTAAATAAGTAGGACTTCTTTGTAGATTAAGGTTGGATAAATATATGATATTAATTAAAATGAGTTAATGTTGGTGACTATGCAATCTCTCCATGCTAGAAATTAAGTAATGTTTCTGGGAATGATTAAGGTAGTAGATTTAGAGAATAAAGTTTTTAGTTTCCTTTTTGTTCAATCCAAGTGTGATAGAACTTAAATTCCATCTAACGAAGTTACCATGTCTGAATCTCAGTGAGTCTTATTTTAGAGAGTTTTCCCAGCAGTCTACTGGAGTTGCACTATAGCA
>NW_004444083.1:6718230-6723887 GCF_000243295.1 Trichechus manatus latirostris
TGTGACGAGATCAGGCAAAAATAACACCACCCTGTAATCATGTGTGTACATAGACAAAAACAAGGACACACTACAATCACAAGGAGTCTCTGG
The DNA here is from genome assembly GCF_000243295.1 of Trichechus manatus latirostris. Lineage (NCBI taxonomy): Eukaryota > Metazoa > Chordata > Mammalia > Sirenia > Trichechidae > Trichechus > Trichechus manatus. The sequence continues at coordinate 6,718,324 of NW_004444083.1, forward strand.
ATGATGGAAATCATTAAGTGCTCTGTTACTAACTGAAAGACTGGCAGTTTGAATCCACCCAGAAGTGCCTTGGAAGAAAGCCCTGGCAATCAATTTCCCAAAGATCATAGATATTGAAAACCCTATGGAGCACAACACTACTCTGAAACACATGAAGTCACCATGAAAGGGAGTCAGAACTGGTTATTATTGTACAACAACAAAAATAAGGAGCTATCCCTCACTCCCAGCTGACATGTGTTAAACTACTACTTTTCTACTACTACAATTCTAGCCCCTCTTTGTTCCTCCTGCCTCCTAAATAAAAATTGTAAAGATTGTCATTCATTGAATTGCCTCAACTGACTTACAGCATTTAATTTTGACCAGTGACCAAATTTCAACACGCTAAAGTATAAAATAATAGTTCTGACACATATAGAAATTATGAATATTCAAGAATACATAATGAAATTTAAAAAGAAAAAGCAGGTTATTATACCATCTTGATTTTATTATTATCTAATATAATGAGCTATAAAACTATATCTTCAGTGAGCACAAAGAACTAATTGAATACAAGATCAATTAGAAATGGAATAATAAAAAATATGTGGAAATGGACGTGAAGTGGAAAAGGCATATTTATCTACAGAATTTGCCTCAGTACTTCAAATTATTCTCTAGTTACGGATAAGTGGTCTTTTCTTCAGCCATTGTGAACAATCTGAAGATAAGACTTTACTCGTCTTACCAGGTTCTCTTCATTTTTATAATTGCATGAGTAACATTCTTCATTCAGCATACAGTCTTTGAACATAAACCATGCACTATGAATCAGGGATTCAACGTTGAATAAGATCTAGTCCCAGTGACCAAGGAGTATACTTCCGAGAGGGCGAATCCTAAACTTCTTGTCTTTCTCAATTTTGTTCAGACATCTGTGACCCAGGAAAGCTCTCTCTGCAGTTATTTGATCAATGTGTGTCACACAAGTGTGATGAGTAGCTCCCTGGAGCAGGGACTGTGTGCACCCTGACACATCTAGTGTACAGCACACCATCTGACACAGGAAGACCCTCCATAAATACTTTTAAGTGAATGAATTTGAGCACTCCTTCTTACTAATTTCCATGAAAAAGAGGGATTTGCAATGGCTTTCTCAGTTTCTCGAGGTCTTTTTTAAATCATAAGAACTTACATCGCCAAACAATTTGGGAGGCAGGTGGCACAGTGGTTAAGGAGCATGACCTCCACTGAGGCTCCTTGCTTTGAGTTCTGGTCCTACTACTTATTACAGTGTGAGTCTTAGGCCAGTTGTCTTAACCTCTGTATAAGTCTCTGGGTGGTACAAACTGTTGATACATTCCTCAGCTACCAGTAAGGTTGGAGGTTTGAATCCACCCAGAGATGCCTCAGAAGAAAGGTTTGGATATCCACTTCCATTAAAAGAAAAAAAAATCAGCCATTGAAAACACTATGGCGCATAGGTCTACTCTGACACGCAGGGATATCAGGATTTCGGGTCAAGTCCATAGCAACAGTTTACTGGTTTTATGGTCCCTTTCCTTATCTGTAAAAGGAGAAATGTGATAGCAATTACCTTTGATTGTTAGGAGGATATAATGAGATTATACATGTAAAGTTTGACCTGCATTGTTCAATATGGTTGCCACCATGGCTACATGTGGCTATGTTCTTGTTATTCAGTGCCATCAAGTAAGTTCCAATTCATAGTGACCCTATGTACAACAAAACGATCCTTGTTATAATTGAGCTCACTGTTGTCGCCATTGTTAAACTCATCTTGTTGAGGGTCTTCCCATTTTTGCTGATCTTCTAACAAGCATGATGTCGTTCTACTGGGACTGGTCATTCTTGAGATCATATCCATACTATGTAAGAGAAAATCTCACCATCCTCACTTCTAATGAGCATTCTGGCTGTAGTTCTTCCAAGAAAGATTTGTTCATTCTTTTAGCAGTCCATAGTATGTTCAATATTGCTTTCCAACACCATAATTCCAAGGCATCAATTCTTCTTCAGTCTTCGTTATTGGTTGTCCAGCTTTCACATGCATATGAGATGATTGAAAGCACCACGGCTTGGGTCAGGCACAGCTTAGTCCTTCAAGTGACATCTTTGATTTTTAACACTTTAAAGAGATCTTCTGCAACAGATTTACCAAATGCAATGCATCCTTTGATTTATTGACTGCTGCTTCCATGGCTGTTGATTGTAGATACAAATTGACCCTCAACTCATGGAGACCCCATACACAACAGAACTAATTGCTTCCTGGTACTAGGCCATTCCCATGACTGGTTGCAGATCAAACCATTGTGACCCATATGGTTTTCTTTGGCTTATGTCAAGAAATATATCACCAGACCTTTCTTCCTAGTTTGCCTTAGTTTGGAAGGTCAACTGAAACTGTTCAGCATCATAACACATACAAGCCTACAGTGACAGAGAGGTAGTGGCTGTACATGATGTGTATTGACCTGGTATCCAACCTGGTTCTCCTATATTGAAGGCAAGAATTCAACTACTGAACCAACGTAGGCTTCTTACTTTATTATTACATACTGACATATTTCATCCTATTTGTAGGCCTTAACTGTTCACAATGGTTACCTTCAATGAAGACAGCAAGCAAATCTTTACTGATATCTTTTGTGATGCCCAGAATGCGCCAAGGATCAAAAGAACCGTTAGAAAAGATTATTTTGCTTCCCCTCACGTTGAAGCCTCCGTAGTACTCGTTGGTGGACCTAACACCCGCGTTCAGTGAATCACGATTAAACTCAGGGCCAAAGAAATCAGAACATTGCTGAACATAATAACTGCAAAGAAAATGAGACAAAATTTTAGGTGCTGGAGAGTAGGATTGAGGAGTGTAAGACAGAAATTTACAGAAAGAGTGTGTTTTTTTGGTTTTTCAGTTGTTTTATTTTTCCCTGAGTTCTGAGTTACTTAAAATAGCTAAAAGGATTTCTTCAGTTTAAGAATGAAAGTTGTCTCTCTCTGTTTCTGTCTCTATCCATCTGTCCTAGTTCAGCCTCTCCTTCTATGAGGTCTTCTAATAGGTAAGCACAGAGGAATGCGACCAGCAAAGTAATTGTCTATAGTACCCTTGGCCAGTTCAGTATGGAACCTTGGTGAGGAGGCTATAGACACCACATGCTGCTGTTTTCTGGACTCCACCCAGGGCTGCAGGACAAGAAAGCGGAAAATTCTTTTCTTTTCCTTCCCACCAATTCCACACATGAGTATGGACTAGTAACCACTGTGGAAGGAAGAAAACTCAATGCATAACCTGCCTGCCTATTGAGAAGGAAGAGAGTATAGTGGCAGTGAGAGTGAAAGACTGCCTCTAATGCAGAGAATCATGCCCCAGGGCTCCTTGAACCCACCCAATTCTAGTTGTTCTAGCCTTGAGGGTTTAGAACATCAAACAAATACTAAAGAAGGGAGTCAATCAGAAAGCAAGATTTCCACTCCTGTGTCCTAGGAAAAAACAATATGTAAAGCAACAAAGGGCTTCTCTCCACACTGCTGTAACAGACACCAAAAGAAGTATGGCTACAGTAGTTGTTTGCCCTAATACGTGTACCTTCACCATAGACATTACTCTTAAAAAGTGTAGTCCAATTAGTACACTTGACTTTGACTAAGTTATAGCTCCATTCCTCATCAGGAAATTTGAGTTTTGGGGGACTTTCATAGGAAAAAGTATTGGTTTGAAGTTCATACTTTTTCCCCCCAAGTTTATACTTTTTTCATGATTTTTCCCTACAAGATATTTTTACATATTACAGTATCTATGCATTTTCATGTGGAAGATATCTACACAGAGAGATACTTGGATACATATAAAGAATGCTCTGCCCACAATTTTAACTATAAAATTGTCTTTAAAGTTCTTCATATTTATTGGCTTCTGTTTCTGGTGGACAAATCTAGAGATTAGGAACAATATTTTGCTCTACATACTCAGTCAATATGAACAAAGGCTCATAAACCAATGAGAGACAATTTGACTAAAGGTGATTTGTCTTGCTTCATACAACCAGCAAATCCTGACTGACATAAAATTCAAAACAGATGGAGAAACTGCCTTCTTTATTTACAACTTTGCTGTCACCATCTTCCTTAATTGGATTTTTCAATAACACACAAAGTACCTTCTTGGTGAAAGGGTGTTAAATTAAATGACCCTGTAATGCCAACCAGTGAGAAAGAGGCTACTAGTTTATTTACTCTTATTCATTCTCTAAAACCTACAGAGTGTTTCCTGGAAGCTACTAATTAAGTTAGGTTAGGAAAACTGATACTGGATTCTACATATCTTATTGGAATATTATTAATTTCTCAAACTTCCAACCAGAAGATTTCTCCCTTAAGTTGTCACAAATTTGAAACTGGCCAATCTAATCAATTTGAGTATGGAAAAACAAACACTCCAACAAAAAACCTACTATCGTGGTTTCTAGTGACAAACAGAAGTCAAAGCAGAGCCTTTACCTGAGAGGCAGTCCAGTGAAGGGCTGGTTCTTTGAATCCGTGGTCTTAAAGAAACCAAATTCAGTGCAAGACTGATAGAACCATTGCCTGCCTAGAAAGCAAAAGGTCAATTGACTTAATCAGAAATGATATTTTTGTCAAAGACCAAATAAAAAGCTTAAACAAATTCAGTATTCTAATTTACATGATACTTGCGAACTTTTAAAACAAATTTGACCCCATTATTATTAATATTATTTTTAGTCATGTCCAGCATTAACCCACCAAAATCCAAAACTCTGTCCAGTGAGAAGGAGATTCTAGTGAGGTCCTCACATGCTCCTAAAGTAATCCTATCTCATTCCCTCAGGACCATCTTTGTGAGCACCTCAGTTCTGTCCTCCTGTCTGTCCTCTAGTTCCAGCCTCTACTGGGAACACACTCCATTCTCTCTTCATCTGCCTCTGGTTACTTCTCCTCAGAATGTCTCAGGCCCTTCTTCATGAATTTTCATGAAGGAGGGATGCACACTCGATGCTCCTGTCCCACACCATCTCCATATATTCAGAGATTCTGTGACTGCAACTTTTCCCCAAGAGGTCACCAATATTGGTATGATGACATAAATTAATTAATCAAAATGTGGATAATAACTTAGAAGTTCAATTCATCTAAAGTCTAGCAGCTATGCCAAAAATTCACTTGTCTTTGAGACATTTAGTTAAACATTTTAAGAACTATTTATACAGAAAATAGCTTGAAGTTGTAGGTATGTTGGATGTCAAACAGACTAATGGGAGAGAGGGTCCCTAGGAGGTGCTAACAATTCTTGCTCGACTACTAACCTAAAGATTGGGAATTTGAACCCACTCAGCAGTGCTTCACAAGAATGTCCTGGGATCTGGTCCTGTAAAGATTATAGTCAAGAAAATCCTATGGTCCAGTTTTGCTCTGTAACACAGGGGGTAGCCATGAGTTGAAATTGATTAGATGGCAACAGGTTAGGTCACTCCAATGTATAACCCTGTTTGAGAACTGCTCTACACAGAATTTAAAGTGGAGTGAGGTATTTTCTTGGC
>NW_004444083.1:6724609-6726890 GCF_000243295.1 Trichechus manatus latirostris
TTACAAATAAGCAAGCTTTGACTGAGCATGCAGTACCTTGCTAGAGCAGTGCTAGAAACTGTGGGAGGTGTAAAACATGAGAACTAACACTTCAGAGGGATCCAGTTGAAGGAGACAAGATACATAAAATATGTAAACATTAATGAGCTACTCTGGGAATTCTGAGAAAGTTTTGTGAGGACTAGAATCATGAGAAAAAGCTTCTTGAGGAGGTAGTAGTTGAGGGAGACCTGGAAGATGGTGGAAAGTTTAAATAAATAGGAGTAACTAGAATGTATTTGTATGATTATATTAATATGAAGTTTCTAGAATAGATAAAGGTATAAAGATTAGTGTTTAATAGCAGTTACAGGGGAAAGAAGGACCGAGAAAGGGAAGAATCATTTTTCAGGTAATATAGATTTTTTGATTATGGGGATGGAAAAATTGGCAATGAATGAATACTGATGTTTGCACATGTTTAATGTCACTGTTTTTATTGAATTGTACATATGAAAAATGTTGAATTTGTAAATGTTGAGTTTTTTATGTTTTTAAAAAAATTAAAATTAAAAGTTAAAAAGGAGTGTGCATTTAAGGCAAGAGTGGCAATATGTTTGAAGAAGTGGCGGCCAAGATACGCAATGTCTAATAGGATGGTCAGTAGGCCTGAATGTGTGACATTGAATTAGTTACTTAACTGTTTAAGCCTTAGTTTGCTTATGTGCTCAAGGTAGACAATAATAATAAACTAATCAGAACTGCTCATAAGATTGCTATGAGGATTAAACGAAAGCAGCCCTAAGGACAGTACCTGGAACAAAGTCATTCTCTAAGAAGCAGCATAGCTAGTATAATCATTATTATACTTCTTCTTCCATTTTTTTTGTAGTAAGTGTACAGGAATTACAATATTTGCCATGTCTACTATCTTTACATATACATTCAGTGATATCAATTACAATTATCATATTGTTCAACTAACACCATATTATTATTCTTTTTTAGTCAACAGAACTATTCAAAAAGAAAAAAAAAACTGGAGATCTCTATTGTTCATAGAATGTGGTTAGATTATGGAACTCTTACACTTTTGTTGATTATCAGTATAAGAGGGATAAAGGGCCTGTGTAGGAAATTTTTAAAGGAACAACAAAACTCTTTGTTTCAAATTTGCTACCCATCGAGAACCATAAAAGGTTTTGTGTGGATGAAGGTCAAATCTGTTGGCAGAATTATACTTTCCAAATTACACTTGATGAATTGTCTGTGGATTTAGGAATCCCTAACGCCACACTTGGAGTTCCTGGATGGTGCAAATGGTTAACGTGTTGAGCGGGTGACCAAAAGGCTGGAGGTTCAAGTGCTCCAAGAGGTGCCTCAGAAAAAAGGTCTAGGAATCTACTTCCAAAAAGTCATCTAATGGAAACTCTGTGGAGCACATTTCTATTGTGACACACATGGAGGCACTACGAGTCGGAAGAGACATGACAGCAACCAGTTCATTGAAGGCTACATTTGCACAGAAAATCTGAAGTTGACTACTACCATAGAAAGGGTTGCTAGAGAAACTGAATGTGATGAAAGGAAATATGACTATCCTTTATTAACTCATGTTTCTCACGAGCAATAGGACTTTCCCTCTGTGGGATTATGGGAAGGGGTAAGGAGAGCTCGCATGGTGCAGTGGTTAAGAGCACCACTGATAGCCGAAAGGTCTGCTTTTCAAATCCACCAGCCACTCCTTGGAAACCCTGGGGAGAGTTCTACTCTGTACAGTAGGGTCGCTGTGAGTCAGAACTTACTCCATGAAAAAGGACTTTTTTTTTTTTTTTTAAAGACATATATGAGCAGTTAGCATAGAAAATAGTCTTGAATTGTACTTATATTTTGTACGAATCATCTGAGGACCTAGTGCCATGTTCCCACTCTAGAGGTTTTGCAGTGAGGCCAAGGAATCTGCATTGTTAGCATACTTGTCAGGTAACTGTGCTGCAAATTGGTTCTCATGACAATTGCACCAATTCTGGTAGAGCTGAATCCTCTTAGATGCTGATACGGAAAGAAAAAACTACTCTCACCATGTTGCCTATATAGTGGCATTTCAGGGGATTTGGTTAGATTTGGTACAGCTGGAGCACTATTAAAACAAGGGGTAGATTTGCAGTGTTTGCTTGAGTGAGGGAAAAAGCCTTCAAAAACCCATAACTGCCTGAGCATCATCTGTGTACATGGCCTCACGTTAGGTATCAAGGGATTAATACATTTTCCTCATTTCTTCTAGGCTCTTGAAAGGGCAAAT
>NW_004444083.1:6728103-6732029 GCF_000243295.1 Trichechus manatus latirostris
TTGGAATTTTTAGGAGAAAAAATATAAACTAATTAGTATAAGGGCTGTGCAAGGATAAGCCCTTGGTCTGTGGTAGTTGTTATAAATATCATTATCTCATTATTATAATTATTATTCATTAACAGCATGTCACAGGTCAAGGCCATTGTACATTCATTTATAGGCAAACTTGTTCTGATGCAAGTCCATCACATTTGCAAAAGAACAGATTGCATGATTTGGCCTTCTGACATAACAACTATCAACCTCTAAAGTAACCTCTATACTGTTTTCCAGGCCATTGGAGGCTAGCCATACAATATTTGACCTCTAAGTTCTAGACTGATTGTCATCTTTGCTGGGAATTCTGGCTAACCAAGTTGGAGACCAGGCATATCAGTTACAATCTCAGCAAATCCTCCATTCTTTTGAGTCAGAAGGTGGGCAGAAAATTAACACTTACAGATTAAAATACAGGGAAATAACTGTACCTGAGGAATTATTTTAATTCTGGTTAAATGTGGACCTTGCATACCCTTAATGGGATTAAAAAAATGCGTATAGACAACTCAATAATTCAGTAATGATTAATTATTCAGTAATAAAAGACTTCTGCATGATAGTCAAAGTAGAAAACAGATATACAAACCACACATCAGGAGCCAAGTCTCTCCTTGAATGATCCTTTAGAAACCATCAATAATTTTCTCTACAATCTACTTCCAAAGAGAAGAGAGAGGAAATCATGACTCTCATCTCTTCCATGTAACTAAAATACCAAGCTGTGCTTGGGGATGGGAAAAAGAAAATGGATGTGGATGCTTCTGTTGTCTCAGACCCTTAGTAGTGGTTTTGGAGAGAGAATACATTGGGACTGCCTGCTCTTCAGCCTGACCTTTATATTCCCAGAAGGGGTAACCAAGTTTGTGGCAGCTCCTTTCTCAGAATGACTCCAGCATTCAGAGGATTCTGAACGCAGCATTGGTCTTAGGTTTCTTAAAGTAATCACTAACCTAGGAACCTCTACTTAATTTAAAGTCAGTCATATATACAACATTTATTTATTTGTTTACTGTTTTTGGAAAGATTATTTTTAAAACTTTAAAGTTTAATTTTACAAATATTTCCTTTGTTAGGCACTTCCATATATTATTATTGAATGCCTGTTATGGGTTGAATTCTGTTCCCCCAAAAGTTATATTGCAGTCCTCACCCTTCATCCCTGTGAATGTGACATTGTTTGGAAATAGGGTCTTTGAAGATGTTATCAGATAAGTTAACATGATGTCCTACTGGAATAGGTGAGTCATACTCCAATACAAGTGCTTCCATATAAAAGAGGAGAACAGACAGAGAAAGACTTGTAGTAACGAAGGGAAAAGAGCCATGTAATGATGATGTTATAATGAGACTACAATCCAAGGAATGCCAAAGTTATCAGAAGCTGAAAGAGACAACGAAGAATCTCCCCTAGAACCTTCAGAGAGTACATGGCCCAGCTGACACCCTGAATTAGTAATTTTAGACTACAGAATGGTGAGACACTAAGTTTATGTTGTTGAAAGCCACATCCTTTGTGATAATTTGTTAAGGCAGCACTAGGAAACTACTACAATGGCCCATAATGTAGGTGCATTAGCCCCAGAAGTCTCGGAACTAGTAATACTTACCTCATGGGGTATCCTATTATGAATCACATAGATAACAAGAGATAGAAACTGTGGAGAAGGGGGGCCTGGATATGTATCTTGGTCCATATCAATATTCCTTCTCCAGAAACCAAAGAAAAATTGAATGGGAGCCAGGCAGAGTCTCTGTTCTAAAGAATGGTATGATCTAGCAGCAGAAATATACTCCCACAGCACGAAATGAGATGGAGAAAAATATATATATGATAAGATCACAAATAAAATGCTGTGAGTGGGGAATACTGGTTAGAGAAAGAAGTTGTATCTGCTTGGAGCAATAAGGAGAGATTTCACGGGAGGGTGTCTTTTAAAATGCACTTAACATATTTTGATGGGAACTAGAATAGGGAGGCTTCCAGAAGACTAGAGTAACCTGAGGGGAAATGCGCATGTGAGTACGAGAACAGCAAATTGTAAAATATGGCTAGAACACAATTTGCAAAATTTAGACGATTGGGACTTGTGATATAATAGCAGACTGAATACTTTTTGTCGTAGTTCATTCTGTTGATGAAGAAGAGTTTAAGGGTTTTTTAGCAAGAGAAGCAATGAGATAAGAGCTGTGCTCTAGGAAGATTAACCTAGAGTTTGATATACAAAGAAGAGGGTTAGGGGCAGACAGGAGGCTGGAAGACAGATCAGAAGGCCTTTTAAGGATCTGAATGAGAATGAAAAGGGATAACAGTGAAGGAGGGTATGGCCACAACTGTCTGTTTTTACCACTCTTTCGCCAGCACATAGCACAGTGCTGGCACTAAGTTGGTACTCAGTGTGGGAGGATGGAAGCAAGGGAGGAAGAGAGTGACAGAGTGTTAGAAGGAGGTACAGAGAGAAAGGGGGAAGGATGGAAAGTATGAGAGACATTTCCATTAAGACTTTGAAAACTTGTTGTAATATTCTCAACTCATACTTATGAAGCTCCCTCCCCCACAAAAATGTATACAGAAAAACTGGTGAGATCCAAGTAAGATCTGTAGTCTTGTTAACTATATTGTGCAATGTCAATTGGTTTTGATAATGTACTATAGTTATATAAGATGCTTATATTGGATAAGAGTGGATGAAAAGAACATGAGACATCTCAGTATACTTTTTATAACTCCTTGTGAGCCCATAAGTAGTTTCAAAATAAAAAAGGTATAAAAAAAATTAATGCAAGTTGTAAACCAGTTTATCACCTTATTCTAGCAGATGTCTGTCCTTATACTTACTCTCTTTTGCAGTTTAATTGGCTGTTTAGGGTTACCTGTGGGGTGAGGCCACCTGGGTTAGGTACCTCAGGCTCTGAACATGTTCCTTATCTCTGACATTCCTCAAAAGAAAACTTTATTTCCCTAATATCCCCAAAAAAGTTGGGTTTTTTTTTGAGATTATCAGAGTTCACAAGTTGTCCATTTCAAAATCTGTCATATTCCATGACCCAGTGGATCAAAAGAGCTAAAAATGTTATCATCTTTATATTCAAATTTTCTTTTAAATTTCCTGCATCTGACAGTTATTTAAACTATTTAAATTCAACATATTTTTCTCTTCAGTCCATACAAGATGTAATTCCATTATTTTATACTTGCTTATAATTGTTACTATGACACAGATCAGGCTCAGGGTAATCCTACTTAATGGGACAGCTTTTTAAAATTTTTTAGATCAAAGGTTTTATTGCAGTTGTTGAATTCTGTCTTACAACACATCCATTATTATTCCATTCTTCCATTTTATAAAATAGTTTCCAAGTGTATTTAGAACAAAAGATGAGTAAGACGTTTTGGCATATTAATCTTTCAGTAGCTGACATATTTCATTGTTTAGTTTTATTCTCATACTAGAGGTTTGTATGTATTATTTTAATTTTTAAAGAAATACCCACACCATGTAAAGCTTTATCTACAACAATTTATGTCACCTAGACAACTAGTGAATGCTTACTTGAGTTGTTATTTCTTTCTCCATCTCTTCCCTGCTTTATTTCTTCATTTTCTTACCTTTTCGTTTTTTGCATTTATATTGTGTTGAACACTGACCCCAACAAGCATAATCAAACGATCCAGAAGAAAGGATGTGTCCATTACTGAGTATAACTTAAGTTTTTTACATAACCTGTGGGAAAGAAAACAAGAGAACACACTTAAAGTTTCATTTCACTTTAACCTCAAAACTGAAATGTAGAAAATAATCCAGAATGAATTAATACTAGATTTCTTCAGAATATTTATACTATGGTAGGAGAAATAAATCATGGTCCCAATGGTTACAGTTATC
>NW_004444083.1:6747350-6748740 GCF_000243295.1 Trichechus manatus latirostris
ATTGCCAACACCATAATTCAAAGGCAACAATTCTTCTTTCATCTTCCTTATTCATTGTGCAGCTTTCACATGCATATAAGGCAATTGAAAACACCATGACTTGGGTCAGGTGCGTCTTAGTTTTTGATGTGACATCTTTGTTTTTTAACACTCTAAAGATATCCTTTACAGCAGATTTGCCCAAAGAAATGCAATTCATGTAAGAAAACACTATATTTAGGCACACTACCTCAAACACAAACCAATCCACTTACATGAAATCACTTTCAAGCTTACTGTAGTATTTTGGACGTTTCAGCATCTCCACAACTTGATCAAAAGCCTCTTTGACTGCTTTTAAACATTCGCTGCTATGAGTGCCCAGAGACCTTTGAACTCCTTCAAAGTACTCTAAGAATATGGAAAAAAAAAAAAAAAATGATGCATTTAGTACGATTTAATTGTAACCCCTTATAAAATATAATTCTTTCAATTTTGCAGTTACCTCTGTCTTATGGCAAAGTTAAGAAACTTCAAAATTAAAGGATTTTGTCGGAATGCCAAAACTCACTAGTAACCAGAGACTTATAACTATGCTGTGCAAATTCTGTTCTAATAATGAACTAGGACATAGTTTTACCATTTACAAGAGATAGGGAGAGAGATGCCTCAATTTTAAACACCTTTCAGATTTATTGATCAGATAAGTTTCTATCAAGGCTACAAAAACCGAAACTGTTTACATTTGAAAAGTTCATATATTCAAAGAAATTTTACAGGCAATGTATCAGTTTTTGGGGGGAGGGAGGGTTGTTTCCTTTTTGCAAAAAAAAGCTTAATTAAGTAGAAATTTTATATTTTAGTCATTTTAATTGGAACATGTATGGAGAGGCCCTAATTGTCAGCAAAGATTTTTTATGCACCTGGAGAAAACCTAACACCATTAATTAAAAATGTTTTATCACAAAGTCAGGTAGCAGGAAAGAAAATTGAAAAATAACTTCAAAATAGGAAAGTTCGGTTCTTCAAAAAAAGAGCTTTTCCTTTACTTCTTTGGAAATAGCTAAATCATGATTTCTTTCACTATCAAGTCAACAGCTAAGACTTATCACATCATTTCAACCCATTAAGAAGCTATGGCCAGTTATATAGCTGCAAATATGGATACTAACTACCAGCTGTTGGTAGCATAGGAATCTCTCATGAAACCCTATCATATGGGAAGGGAGAAAGACTCAAGTTGCATGATGTTATGTTATTGGGCCATGCTTGATTAAGCAATCACTAACTTACAGATACTTTAGTCATTTTATATATATATATATATAATAAATATATGCATATATATACCATAAAAACCCAACCAGTTACAGCCAAGTCGATTCCAACTCATGGTGACTTCATGTGTGTC
>NW_004444083.1:6750483-6754012 GCF_000243295.1 Trichechus manatus latirostris
CAAATTATTTTTAGACTATCATAGCATCATTAACACATACACACACAAATCAAAGTTTCTAATGAAGAAATGTAAAATGGATAAAAATATTGGAGAGTTACAACATTACCAAAAGTTAAGTGACATGCAATTCAAAAATCACATCTGCAGAATCACTGCTAGAAAGAAGCCTGTGAAACCTTTAATAATTATTAGTCTGTCATGTGAAAGACACCAAGAATTATGATTCATATAATAAATGTATCTCTTCACTGACACTACTCACATTATCAGGGTTATAAGAAGCAATCCTTACTTCTTATTTTAATGACAATAAAAGATTTGAATATTAAATTGGATTTTTCATACCTTTTTGAGGCAGTTTTTAAACATCATTATATTTGATTGACTACATACAATCAATAGTTTATAATTTTAAGCAAGTAAGCTAAAATATATTTTTCTACTGGGAATAAAATTGTAGGTATCAAGAATATACTATTGAGGCAAAAATACTACTCATATTCTTGCTACTTGCTCTGCCACTGCAGTCTGAAATTTAATATAATATCTAGTTACCTTTGATTATTGTAACAAAATGATTACCAGTTTCCCATGAGGATGGTAATTTTCTTGGGATAAAGTTCCATTGGAGTAGAAAAAAAAAATAGATATGCCCTTTTCTTTAAGCGTGTTCGGGAAAACACGAAGTTAAAACATGAAATTATAGTACATAAGGAATATATATTTTTCAAAGGAAATTTCATATGATTCTTTTTATCAAAAATAGTACATCTAATCCAACCTCTAGCTACAGTTACCAGTTGAATTTTCTTCTTACCAGTTGAATTTTCAAATATTCACCTCCCTTAAAGAACATATTTAGACTTAACATCGCCTAAATTAAAAAGAGAGAGAATAGCAACAACAATGAGAACCACCACAAAAAAGAGACCTTTAAACTTACCCTGTTGGTTGGCTGCGGCCATAAAATCTGTGTTCCAGAAGTAAGCAGAGGGCGCCTAGTCTCTCAGCATACGTTACCCAGGTATTCCTCGTTGATATCCCATTTATATTGGCAGTTAATGACCCTTCAATCATCAGAAATACTGGGCCTCCAGGCTTGTAGAAGGCATCATTAATGAAATATCTCTGTGAAAGTAAAAATGTTCTTGGAAGTCACTAATTCACCAGGCTTTGCAAATTGTTTGTGGTTTCTGATAAGTGGATGGCAGCATATTTTGGTTTGTCAGATATGGGTTATGGTCATCAGATCCCATGTAAATCAATAACATTGCTCAAGTCACTGTGCCTACACACTGGACAAATTTATTTTTTGCTTTTGGTGGTAAAAGAGACCCAACACCAAGCTGGCCATTTCAACCATTTTCAAGTGTACAATCCAGTGGTATAAATGGCACTCACAATATGTAACCTTCACTACTATTTGTTTACATTTCATGCTAATATTTTAAATTCTAATTTAGAATGTGAGATTCTCATTTGATTTTATACTTGTAGCTATTTTTTTTACCCCGAAAGTTTCAGCTCCTAACAACATTAACATAATTATTCATTTGGTTTATGCAAACAGTATATAGTATTACACACGCATTAGAATAACAACACCAATATTAAAAGAAACCCTGATGGGCTGTGCTGCACTGCTCGACTGGGGAGCCTCATTCCCTGTCTGTGCCGCCATGATGGTGGGCTCCATCAGGGCTTTTGTTTTTTTTTGGGGGGAGGGGGTTCTCTTGTCTCTCTCTACCTTCCTTCCCTTTCTCCTGACCACCTGGTTATGTGTGCTGTCTCTACAGCTTTTTGACAGGCTGTGCCACCTTGCTTGGCTGGAGAGCCACAGGCACACAACTTCTCCAGCCTCGCAGCCTCGCTGCTGGACTCCCTTGGGGCATTTTGTTTCTCTTTTTAATTCTCACTTTCTTTTATCTTTCATCCTTCCTTACTTTCCTTTCTCTGACAAACTGGCTCCGTGTGCTGTCTCTGCCACATTTTGATGGGTTCTGCAACACTGCTCAGCTGGGAACCACTGGCACACAGCTTCCCCAGTCTACACTGCCACACTGGTTGGCTCTTCTGGGGCATTTTTTCTCACTTTCTTGTATCTTTCTACATTCCTACATTTCCCTTCTCTTGATCACCTGGCTGTGAGTAGCATTTTTTTCTTTCTTTTTTTTAATCTCTATCTCACTTCCTTCTTTTTCTTTCTCACGATTAACTGGCTGTGTGTAACTTTTTTTCTTTCTTTTTTTTTTTTTGGTTTCTTATCTCTCTTCCTTCCTTCCTTTCCTTTCTCTCATCCACCTAGTTGTTTGTGCTAGTGCTGTTGCTTCTTGATGGGCTGTGCCACAGTGCCTGGCATGAAAGCCACTGGCAAAGAGATTCCCTAGGTCCACAACACTTCACCAGCAGACTCCCTCAGCAGTTTATTTATTTTTTTTCTGGCCTCTGTTTCTCTCTCTTCTTTCCCAAACCCACTTAGCTCTACATAGCTCATGCTCAGCTTTCCCTCCTACCTAACTGCACCTCATATTGAGAGCCACACCCATAAGTGGCACAAGTGCAAACTACCAGACCTCACCCTACACTGCCTGAGGCCCCATCCTGTTGAACTCAGAAGGCTTGAAATGACCCATCCCCACCTCTATCCCTCCATTGGACCTATCCTGCTGGACCATAGCTGAGCAACCAGTCCTGCCCACCTGGACAAGGTGTTGGAAAATATGATGCCCAGAGATAAGCAAAACAGCAAAGAACACCCAGCTCACCTGCCCAGACATAACAAGACAAAACAAAAAAGCAGGATTAAAAAAAAAAAAAAAAACTACAATCAATAAGCAAAGAAAATAATTCCTGAATGTTGCAAAGACAAGAGACAATATTAAAATATATTACAAAAAAAAAAAAAAAGGACAGGATAGCTCTAGAAAATGTCCCAAATAAAACAACTCATTATCTTCTTCGGGTAGAAGAAAAGACACTTAAACTACTTGATAGGGAATTTGAAACTTTAGTATTGAAGTCTTTCAAGAGATAAAGTACAATAGAGAAAAAGAAGGAAAAATAGTCAAAATCATGGAAAAGACAGAAAACAATAGAAGAATTCAAGAAAATAATACAGGAACAAAATGTTAAAATAAACAAGCAACTAGAAATCATACAAAAAGAGCAATTAGAAATTCAAAAGGTAAACAACAAGATTTAAGAAATGGACAGTGCCATAGAAAGTTTTAGGAGCAAATTTGAAACAATGAAAGATAACATCAGTGACATTGAAGACAAATCTTTGTATACCACTTTATTTGAGGAAAAATCTGATGAAAGAATGAAGAAAAATGAAGAAACCATGAGAACGCTATGGGATAAAATCAAAAACAAAAAAATCTATGTGTGGTCAGAGTTACAGAAAAGAGGGAGACAACATAAAACACAGAGAGGGTTATTGAAGATTTGGTGTCATAAAACTTCCCTAATATCCTAAAAGACTAAAAGCTGACAATCCAAGAAACTCAACAAAACTCTTACAGGA
>NW_004444083.1:6775459-6784279 GCF_000243295.1 Trichechus manatus latirostris
GTCCTTGGTTAGAGAACCAACCCTTATAGCTCAGTAATGAAGTCGCTCCTGAGGCTTAATTTTCAGCTAAAGATTAGACAAGCCCATAAAACAAAATGACACTAAGTGGGCACACCATCCTAGGGGTAAGGACGAGAAGGCAGTAGGGTGCAGGAAAACTGGTAATGGAGAAACTAAGGTCAAGAACAGGAGACTGTTAATGCATCATGGGGTTGCCAAACAATGTCACAAAACAATACATGCATTAATTGTTTAATGAGAAACTAGTTTGCTCTGTAAACCTTCATCTAAATTAAAATAAATTAAAAAAAAAATTATAGGACAAAATAAATCCCCACATTCCAATTGCTTTGATATCTCTGTGCAGAAACCCAACCATTCGAACCTCTGGTTCCAGGTTCTCCCTCCTACTCCCTCTAACTCTCTCATGTAGAACTGGAGCTCCTATTGCTCCCTGAACATAATCTCCATCATTACCACCATCATCATCTCTTTTTCAATGTCACCACAGAGATAAACATGTTCTGAGACACCCAAACTCTGCTGGCCTCCTGGAGAGATAAGGTATTACTATGGCTTTTTTGCCTTGGAATGTCTTGTAATAGAGTTAGGAATGCAACATCTGCACAGGAAAGAGAGAGAAAGAGAGAAAGACATACAAAAAATAGTCTGGAAGAGTTTTAACTAGCCATGTGTCTATGTTAGTATGGAACTGGAGGGTTTTAACTGATGCAAGCATTCCCATGGAGATGGGAAGTGGGGGTGGTGCCTTGAGTGCTCGACGACATTTTTTCATGCCTAGAACCCAAAGAGTAATTAGCACCACTGGTTTGGATGCCAGATTACCTGAGTTTGAAACTCCAATTCATGGTGGACTTCTGTGTAACAGAGCTAAACATTGCCCGGTCCTACATCATTCTTACAGTCTTTGGTATGTTTGAGTCCATTGTTGCAGCCACATGTCACTCAATCTCGTGAGGGTTTCTCTCATTTTTTTCTGACCCTGGACTTTGTCAAATATGATGTGCTTATCTAGCAATTCATCTTTCCTGATGATGTGTCCAAAGTAAGCATGACAAAGTCCCGTTATCCTTCCTCACTTCTAAGGAGCAATCTAGCTGTTCCTTGTATTTTATGTGTTGGCCATTATTTTAATTACATGGAAGTATAGTGCTTATGCTAGAAATTTCAGACCTGTTCTCTGGGAAGTGAATCCAGATCTCCTAAAATATTTAAATAGGCATCAAACTCTCCCTGCAGAGAAAGACATACATTAAGAGCAGCAGTAAATGCTTTTTCTTTAAGGAAATTAGACAGTCTATTGTTTGATTTGTATCATGGAGCAGTAAATTACTTGTATCTTTCTGGTCCTGATTTCGCACAGTCTCAGAGACTCACAGATGGTTGAAGTGAGCATTTGGGAACTGGTCCCAGGAATGCTTCTTGTCCCAGTCTTTTAATTCTTTCCCTCCAGAACTTCAAAATTATATAGCTATTTGAAGATAGACTTCAAATGAAAAGATCTGACTTTTTCAAACATTTAATTAGGTAATTCTTCCTTCCAGAAATGAAATAGTTGTTTGTTTTAATAAACATTTTTTGGAACAAATCATGATGTTAGAATCCAGAGTTATTCTTTACTTCTTACACTACTGCTAAGAATATACGAATAAGGCCTATTTTTTTTTTTAGCTGTTAAAAATAGAATAATTCAGAACCACCCCTTACCACTTCCATGCTTAGCAAAGAATATTTTCTGTTGAATATTAGAGAATACTATTAAATGTTAAGGATGTTATAAGGGAAATTTTAAGCGCAATGGAAATATTCTAGATCTTGTTTATGGTGGTGGTTGTATAGCTACACATTTATCAAAACTCATGGTATTATAAATTTAAAAACAGTAAATTTTATTTTATGTAAATAATTGCAAAATAAAGCTGATTTTTAAACAATTCATGGAAGAGTAGAATTAAATATGGTCATCTGCTTCAATATAAATTATAACTCAATAAAGTTAATATAAATATAACAAATCACCCTACAAATAGAAATTATGGATTCCAGAGCCTGGAGCATTAAACAGAGAGAGTGAAAAGGTCAACCTGGGAAAAAAGAGAAAGAGCAGGAATAAATATATGGCTACCATCCTGTCCCACAAAAATAGTGACCACCACATTGCAATGGTCTCCAAGTGCAGGAGCTGCTGCTCCACAATACAGAGGTAATGTCAGCAACAGATGAGAAGAATTTAACCCACACTACATAGGAGGCCAAAGGTGTAAATGACAATGTGTTTCTATTTTGTTACAATTCTGTAATTCCAGTACTTTCCTCAACATAGGAAATATTTATATTGCTTTTAGAATTAATGTAACATTATTGCTGTTGGCAGTAATTTTGTTTCACTTTCAGTTGTGGGGGATATTGTCTTCACATGAGTGTTGAAAAATAGTTGCTGAGATTTGGTGCAAAACTTTTGCACAAAAGAACTGCTATTTCTAGTACCTGAGTACCTCAATTAAGAGGAAGGAGCAAGCTACAAATAGAGTCCTGATGATTTACTACATGCAAATGTGAAAGATTTGCTTGTAAATGAATTTTATAAGCGGGTGTATTATAACAACTCCTTGGTTTGTCTATTTGCCCCCAAAGATATCAGATGAGAGCTGGCCTATCAGAGAGGTTGACAGTGCACCATAAACTCCTTCCTTTCTCTACAATGACTGGCCTACACTCAAGATTGGTTGTTTAGTGTTTCTCCATTAAGGACAATGTAATCCTTAAGATCTTAATTTAAATGGTTGTAAATTCTTGTCGCAAAATAAAATAGAAAAAAAAAAATAAAGCAAATGAGAAAAGATAGTATGCATTTTGGGAAAACAATACACAATGACCTTTCTCTATGTCACATTTGTGTGTCTTACTCTTAATACCGTCAAACCCAATTCAAAGAGAATTTGCAAAGATTAAATACTACAAAATAGAATTAAGACAGCTTATTATAATGGACCACCACCTTTCTTTCAGTTTGTTGTACTGTGGTGTCTTGCATGTTGCTATGATGCTGGAAGCTATGCCACAGGTATTTCAAGTGCCAGCAGATTCACCCATAGTGGGCAGGGTTTCAGTAGACCTTCCAGACTAAGACTAGGAAGAAAAACTATACTTCTGAAAACTAGCCAATAAAAATTTATTGATTACAAAAGAATATCATCCCATAAGTGCTGAAAGATGAGCCTCCAAGATAGGAAGGCACTACACAATGGCCACAATAATGGACTCAGACACGCCCACAATCATGCGGATGGCTCAGTACTGGGCAATGTTTCACACTGTTTTACATAAGATTGCCATGACTTGGAGCCAACTTGACAGTAACTGACAACAATAACATTCTAATGGTGATAAAATATTATAAATATATGACATATTTTTCTCATTGATTAATGTTTTTAATGTACTTAAATTATCGGAATAAATATTGGTTGGCAGTCTAAGGGAGGCTTAGTGAAGCTTAGTTTGATGTAGTCCTTCCAGACTTACCCTCAACCAGACTAACATAGGACCATGACTTCTAGTACAAGGACAAATCTGAAGAGAGCACCTGGATCGGTTCCAGCTAAAATGGTTGGAACACCATAATAGGCATGATATGGGATTTTTCTGATTAATTTAGTCCAAAAGTGATTCCTCCCACCCCACACCCCGACAAGCTACTTATATTGCAAACCACAAGAAAAATCTGTGCTGTGATTTTCTCCGGGTAGATGTCTGGCTTCACATCCCAGTCAGCTGGTTAAAACCTACCCCTAATTCTCAAGGCTGAGATTTCCAATAAGGCAATCCTTATCCACATGTAGTTATTGAGTATAACTCCATATAATCACAATATACAAAACAAAAACCAAGGAAATTGCCGTCAAGTCGATTCCAACTCATAGTGACCCTGTAGGACAGAGCAGAACCGCCCCATAGTGTTTCCAAGGAGCTCCTGGTGGATTTAAATTGCTGATGTTCTGGTTAGCAGCTGAGTTCTTAACCACTGCACCACTAGAGTTCCAAAATCACAATACAGCCACTTGAAATGTGTCTAGTGCAATACAAAATGTGCGATAAATACACTACATATCAAAGACTTAGTAGGAAAACAAAAAGTAAAATAACTCAATATATTGATTGTATGTTGAAATAATCCTATTTTGGATATAGTGGGTTACATGAAATTTATTAGAATTAATTTTATCTGTTTCTTTTTATTTTATAATGGTGTTATCAGAAATCTTAAAATTGCATAAGTGCCTGCATTACATTTCTATTGGACAGCACTGTCCTAAGGGGCTGGCCTTGTCTATCTCACATTGGCCAAGGCTCTCCCCTCAGACTGATGAGGCTGTATCTGGGTTATGTTGGCTGTGCCTCCTTATGGATTTGGTTTGCAGTTGTCAGCCCCTTCTCTCCCACTGCAATTCTCTGGGTCACTGCTCCATATGTAGGTGTCCTAACATCCTCCAGTTCCTTCTCCAGCTTCCTCAGTCCTTTCTACCAACATGCTCTGCACTTAGAAAGCTGGCATACCAAATGTCCACTGAGTCCAAGCCTTAGCATCCGCTCCTTAAAAAGTGTATTTAAAGTAAATTGATTAACTTCCAAGCTCATCATGGTACGCACCGTTTGTCATACTGTGGTGACTTTCATGTTGCTGTCATGCTGGAAGCTATGCCCCAGGTATTTTAATACTAGCAGAATCACCCAAGGTGGACAAATTTCACCTAAGCTTCCAGACTAAGACAACTATGAAGAAATACCTGGAGATTTAGTTCTGAAAAGAATTAGCCAGCAAAAACCTTATGAAGACCAATAGAACATTGATGTAGTGCCAGAAGATAAGCCCCTCAGTTTGGAAGGCACATGAAATATAACTATATAAGAGATGCCTCCAAAGTAGAGACAACCTTAATGACATGGGTGGAGTCAAGCTTTCAGACCTTTATCTGCTGATGTGGCATGACTCAAGATGAGAAGAAACAGCAGCAAACATCCATTAATAATTGGAACATGGAATGTAGGATGTATGATTCTAGGAAAATTGGAAATCATTGTAAATAAAATGGAACAGATAAACATTGATATCTTATGCATTAGCGACTTGAAACGGACTGGTATTGGCACTTTTGAATTGGGCAATCATATACTATGCCGAGAAAGAGAAATTAAAGAGGAAAGGTGTTGCATTCTTTGTCAAAGAGAAGATTTCAAGATCTATTTTGAAATACAACACTGTTAGTGATTGGATAATATCCAGACACCTACAAGGGAGATCAGTTAATAGGACCACTATTCAAATTTACACACTAACCACTAATGCCACAAATGAGAAAATAGAAGATGTTTACCAACTTCTGCAGTCTGAAATGGATCAAATGTGAAATCAAGATGCATTGATTATTACTGATGATCGGAATGTAGAAGTTGGGAACAAAGAAGAATCTGTAATTAAAAATATACCCTTGGTAATAGAAATGATGCCAGATATCATATGATAGAGTTTTGCAAGACCACAGACTTATTCATAGCAAATAATTATTTTCAACAACATAAATGATGATTATACACATGGATCTCACCATATGGAAAACACAGGGATCAAACTGACAACATCTGTGGGAAAAGGACAATAAAAAAGCTTGATATTATCAGTCAAAACAAGACCAGGGGCCAACTGTGAAACAATCAATTGCTCCTTTGCAAGTTCAAAATGAAGCTGAAGAAAATTGAAACAGTCCACAAGATCCAAAGTACAGCCTTGAGTATATTTCACCTGAATCTGGAGACCATTTAAAAAATAGATTTGATAAACCGAACACTAAAGACAGAAGATCAGGTGCGATGTAGGATTATAGTAAGGACATCATACACGAAGAAAGCAAAAGGCCATTTAAAAACAAGAAAGAAAGAAAATACTAAAATGAATGTCAGAAGAGACTCTGAAATTTGCTCTTGAATGTAGAGTAGCTAAAGGGAACAGAAAAATTGATGAAGTAAAGGAGCTGAAACAGAAGATTTCAAAGGGCAGCTCAAGAAGACAAAATATAGTATTATAATGAAATGCAAAAACAGCTGGAATTAGAAACCAAAGGGAAGAAGACGCTTGGCACTTTTCAAGCTGAAAGAACTGAAGAAAAAATTGAAGCTTCGAGTTGCAATTTTAAGAATTCTATGGGCAATATATTCACCGATGCAAGAAGCATCAAAAGAAGATGGGAGGAATAAACAGAGTCACTGTATCAAAAAGAATTCTTTGACATTCAACCATTTCAGGAGGCAGCATATAATCAAGAACCAATGGTATTGAAGGATGAATTCCAAGCTGCCCTGAAGTCATTGGAGAAAAACAAGGCTCCAGGAATCCACTGAATACCAATCTAGATGTTTCAACAAACGAATGCAGCACTGGAGGTGCTCACTCGCCTATGCTAAGAAATTTGGAAGACAACTACCTTGCCAACTAACTAGAAAGTCCATACTTGTGCCCATTCCAAAGAAAGGTGATCAAACAGATGTGGAAATTATCTAACAGTATCACTAATATCACATGCAAATACAATTTTACTGAAGATAATTCAAAAACAGTTGTAATAGTACATCCACAGGGAACTGTCAGAAATTAAATGCGGATTCAGAAAAGGACGTGAAGGAAGGGATATCATTGTTGATGTTAGACGGATCTTGACTGCAAGTAGAGAATACCAGAAAGATGTTTACCTGTGTGTTATTGACTATACGAAGGCATTTGAATCTGTGGATCTTTTTTTTTTTTTAATTGTTGTAGTTTAAATGAAGTTTATATTTCAAGTTAGTCTCCCATACAAAATTTTATACATACATTGTTATGCGACCCAAATTGCTAACCCATTCTGCTACAGCACACTCCTCCTTTCAGTCCATGATTACCCATGTCCAATCAATCAGCTCCTAACCCTTTCTGCCTTCCCGTCTCACCTCTGGACAGAAGCTGCCCCTTGAGTCTCTTATATCTACTTGAGTTAAGAAGCACACTCCTCACGACTATCACTTTATGTCCCATAGTCCAGTCCTATCCCAGTCTGAAGAGTTGGCCTTGGAAATTGTTTTAGTTCTGGGGTGATAGAGAATTCAGGGGCCATGCTTTCCAGGGTTCCTCAAGTCTCACTCAGACCATTAAGTCTGGTCTTCTTACTAGAATTTGAGTTCTGCAGCCCTTCTTTCTGCTGCTCTATCAGGGACTCTCTGTTGTGTTCCCTGTCAGGGCCGTCATTGGTGGTAGCCAGGCACCCTATAGTTCTTCTGGTCTCAGGCTGATGAGGTCTCTGTTCTATGTGGCCCTTTCTGTCTCTTGGGCTAATACTTTCCTTGTGTCTTTGGTGTTCTTCATTCTCCTTTACTCCAGGTAGTTGGGACCAATTGATGCATCTTAGATGGCCGCTTGCAAGCTTTTAAGACCCCAGACACCAATCACCAAAGTAGGATGCAGAACATTTTCTTAATAAGCTTTGTTATGCTAATTGACCTAGAGGTCCCCTGAAAGCATAGTCCCCAGACCCCTACCTCTGCTATGCTGACTCTTGAAGTATTTGATTGTATTCAGGAAACTTCTTAGCTTTGGTTTTGTCCAGTTGTGCCGACTTCACCTGTAATATGTGCTGTCCTTCCCTTCACCTAAGATGATTCTCATCTACTGTCATGTTAGTAAATAGCCCTCACCCTCCGTCTCCACCCTTGTAACCATTAAAGAATGTTTTCTTCTGTGTTTAAACCTTTTCTTGTGTTCTTGTAATAGTGATCTTATACAGTATTTGTCCTTCTTTGACTGAGTAAATTCACTCAGCATAATATGTTCCAACTTCCTCCATGTTATAGGATGTTTCACGGCTTTATCATGGTTCTTTATCCTTGTGTAGTATTCCATTGTGTGGGTAGACCACGGTTTGTTTATCCATTCATCTGTTGATGGGAAACTAGGTTGTTTGCATCTTTTAGCTATTGTAAACAGTACTGCAATAAACATGGATGTACATATATCTATTCGTGTGATGGCTCTTATTTCTCTAGGATATATTCCAAGGGGTGGGATAGCTGGATCCTGTGGTACTTCTATTTCTACCTTTTTAAGGAAGCACCAAATCAATTTCCAAAGTGGTTGTACCATTTTACATTCCCACCAACAGTGTATAAGTTTTCCAGTCTCTCCACAACCTCTCCAACATATATTATTTTGTGTTTTTTGGATTAAAGCTAGTTTTGTTGGGGTGAGATGACATCTCTTTGTTGTTTTGATCTGCGTCTCTCTAATGGCTAATGATCCTGAGCATTTCTTCATGTGTCTGTTAGCCACCTGAATATCTTCTTTGATGAAGTGCCTGTTCATACCCTTTGCCCATTTTGTAATTGGGTCATTTGTCTTTTTGTTGTTGAGGTTTTGCGGTATCTTATAGCTTTTAGAGATTAGACACTAATAAGATGTGTCAGTGCCAAAAATTTTTTCCCAGTCTGTAGGTTGTCTTTCTACTCTTTTCGTGAAGTTTTTGCTAAGCGTAAGTGTATGATTTTTAGGAGCTCCCGTTTATCTAGTCTCTCTTCTGGTGCCTGTGCATTGATACTTATGGTTCGTATTGTGTTTATGCCATATATTCCATCCTTTTCTATGCTCTGAAATACCTTTAGTAGAAGTGGTGTTATCTCTTCTCTGAAAGTTTGGTAGAATTATCCAGTGAAGCTATCCAGGCCAGGGCTTTTATTTGGTTGGGAGTTTTTATTTATTTTTTTTTATTTTTTATTTAT
>NW_004444083.1:6785188-6798020 GCF_000243295.1 Trichechus manatus latirostris
CAATTGAGCTAGATGTTCCCCGAGACCATGGTCCCCAGAGCCCTCCGTCCAGCAACTCAGTCCCTCGGGGAGTTTGGATCTGTCCATGGGGCCTTCATGACCTTTATCAATCTCTTCTTTTTTTATGGGTTTATTTAGTTTTTATACCTCTGATTGTGTTAATTTAGGTAGGTTGTGAGTTTCTAGAAATTTGTCCATTTTCTCTCATTTTTCAGATTTGTTAGACTACAATTTTTCATAGTAATCCATTATGATTCTTTTAATTTCAGTTTTGTCTGCTGTGATATCACCCATCTCATTTTTTATATGGGTTATCTGCTTCCTCTCTTGTTTTTCTTTTGAAAGTTTGGCCAATGGTTTATCAATTTTGTTGATCTTTTCAAAGAACCAGCTTTTGGACTTGTTAACTCTTTCGATTATTTGTCTATTCTCTATTTCACTTAATTCTGCTCAATTCTTATTATTTCCTTCTTTCTGGCTCCTGAGGGCTCCTTTTGTTGCTCCTTTTCTACATGTTCCTGTTGTACGGTTAATGTTTTGATTATGGCCCTTTCTTCTTTTTGGATGTGTGCATTTATTGTTATAAATTGACCTCTGAGCCCTGCTTTTGCTGTGTCCCAAAGGTTCTTGTTGTATGTGTTTTCATTTTTGTTTGACTCTATGAATTTCTTTATTCCATCCCTTAATTTCTTCTACAACCCAGTAGTTTTTGAGCAAGGTGTTGTTCAGTTTCCATGTATTTAATTTTTTCCTTGCTTTTTGTGTAGTTGATTTCAACTTTTATGGCTTTATAGTCAGAAAAAGATGGTTTGTAATATTTCCATGTTTTGAATTCTGTTAAGGCTTGCTTTATGGCCTAATATGTGGTCTATTCTGGAGAATGTTCCCTGTACGTTGGAAAAGAAAGTACACTTGGCTGCTGTTGGGTGCAGTGTTCGGTATATGTCTATGAGATCAAGTTGGTTGATTGTAGCATTTAAGTCTTCTGTGTCTTTGATGAGCTTCTTTCTGGATGTTCTGTTGTTCACCAAAAGTGGCATGTTGAAGTCTCCTACTACTATTGTGGAGCTGTCTATCTCTCTTTTCTGTGCTGTTAGAGTTTGTTTTATGTATTTTGGAGCCTTGTAGTTGGGTGTTTAAATATTTATTATAGTTGTGTCCTCCTGGTTTATTCACCCTTTAATCATTATATAGTGCCCTTCCTTATGCTTTGTGACAGATTTTACTTTAAAGTCTATTTTGTCAGAGATTACTATTACTACTCCTGCTCTTTTTTGAGAGCTGTTTGCTTGATATATATTTTTCCGTCCTTTGAGTTTTAGTCTGTTTGTGTCTTTAAGTTTAAGATGTGTCTCTTGTAGGTAGCATATAGATGGATCATGCTTTTTTATCCAGTCTGCCACTCTCTGTCTCTTTATTGGTGCATTAAGTCTGTTTACATTCCGTGTAGTTATTGATAGGTATGAGTTTATTGCTGTTGTGCTGACGTCTCTTATTGTGTGTTGTTCACAGTTGCTTTGTTGGGCTGAATTTTCTATACTGAATCATTTTTCTTTATGTATTTTTTTCATCTTTTTAATTGTTGATTTTGTGTTTGCTGAGTCTTTACATTTTTATACTTTTTAATTTTGATTTGCAGGATTGTTAGATTCCTTTGTCGTTACTTTAATATTTACCCCTATTTTTCCAAGTTTACACCAGTCTTTTATTTCTTTATATCTCCTTGACGTCCCCTCCATAAGAAAAATCTATGCCTGCATTTTTAAGCCCCCTTTTTTGTTTCAATGTTGTCCTTTTTTACATATTGATATCTCTGTTTCCCTATTTTCAATGTTTTAGGTTTGATGTACTTTCAACTTCCCTATCTGAGTCAATATCTGGTTGCTGTGTATTGTTTTCTAGTCTTGCGTTGGTATCTGATATTATTATCTAACCGGAGGACTTCCTTTAGTATTTCTTGTAATCTTGGTTTGGTTTTTGCAAATTCCCTAAACTTCTATTTATCTGGAAATGCCCTAATTTCACCATCATATTTGAGAGACAGTTTTGCTGGATGTATAATTCTTGGCTGGCAATTGTTTTCCTTCAAGATTTTATATGTGTCATCCCATTGTCCTCTTGCTGGTATTGTTTCTGCTGAGTAGTCCAAGCTTATTCCAATTTACTCTCCTTTGTAGATAACTTTTCTTTTATCCCTAGCCTCTCTTAAAATTCTCTCTTTATCTTTGGTTTTGGTAAGTTTGATTATAATATGTCTTGGTGACTTTGTTTTGAGATCTACCTTATGTGGGGTTCGATGAGCCTCTTGGACAGATAACTTCTTATCTTTCAAGATATCAGGAAAGTATTTTGTCAAGAAATCTTCAATGTTCTCTGTATTTTCTGTTATCCCCACCTGTTCTGGTACTCCAATCACTCGTAGTTTATTTCTCTTGATAGAGTCCCACATAACTCTTAGTGTTTCTTCATTCTATTTAATTCTTTTATCTGATTTCTCCTCAAATAAATTGGTATCAGGTACTTTGTCTTCAATGTCATGAACTGTACCTTCCACTTCCTCAATTCTGCTCCTACGACTTCCTACTGCGTTGTCAAATTTTAAATTTATTTTTAATCTTCTGGATTTCTGATTGCTGTCTCTCTATTGATTCTTGCAGCCTATTAAATTTTTCATTATGTTCTTGAATAACTTTTTTAAGTTCCACTGCTACTTTGTCTGTATGTTCTTTGGCATTTTCTGCATTTTGAATTTTGTTTCTAATTTCTAGAAGAGTTCTGTATATCAATCTTTTGTATTCTGCTTCTGGTAATTCCAAGAAATTCTGTCCTCCAGAGAATTTCTTGATTCTTTATTTTGGGAGCTTGCTGAAGCCATCATGGACTGCCTCTTTATGTGATTTGACATTGACTGTTGTCTCCAAGCCATCAATAAGTTATTATATTTGTTTAGTGTATCCTAGCTTCTTGTTTTGTTTTATTTTCATATGCCCAAATAGGCTGCTCATGTGCGCTAGTTTTACTATTGGTGCCGTTGAAGCTCTAACGTCCTGTCACCAGGTAGTTAGTTCTGTAACTTAGTATGTGCACACAGGAGTCCGTTAAATTTTGGTGTATGGGTTCAGCTCAGGTGTCCAGGCAGTCAGTCACCAATTGTGTGGTGCAGGCTGTCACCTACAGTCTTAGACAGACATTGGTGATTGTCATAGGCACAGGTATCTGGCTGCGGTTGGGGGTCAAGCACTGAGCAAGTCAGGGGGCTGGTGCCTCCCAATGAGTGTCTG
This sequence comes from Trichechus manatus latirostris, assembly GCF_000243295.1. Classification (NCBI taxonomy): domain Eukaryota; kingdom Metazoa; phylum Chordata; class Mammalia; order Sirenia; family Trichechidae; genus Trichechus; species Trichechus manatus. Next base: position 6,788,470 of record NW_004444083.1, read on the forward strand.
AAAGGAAAGCGTGTCCCTATTCTGTAGAGCAAGTAGGTAGGTCAGTTTTGCGGCCTGACTATGAGCCCCCTACTTTGTTGGGTGTAAGGACTCAGAGGCACCACTCATTCTTGGACCCCTGTAATAGGTGACTAGGAGACGTAGGTGGAGCCACCATTCCTCAAGCCCCTGGTGGGGACACATAAAGGTGCCTGCTTAAAAGGCAGGGCTGTGCCACAGGTCACAAATCTGCCACTTTTATAGCTGAAACAGTTGAAGTTAGATTTCAGGTGTATACCCTGTTCTACTGTGGTAGTGAGGGCTTACACTATTGAGATGGGTTCACACAAGTCTATACAGGGGTGGAAGTCACTCAAAGTTTGTGGACCCTTTAAGCCTGTGCCTAGCAAAGGAGCTGTGGCGACCCTGAGTTCCTGGCTTAGGGGAGCCAGTAGCTTATTTGTTCCCTCTCCAGGGCCAGGAGAATGGGTCAGGGTGCCTTTTGGGATCTACTTGAAGCCCAGAGGACTCAGAGACCTCAGAATCCAGGACCAGTGTAGAGCAGGGAGGTAAGAGGTAAAAGGGAGAGAGGTTTTTTCCCAAATGGGCTTTTTTTTTCTTTTTAAATCCCCGCAAAAGGCCACATTCATGTACTTAACCTTTAGCCACTTGGGATCTGCTTTTCACTGGTTCAAAGAGTCCAAGTAGAGTCTCTGCTGCCAGATATCTCTCAATGTGGAAACTGCCTCCAGAGCATGCACACAGAGATGTTTGGTGGCTTCTCTGGGGACCTGGAGCCCTTCCAGGCTGAAGAGCTGCAGTCCAGCTGCCACACTCCACGCTTCTTCCAAACTGTCTCCCTCTTCCCTGACACTCAGTCAAATTCCTCAACTTTGCTTTGTTCAGGTGCTCGCAGATTTTCATATACAATCAAATAACTTGTTTTTCCAGGTCTTTGTTGTATGAGGGATATAGAAAGCTGCCTGACTACTCTGCCATCTTGGCCCCACCTCTGACTGTGTGGATCTTAACAAATTACGGATAATACTGCAAAGAATAGGAATTACAAAATACTTACTTGTGCTCATGCACAATCTGTACGTGGACCACGAGCCAGTTGCTCAAATAGAACAAGAGAATGCTGTGTTGTTTAAAATCCAGAAAGTGGTGCATCAGGATTATATCTTTTCACCATTCTCATTCTGTATGCTGAGCAAATACTCCGAGAAGCTGCACTATATGAAGAAGATCTTGGCATCAGCATTGATGGAAGTTTCATTAACAATTTGTGATATGCAGATGAAACAATCTTGCTTTCTGAAAGCCAAGAGGACTTGAAGCACTTACTGACGAAGATCAGAGTACAGCCTTCAGTATAGATTACACTCCAACGTAAAGAAAACAAAAATCCTCAAAAGTGGACCAGTAAGCAACATCAAGAAAAATGGAGAAAAGAGTGAAGTTGTCAAGGATTTCATTTTATTTGGATCCAAAATCAGTAACCATAGAAGCAACAGTCAGGAAAGCAAATGACATATTGCAATTGGCGAATCTACTGAAAAAAGACCTCTTTAAAGTGTTGAAAAACAAAGAAGTCACTTCGAAGACAAAGGTGCACCTGACCCAAGCCATGGTATATTTCCAGTTGCCTCACATGCATGCAAAAGTTGGACTATCAATAAGAAAGACCAAAGAAGAATTGTTGCTTTTGAATTATAGTGTTTACGAAGAATATTGAACATGCCATGAACTGCCAGAAGAACTAACAAGTCTGTCTTAGAAGAAAACATCCAGAGTGCTCCTTGGAAGTGAGTACGGTGAGACTTCACCTCATGTACTTTGCACATGTTATCAGGAGGGATCATTTCCTGTATAAAGACTCATGCTTGCTAATGCAGAGAGTCAGTGAAAAAGAGAGAGACCCTCAAAGAGATGGACTGACACAGTGGCTGCAATAATGGCCTCAAACACAGCAATGATTGTGAGGACATCCAAGGACCAGACATTGTTTCATTGTTTTATACATAGGGACACTATGAGTCTGAAATTACTCAAGGGCATCTAACAACAAGAATTAATTGGAATTTAGTTGAATAAAAACCTGAATAGATATAAGTGTCTTTTTGTTTTAAATCTGAATGAAAATTTTGTGGTATGTTTTTCCTATGAGGGTAGTGGTGATACAATGGTAGAAATCTTGCCTGGCAAAGGAGAGACATGGGTTAGATTCCCTGCCAATGCACCTCATGTGCAGTAAACACCTGTCTGTCAGTGCAGGCTTACTTGCTACATGATGCTGAACAGGTTTCCGCAAAACTTCCAAACTAAGAGTGACTAGGAAGAAAGGCCTAGCAATCTACTTTCAAAAATCAGCTAATGAAAATACGGTGGATCACAACAATCAAATCCTCACCCTATCATGAGTATGGTGGAGGACCAGGCAGTGCTTCCTTCTGCTGTGAATGGGATCACCATGATTTGGGGACTAACTCAGTGACAGCTACCAAGATTTGTTCTTTAATTAACTATAGTGTTATTTTTCCTCTCCACAAAGAAGAAAATGCCTTTTCTATTCCTATTCTCCCAACAAACCACTTTTTTCTGGAATGAAATCCCAACTCTTTCCATGACTTGCTTGGAACATCACTTCACGCTCTGGAACATCACTGTCTGTTCAATATCTTTTTAGGCTCTTTTACTTTCACATTACTCTCCTGACCTTTTCCTTCTATAAATGCACCAAACTAAGGCTCCAAACCATGCTCTTCACTTTCCTTGAATACTCTACCTTATCCAACAGACCCTCCCATCTTCCTTCCTTCCATGTCTACTTGTATTAGCTGAATAAAATGTATTTAATAGTGCAAAAAATTTAAATTTTCCACAGTTAAATAATCAAACAAAAGTCTCATACAAGTCAGAAAAATTTGATGAGTGACATTCATGGCTAAAACTCCTATTTACAAATATATACCTTTATGCAAAATGTCACCCAATAAGAAAGGCAGAAGCACAGCAACCTGCATGTGGAATTTTTATATCTGTAAACTTAGCAGAAATTTGAGAAAATGATCTAAGTGTAAAAGTATAAAAATAGGCGTGAAACAGATAAAATCAAGATGTTATGGGAATATTCTATCAACAGACTGGCTTTGGGTGATACTCTGAAAGTAACTCATTTATTTGGTTTCTTTACTTGTAAAGAATTCATATTATGTTTGAAAGTATCTTGTTTATTGACCTATTCAATTGTTTATTGTATATTTAATTGTGTCACTCCGTTACAGAAAGCCATCCAATTTGTCCCTCATCAGCAATATGAATAAAAGCCAATTCCTTACCCTAACTTACAAATCATGAAGTTATCAGACCTCTTCCAGCTTATCTGACATCATGGAATCCCATTTTCCCCTTGCCAACTATAATCCTACCATATGGAACTTATTTCTGTGGAACACTCAGAATTTATTCTCGGATTAGACCCTTTGCACTGGCTGTTCCCTGTGCTATGAACTCCCTTCCTGATCACTTTCGTATGGCCTACTCCTTCTTGATCATCAGATTGCAGTTTAAAGGTCACTTCCTCAGAGATGTCTTCTCTCACCTCCGATCTAATGTCGCCACTCTGTATCACAGCACCCTGTGGGAATTTTCTCTAATGTGAGTACCCACTTGAATGTAAGCTCCACATGTACGGGTTCATTGAGTGTCTAATTTCCTGCTGCATCTCTAGAAGTGAGGAAGTACCTGGGGAACTTTTTTCCAGTCATAGGGTATATGAATTAGAAAAGAAGAAACATTTCATAATTTACAAAGGACATTACTATGTGCATAAAAAATCCAAAGTTATTAATCAGAAAATGTAGTCAGTTTGTTGAATACAAAAATTGGTCTATAAATATCAACTTTATTCTACTTTCCTGCTACATTCAATTTAGAAAAGATATAATCCATAATAGATTTGAAAAAATAAGTTGTACATGTAATGTACTTTGTAATTAACAATACAGAAAAGAATCTTTTGAATAATATTGTATTTTCTATTAGTTAGGTCAAATTCAAGGTCATCCCTATGACAACAACACTTCAATGCACTTACACTGTGATGTTTAAAGGGAGATACTAGTTCTTATGAGCCAAGATGTGATTTTGCAGTTATACTGACTTTTTAAAAAGTCATTGTACTCACTGATAAATTTTCATCAAAGGAGAAGGCCAAGGATAGATGAACAAACTACAGATAGTGCATGCACTCCTACATTTTCAGGGTGCAAAACCTATGTGTGCTGTGAAAATTCAATATAAGATGACTCAAATTAATAACAACTAAATGAAAAAGAAAGATATGAGGCATATAAGATTGGCAATAACTTTATAACTCACATTCATAATGCATTTTTAAGTTATGAATACCATATGTGATAATTTTATAATAAAATCAGATATATTTAAATTTAACCTTGAATAATACATTTTTCTTAGCATTATTCATATTAGCCATTGAGTGGAGGCAATATTACTCATTAAAACATTAAGAAAATTGAAACAATTTGTAATTCCATTAGCAGGGTCCCTGTTGTGTAAAATGCTGGTAACTTTAATGTCAGCATAATGAAATGATAGGTTTGAGCCTGTCTTGGAAGAGGGGAGGCTATAATCAATTGTGTTTTTATCTAAATTTGGACTCTATAGGAGCAGGGTGCTGCAGAGTTTCACTCCATTTTAATTGAATGGGTAATGCTTATTTCTTTTTTGCATGAAATTATTTTTGAGGATCTCTGAAATTGTGGATGCACACTAATGAAATATTTCAATGCACTCCTTCTCCTCCCTCTAAAATATGTGACACTATTTAATTTGGAGGTTTCAGGGGGATATCAATGAACATCATACCCATGGAGCTGTGTTTCTCATGTGAATGTCATCTGCCATGTGTGTCATGAACACATCAAATCCTGGCTTTGTTCTTTATCAGCTGTGTGAGCTTTTGCAAGACATTTAGCCTTCCAGGGCCTAAGTTCCACATCTTTAAAAAAGGAGTCATATTGTAGTTATCTCATACAGTTGTTGAGGACTAAGTGAGAGGATGTATGAAAGGTCCAGGACACAGTCTGCCATACAATAGGTCTACAATAAATGCTAACTACTGTTATCACAGAGTCCTTGGTTGGTGTAAATGGTTACCACACACGGCTGCTAACCAAAAGGTTGAAGGTTCCACCCAGAGGCACATCAGAAGAAAGTTCTTGCAATCTACTTCAGAAATCAGTCACTGAAAACACTGTGGAGCACAATTCTACTCTACTACACATGAGTTGACTTCACAGCAGCTTGTATGTGTGGCATCCTTATCACACCACTGGAAATTTGCACCCCCCTGAGGCCCCATGTCTGCACAGTCTTGGATACTTGAGCAATTTTTCCACTGAGATTCAGAGAACCTTGTTTGGGTGCTTTATCACTAACCAAAAGAGATAGCTGCTGAGGCCACTGGCCACTTAAAGAGATCATATGCTTGTCCCTCACTCCACAACTTTTTTCCAAGAAAAAAGATCACAGGATCACTCACTCTTCCCTCTGTGTCTGCCTGTCCATCTAAGGAAATCACCAGGCCAGAGACTCAATACCTCTTTGGCCTTCTGTCTCCTCCATCAGAGAAGACTGAACCTAAGCAGTGTCACTCCCAGCTTCTCAGTCATTGTTTTTGTGACTGTTGACCTTGTTGGACCCTTTGTGACTGTAAATTAAGCAGAAACTAGGAAGCTGTCACTCTCATGGGGTAAAAACTGAGACACTGCACCACATACCTTAAGAAATTTTAAATGTATTACCCACCTCTCCATAAGATATTTGTGTACAATTTTAGTATAATTTTAGTACACCTTGGGAGAAAGCTATGATGTTTTAACGATAAGTGAATGGTGCTCTTTTTATTTAGATGAAGAGGTGGTAGACTGGTAACCTCTAGAATTAATAGACACTATTCAGGAGACATCCACTTCAGATTGACATACTAGGCTCAAGCATATCAAAGATCAAGAGGATGGCACAGAATGGGGGAGAAAAAAAAAAACATTTTCTTTTGTTATACAAAAGGTTGTCATGAGTAGGAGCCAACGCCCCAGCAACTAATAAAACTAACATTCAAGAAACATCTATACTTTTATCTCCTTCCTAAACTATGATCATAATTAAGAAAAATTTTGTCTTAAGCAGTAAGGTTCATCTCCCACACTGGAATGTCTGTTTTTCATTTGCAAACTGCTTATAGTCATAGATTTAAATTATGTGGTAAATTACTTTTGCTCCTAATGCATCATAGGTGTAACTCCAAAGCAAATTTGATTGGTAACAGCTGATGGGAATCAACTCAAGTAGGTGATTTGCTCACTAATTGTGCACCCTTCTTTAGAGTTCTATCCTTTAAGATTTCTTTGTCAGAAAATAGACTTTAAAGTAAAATCCACCACAAAAGATAAGGAAGGACACTATACAATGATTAAAGGGTCAATACACCAGGAGGACATAACTATAATTAAAATTTACCCATGCAGCGACAGGGCTCCAAAATACATAAATTTTGACAGCAGTGAAAAGAGAGATAGACATCTCCATAATAGTAGTATGAGAAATTAAGCAAAATGCAGAACATGCAATAGAGGAAATTAAAAAGATTAGAGAAGAGCATAATGACAAATTTAACAGGCTACAAGAATCCACTGAGAGACAGCAATCAGAAATCCAGAAGATTGACAATAAAATATCAAAATTAGACAACTCAATAGAAAGTGGTAGGAGCAGAATTGCGGCAACGGAAGTCAGAATTAGTGAGACTGAAAATAAAGTACTTGACACCGACTTATATGAGGAAAAATAAGAGAAAAGGATGTAAAAAAATGAAGAAACCCTAAGAATTATGTGGGAACCTATCAAGAGGAATAAGCTACAAGGGATTCGAGTATCAGAACAGAGGGGATAACAGAAAATACAGAGAGAATTGTTGAAGATTTGTTGACAGAAAACTTCCTTGATATTGTGAAAGATGACAAGATATCTATCAAAGATGCTCATCTAACCCCACATAAGGTAGATCCCAAAAGAAAGTCACCAAGACATATTATAATCAAACTTGCCAAAAAGAAAGATAAAGAGAAAATTTTAAGAGAGTCTAGAGATAAACAAAAAGTCATCTACAAAGGAGAATCAATAAGAATAGGCTCGGACTACTCAGCAGAAATCATGCAGGCAAGAAGGCAATAGGATGACTTATATAAAACCTTGAAGGAAAAAAAAAAAACAAAAAACAAAAAACTGCCAGCCAAGAATTTTATATGCAGCAAAACTGTCTCTCAAATAAGATGGCAAAATTATGGCATTTCCAGATAAAGAGAGGTTTAAGGAATTTACAAAAACCAAAGCAAAATTACAAAATGCTAAAGGAAGTACTCTGGATAGAAAATCAGTAACATCAGATAACAGCCCAAGACTAGAACACAGGACAGAGAAATCAGATATCAACCCAGATATAGAAGTCACAAAAATAAATCAAAGATAATACACTGAAAATAGTAACACAGAAGTCAAAAGGTAAAAGATGATAACATTAAAACAAAAAAGAGGGACTTAAAAAATGTAGACAGAGATTTTTCCTATGAAGAGGAATTCAAGGAGATATAAAGAAATAAAAGACTGGTGTAAACTTAGAAAAATAGGGTAAAAATTAAGGTAACTAACAATCTTCCAGTCAAAATAAAAAACTAGAAAAATATAAAGACTCTGCAAACACAAAATCAAGAACAATGAAAAAGATGAAAAGAAAATATACAAAGAAAAACCACTCAGCACAGAAAATTAAGTGGAATGAAGAAACTATGAACAACACACAAAGACATCAAAATGACAGCACTAAACTCATACCTATCAATAATTATGCTGAACATAAATGGACTAAATGAACCAATAAAGAGACAGAGATTGGCATATTGGATTAAAAAAATAGTATCCGTCTATGTGCTGCCTACAAGAGTCACACCTTAGACTTAAAGACGCAAACAAACTAAAACTCAAAGGATGGAAAAAATATATATCAGGCAAATAACACTCAAAACAGAGCAGGAGTGGCAAAAGTAATCTCTGACAAAATAGACTTTAAAGTAAAATCCATCACAAAGGATAAGGAAGGGCACTATATAATGATTAAAAGGTCAATATAGCCAAGAGGACACAACCATATTAAATATTTAAGCACCCAATGACAGGGCTCCAAAATACATGAAACAAACTCTAACAACACTGAAAAGAGAGATAGACAACCCCACAATAGTAGTAGGAAACTTCAACCACATTCGGTGAATGAGAGAACATCCAGAAATAAGTTCAACAAAGACACGGAAGAGCTAAATGCTACAATCACTCCAGCTTGATCTCACAGATGTATACTGAACACTCAACCCAACAGTAGCCCAGTATACTTTCTTTTCCAATGCACGTGGAACATTTTTCACAAGAGACCACATATTAGGCCATAAAGCAAGCCTTAACAGAATCCAAAGCATAGAAATATTACAAAGCATCTTTTCTGACCATAAAGCCATGAAAGTAGAAATCAACAACAGAAAAAGCAAGGAAAAAAAAAAATCGAACACATTGAAAGTGAATAACACCTTGCTCAAAACTACAGGGTTATAGAAGAAACTGAGGATGGAATAAAGAAATTCATGGAATCAAATGAGAATGAAAACACATCCTAACAGAACTTTCCAGACCCAACAAAAGCAGTGTTCCAAGGTCAGTTTATAGCAATAAATGCACACATCCAAAAAGAATAGAGGGTCATAATCAAACCATTAACCCTACAACTGGAACAAGCAGGAAGATAGCAGCAAAAGAAGCCCTCAGGCACTAGAAGAAAAGAAATAATAAGAATTAGAGCAGAATTGAATGAAATAGAGAACAGAAAAACAATTGAAAGAGATAACGAGACCAAAACTGGTTCTTTGAAAAGATCAACAAAATTCATAAACCACTGACCAAAATGACAAAAGAAAAACAGGAGAGGAAGCAGATGATCTGTATAAGAAATGAGATGGGTGATATCACAACAGACCCAACTGAAATTATAAGATTCATAAAAGAATACTATGAAAAATTGTACTCTAACAAATTTGAAAACCTAGAGGAAATGGACAACTTTCTAGAACCTCTCTGCCTACCTAAATTAACACAAACAGAGGCAGAACAACTGAATAAACCCATTAAAAAAAAAGAGATTGAAAAAGTAATTAAAAAATTCCCAACCAAAAAAAGGCCTGGCACAGATGGCTTCAGTGGAGAATTCCACCAAATTTTCAGAGAAGAGTTAACACCACTACTATTAAAGGTATTTCAGAGCATAGAAAAGGATAGAATATTCCAAAAGTCATTTTATGAAGGCAGCATAACCCTGATACCAAAACCAGGTAAAGACACCACAAAAAAAAAAAAAGAAAATTACAGACCAATATCCCACACTAACATTGATGCAAAAGTTCTCAACAAAATTCTAGCCAATAGGAGGTCTCCGGCAAGATGGC
>NW_004444083.1:6807006-6808761 GCF_000243295.1 Trichechus manatus latirostris
AAAATTCTAGCCAATAGAATTCAGCAACATATCAAAAAAATAATTCACCAGGATCAAGTGGGATTTATACTAGGTATGCAGTGATGCTTCAACATTACAAAAACAATCAATATAATCCATCACATAAATAAAACAAAATACAAGAACCATATGGCCTTCTCAATCGATGCGGAAAAGGCATCTGACAAAGTCCAACACCCATTCATGATGAAAACTCTCAACAAAATAGGAATAGAAGGGAAATTCCTCCATATAATTAAGGGCATTTATAGAAAGCCAACAGTCAACATCATCCTAAATGGAAAGACTTTGAAAGCATTCACCCTGAGAACGGGAACAGACAAGGATGCCCGTTATCACCACTCTTATTCAACATTGTGCTGAAGGTCCTAGCCGGAGCAATTAGGCTAGAAAAAGAAAGAAAGCACATCCAAATAGGTAGGGAGGAAGTCAAGGTATCTCTATTTGTAGATGATATGAGGTTATACACAGAAAACCCCAAAGAATACACAAGAAAACTACTGGAACTAATACAAGATTTCAGCAAAGTTTCAGAATACAAGCTAAACACACAAAAATCAGTTGGATTCATTTATACCAACAAAGAGAATCTCCAAGAGGAAATCACCAAATTAACAGCATTTACAATAGTCCCCCAAAAGATAAAACACTTAGGAATAAATCTAACCAGAGAAGTAAAAGATCTATACAATGAAAATTTCAAGACACTACTGCAAGAAACCAGAAGAGAACTGCATAAGTAGAAAAACATACTTTGCTCATGGGTAGGTAGACTCAACATTGTGAAAATGTCAATTCTATCCAAAGAGATTTACAGATACAGTGCAATACCGATCCAAATTCTACCAGCATTCTTTAATGAGAGAGCAAAACAAATCAGCAACTTCATATGGAGAGGGAAGAGGCCCCAAATAAGTAAAGCATTACTCAAGAAGAACAAAGTGGGAGGCCTCACACTACCTGATTGTAGAACCTATTATACCACCACGGTAGTCAAAACAGCCTGGTATTGATACAACAACAGATACATAGACCAATGGAACAGAATTGAGAATCCAGACCTGAGTTCATCCACCTATGAGCAGCTGATATTTGACAAAGACCCAAGGTCCATTAAATGGGGAAAAGACAGTTTCTTTAACAAGTGGTGCTGGCATAACTGGATATCAACCTGCAAACAACAGAAACTAGACCCATACCTCACACCACACAAAAACTAACTCAAAATGGATCAAAGACTTAAGTATAAAATCAAACACGATAAAGCTAATGGAAAAAAAAAAGGGGACAACGTTAGAAGCCCTAATACATAACATAAACTCAACATGAACCATAAGTAACAATGCATAAGTACCAGAAGAGAGACTAGATAAATGGGAGCTCCTAAAAATCAAACACTTATGCTCACCAAAAGACTTCACCAAAAGGGTCAAAAGACAACCTACAGACTGCATAAGAAGCATTTGCCTACAACAAATCCGATCACTGTCTAATCTCTAAAATATACAAGATACTGCAAAACCTCAAGAACAAAAAGACAAATAACCCAGTTACAAAATGGGCAAAGGATATGAACAGGCACCTCGCCAATGAAGATGTTCTGGCGGCCAACAGACACATGAAGAAATGCTCACAATCATTAGCCATTAGAGAAATGCAGATCAAAATTACAATGAGATATCATCTCACCCCAACAAGGCTAGCATTAATCCAAAAAACACAAAATAATAAATG
>NW_004444083.1:6809159-6924047 GCF_000243295.1 Trichechus manatus latirostris
AGGAAGCTGGAGGTCATTATGCTGAGTGAATTTAGTCAGTCACAGAAGGACAAATATTGTATAAGACTGCTATTATAAGAACTCAAGAAAAGGTTTAAACACCGAAGAAAATATTCTTTGATGGTTATGGGGGTGGGGAGGGATGTGGAGGGTTATTTACTAACTAGATAGTAGATAAGAATTATCTCAGGTGAAGGGAAAGACAGCACACACTACAGGAGAAGTCAGCACAACTGGACTAAACCAAAGCTAAGAAGTTTTCTGAATACAAACACTTTGAGGGACAGAGTAGCAAGGGTAGGGGTCTGGGGACCATGCTTTCAGGCGACATCTAGTCCAATTGGCATAACAAATCTTATTAAGAAAATGTTCTGTATCCTACTTTGGTGATTGGCATCTGGCGTCTTAAAAGCTTGCAAGTGGCCATCTAAGACTCATCAATTGGTCCCAACAATCTGGAGTAAAGGAGAATGAAGAACACCAAAGACACAAGGAAAGTATTAGCCCAAGAGACAGGAAGGGCCACATAGACCAGAGACTTCATCAGCCCGTGAACAGAAGAACTAGATGGCGCCTGGCTACCACCAATCACCCCCTGACAGGGAACACAACAGAGAGTCCATGATGGAGCAGGAGAAAGGTGGGGTGTGGAACTCATATTCTAGTAAGAAGACCAGATGTAATGGTCTGAGTGAGAGTGGAGGAACCCCAGAAAGCCTGGCCCCTGGATTCTCTATCAGCCCAGAAGTAAAACAATTTCTGAGGCCAGCTCTTCAGACATGGTTTGGACTGGACTGTGGGATATAAAGTGATACTCGTTAAGAGTATGCCTCTTAGCTTAAGTAGATATAAGAGACTAAACAGGCAGCTTCTGTCTGGAGGTGAGCTAGGAAGGCAGAGAGTGTCAGGTGTTGGTTGAATGGACATGGGGAGTCAGGGGTGGAAAGGAGGAGTGAGCTGTCACAGCATGTAGAGAGCAATTAGAGTCACATAACAACGTACGTATAAATTTTTGCATGGGAAAAAAAGATTGTTTTGTCATGGCTTGTAAAGTGAGGTCTACAGAAATATATCTGCACATGAGGGACATTTTACTGATGCCTGTGAGGTCCTTTTAAAGTTCTACCTATTTAGTATGAAGAGATGCAAAGCAATAGAAACAAGGCTCTTCAGTGTACTACTTTCACCTTTAAATTTAACAGTGACGTCCTCTTAGGAGGAAGCTGCAGTAAGTAATGCAGCACTGATATAGGGGAATATTAAAGGTGCCTGGAATTGTGTTGCTTGCATGGTAGGGGCTCAAGTAATATTTCTTTTTGTTTCCTTTTTTTTATTATACTTTAAATGAAGGTTTACAGAACAAATAGTTTGTCATTAAACAGAACGGATATGTTTTATGACAAGGGTTAACAATCCTATAACAAATCAACTATGCCCCTTCTCAAATTTAGGTTCCCTATTACCAGCTTTCCTGTCCCCTCCTGTCTTCTAGTCCTTGTCCCTGGACTGTTGTGCCCCATTAGTCTCGTTTTATTTTATGGGGCTTTCCAATCTTTGGCTGAATGGTGAACCTCAGGAGTGATTTCATTACTAAGCTAAAAGGGTGTCCAGGGGCCATACTTTTGGGATTTCTCCAGTCTCTGTCAGGCCAGTAAGTCTGATCTTTTTTTCTAAGCTAGAATTTTGTTCTACATTTTTCTCCAGGTCTGTCCAGGACCCTCTGTTGTGAACCCTGTCAGAGCAGTCAGTGGTGGTAGCCAGGCACAGTCTCGTTGTACTGGATTCAGTCTGGTGGAGGCCATGGTAGTTCTGCTCTGTTAGTCCTTTGGACTAATCTTTCCCTTGTGGCTTGTTTTCTTCCTTCTGCCTTGCTCCAGAAGGGGTAAGACCAGTGGAGTATCTTAGATGGCTGCTTATAGAGTTTTAAGACCACTGACGCTACTCACCAAGGTAGAAGGTAGAACATTACTTAATCAACTGTGTTATGCCAGTTGAGCTAGATGTTCCCCAAGACCATGGTCCCCACAGCCCTGTGCCCAGCAATTCAGTCCCTCAGGGAGTTTGGAAGTGTCTATGGAGCTTCCATGACCTTTCCTTGTAAGCACAACTTACTTCCCCAGTATTTTGTACTGTCTTACCCCTCACCAAACTTACCACTTATCTGTTATCTATTTAGGATTTCCCCTTCACCCCTCTCATCTCTGGTAAAAAGTTGTGTAAACTTTTTCATGTGTTTTTACACTAGTGGTCTCATACAATATATGTCCTTCTGTGACTGACTTATTTCACTCAGCATAATGTCCTCCAGTCGCATCCATATTATGAGATGCTTTACAGATTCATCATTGTAAAGAGTTCTACTGCAAATAATCTTTTTTCGGATCTAATGATTTAGATAGCTGCACAAAAGAAGAGAAAATAGAATGAAAAGTCTCTATGACAGGAATATAAGATGGACAATTACTTACAGTGGGTCTACAAACTTGGACCATGTGCAATACATGTATCCAGGAGCTCAAACAGCTGCTTTCTTCACAGAAACAAAGAGTCATGTTGTTGGGAAACATGCTATGGCTGCATCACCTCCCTTAACCAAACCTGGCCCTCTGCAGCCCTCTGTCCCAGGCAGCCTTCTCTGTGAGCATCACCTTCTGAGTCCTTGAGGCCTGGAGGTTTTCTCTGTCAGACTGCAAGCTTCCTGGAGTCAAGAATGTGACACGTACACATGAGAAACCCAGTAATATCAAAAATGATTTTTGCATATACTACATCACCCTTAACATTGGATAAAATATACAGTTACACTCAGGAAGAGGAGAAGAGAAAAGAATAGAGCGGAATCTTGATAACTGTATTAAGCCTAGAATTAGGGCCAGCTTCCTAAGCAAGAGACCAGTGTAGATGCTCAGGGCACCATACTCCGAAGAGAGGCCCTGGTGCTTGGGAATTAATGCTCTGCAGTCCCTTGCTGTTTTGAAATTCTTAATAATTTTATCTTTGTATATGTATGGGGTCTGATGGGAGCTGAGAGTCACAAATTAGGTGCATCCAAACTTCCAGTAACTCAACACCTCCCCAGAACTGATTTTCAATCTCTCTCCATCACTCCAATCGAAACACTCCCTGGGCTTCTATGAGGGTCTGTGCTCATCCCCAAAGTAACGCATGGCAAGGGATTACAACATTAAATAGCAAATTAAAAAAACTGCATAATAGATGGAGAGAGACGGCAGAAGGAAAAAAAAAAAAAAGCTTTCCTCCTGCGTTTTGAACAAGGAGCCCCACACTTTCATTTTTACTGGGCTTTGAAAATCATGTAGCCAGCTCTGTATAGAGATGATAGGAAAGCAAGGAAAAGTACAGATTCTGGATGGAGAAGGAGCAGGTGGGAGTGATGGACATCGAGGGCAGATCATACTTCAGAACACAAACAGTGTGGAAAGGATGACAGTTTGCCTTAGCCATCCAGGTCGTGGGAGCCTTTGCTTTGTCCCACTCTTAGCTGTGTATTCATTAAACACAGTATTTGAAAGCAAGTATAATGTGCCACACACTGGGCTCGGTTCTGGAGCTGTTTTAATTTGGGTGATGAGTGTCAGTAACTCCTTAAAAGGGACATTTGACCTGAGCCTAAATGATAGGAAGCCAGCAGGAAGGATCTAGGGGAGGAAAGCTCTGGACTGAAGGAACAAAGCTGTGAGTTGGGAACAACCTGGAGTAGTGGCGGTTTTATGGTGATTTGTACACAGAAATAGTTTCATAAAATAATGGCCACAACCTCTGATATATAACTGAAGAAATCTGTCATCTCTTCTGGTCTTAAAGTGGGAACTGTTTAATCTACTGAATCACAGGCTTGACCAAACCGTAATGGATATTATCGTTTACCTTGTCCATTGGAGAGCATTGATGGGCTGTTGAACATTAGCTGTAACATGCACTCAGTACCAGCAGTTGATACTAATTGCCTCTAATTTACCTCAAGTTTTCCCTGATATACCATTTAGAATAAATGACTTCCTTCAACAAACCTTGTCTTATGTTGCAAAGTTCCATAAAACAAACACAGAAGAATACAGCTTTCAGGTTCTTAGGGATCTAGGAAGGGACAAAAGACACTTGCTCTCAAGAATGTGATGCCTGCTATGAATGGGACAAAATCAGTGCCATGGAAGTATAGAAATGGTTGTTGTTTTTAGTAGCTCTTGAGTTGTCTCCAACTCATGGAGACCTTATGTTTAACAGAATGAATCTTTGCCTAGTCCTGTGCCTTCCTCATGATCACTGGTATGTTTGAGTCCATTGTTATGGCTATTGTGTCACTCCATGTCATTGAGGGTTTCCCTCATTTTTGCTGACCCACTGCTTTACCAAACACGTACTTCTCTAGCAATTGGTTTTTCTGGAGGGCATTTCCAAAGTACGCCAGCCAAAATCTCGCCATCCTTGCTTCTAAGGAGCATTCTGGTTGTATCTCCTCTAAGAATGATATGTTCTTTGTTTTATCTGAGGTTCATGGGGGAAAAGTCTGTGAAGTGAGCCAAGAATCAGTGTATATCCGAAAACAACAATTTAATATCAGCCTCAAAAAAAAAATCTTATAAATACTAAAAGACTTAGTCTCTTTTGTGTAAGTCTTCCAAATTTTCCCTAGCAATTAGAAGATTATTAAAACATTATTTAAAATCAGATTCCATCTATGATCCAAAATGTACCTGATTTCTCCCTGAACCAATTTGCAGAAAAGAATGAGACAAAAAACAGAAGTCACAGAAACATTTGGCAGTTTTTATTTTTCCAGTTCTCGGAAGCAATAAAATTTAAAACTCTCAAGGTGACTAAATCAGAACTCTTACAAAGCCTTGTTCTCACTGTATGCTTGACGATTCTGAGAATTTAAATGTCTAACTCCATCCCTACATTTTAGAAATAATAAAACTGGGGTCCAAAAAGTTAATTGGCTTATATAAACAACATCCTTCTCCTTTACTGTGTTTCCTGGATACGTGTTGGCGTATAATGAATTTGATTTGTAGGGAGTCTTGTTAAGCCTGGAAATACAGTAAGAGGGAAAGAAATGGCAAGGATTACCACATCTGCAGGTGTGGAATGGGCCCTGCCTAGTTCATCACTCTGCACAGGTCCCACACATACTAGGAACCTGTAGTAAGCAGAATAAGACCCCCTGAAGGTGTCCATGTCCCAATCTACAGAACTCATGAACATATTAGTTTATAAGGCAAAAGGAAATTAAGTTAGTAGAAAGAAGTAAGCAAGGAAATGCTTCTTAATTTATTGCATTTAATTCCAAAAGCCTTTCTCTAATCTTAGTGATTTTTAAACTACATTTTCTCTGATGAACTTTTCTTCCACTCTACCTTGGCCACTTATTCAATGGGCTTGTCACTACCAGATACTGTACCCCCACTGAAACTCAAGCATCACCCTTTTCAAACATAAGCTCTTAGCAGTTCATATCACCTGTGGGCTTCACCTGGAAAATATTTGGTAATTGTGTGTTGTTTTTACCCTAAAACTTACAGAGATAGACACACAGACACACACACCACACACACAAGATCTCTATGCCCCATCCCCTCAAAAATTACAAGGAAACAGTAGGAAATGGCTCTACACTCTTCCATATGTAATAACTTCAATTTATCACAGAAAGTCCTTGATGGCAAGGACTGTACTTTCTTGAAGCAAACCAATAAATAAAAACAAAGGCACATAAACAAAGTTAGAAGCCAATTGTGTTCCACTTTATCTCTCTAGCAAATCTTGCCTAGCCTAAAGTGTACAATACCTGGACATTTTACATTGCTTGAAAACAATATGTGATTTATTTGCCTCTTTGGTGTAGTTTGTTTCTGAATTGGAATTTCCAATTTATGCATCTAGAACATTTTTAGTAAACAAGTATTAAATGAAATATCTCAGTAATGTCAACAATTAGGATGGGGCATGCCAATGTATAAAAAAACCCATCGCTGTCGAGTCAAATCCGACTCGTAGTGACCCTTTAGAACAAAGTAGAACTGCCCTATAGAGTTTCCAAGGAGTGCCTGGTGGATTCGAACTGTTGACCTTTTGGTCAGCAACTGTAGCTCTTAAACACCACTCCACCAGTGTTTCACAGTATATACACTCTCATATGTCATATTGAACCACGATATTTCTGACCATCTGGAGTTTGAAAATTAAAAAAGAGAGAGTTAAGAAGCTGAGCTTTAATTTTAAATTTCTTATTGTGACTTCTCAAACTTCTATCTGGAAGATTTGCCCCTTAATTTTTCACCAGTTTAGAAATGGTCTATCTGGTAAATATAACCCTATAATGAAATATGGAAATAACTTGCAATCTTGGTCTCTAGTGACAAGTAGAACTCAGGACACATCATTTGCCTCACTGGGAATCCAGAGAAGGGCTGATTCTTTGAATTCATGCTCTGGTAGATCAAATTCAGGCCAAGTCAAATAAAACTGTTGCCTACATATAAAGCAAAACATCAATTACCTTAAGAACAATGATATTTTTGCTAGTAACTAGATAAAGAATTCAGAACAATTTTAAGTGTTCTATTGTATAAGATTCTTAGGCCCTAGAACAACAATTTGATCTATTTTCTTAGATGTAATCTAGGCATGCCCAAACATTACTGCACCAGGATACTGCATCTATGTCCAAAGAGCAGCAGGAGATGCTGGCAAAGAGCTCACATGCTCTTGAAGTCAACCTCTCTTGTTCCTCGCCAGGACCATCTCTATGAGTACCTCGGGTCTGTCCTTCTGTTCATCCTCTTTCCAGCCTCTGATGGGAGCGCGCTCCATTCTCTTTGCATCGACAAAGAGCAGAGAAGAGGTTGGATTCTGAAAAATTATAACTCCAGAAGATTAATCACAGTTGTCATGGATTTAATTGCAGCCCCAAAATATATATTGAAATCCTAACCCTTATACCTGTGGTTTTTCTCCTGTTTGGAAATAGGGCTTTTCTTTGGTTGTGCTACCAAGGCCATAGCAGTATAGGGTTGATTCTAAATCTAATTCCTTCTGTATAATAAAAAGAACAGAATGGACACAGAGACTCACAGAGATACAAGACATATGCTAAGTGAGGATCATCTACAAGGCAAGGAATGCCGAGGAACCAAGGAATGTTGTTACTGATTGAATTGTGCCCCCCAAAAATGTGTGTCAGCTTGGCTAGGCCGTGATTCCCAGTACTGTGTGATTGTCCACAATTTTGTCATCTGATGTGATTTTCCTATGTGTTCTAAATCCTCTCTCTATAATGTTAACAAGGTGGGATTAGTGGTAAATATTTTAATGAGGCAGGGCTGAATCTACAGGATTAGGTTTTGTTTTAAAATAATCTCTTTTGAGATATAAAAGAGAGAAGCAAGCAGAGAGACATGACAACCTCATAGCATCAAGAAAGCAGTGCCGTGAGTAGAGTATGTCCTTTGGACCTGGAGTTCCTGCATGGAGAAGCTTCTAGATGAAGGAAAGTTTGATGGTAAAGACCTTCCTCCAGAGCAGACAGAGAGATAAAGCCTTCCCTGGAGCTGGCACCCTGAATTCAGACTACTAGTCTACTAGACTGTGAGAGAATAAACTTCTGTTTGTTAAAACCATCCACTTGGGGTATTTATGTTGTAGCAATATTAGATAACTAAGATAAATGTCCAGTCCTATCGATAAAGGAATTGACATGGCTGAGATCCTGATTTGCACATTTATGCTCCAAAAGGCAGAAAATAAATTTCTCTTCTTTAAAACAACATACTTTTGGTATTTGTGTTACAGTAGCTCTAGGTAACTAGGAAAACAGTCTTGGAAGTAGATTTGGAGTTTTCCAAGCACAGACATGTACAGCAGATGCAGTGCTGGAAATGCTGACTGGTCTATGCAAGAAATTTGGAAGACAGCTACCTGGCCAACCGACTGGAAGAGGTCCACATTTGTACCTATTCCAAAGAAAGGTGATCCAATCAGGAAAGGTGATAAGCAGAAATTATTGAACAATATCATTAGTATCACACACAAGTAAAATTTTGCTGAAGATCATTCAAAAGCAGCAGCAGCAGGACATGAATAGGGAACTATCAGAAATTCAAGCCACATTCAGAAGAGGATTTGGGACAAGGGATATCACTGCTGATGTTGGAGGGATCATGGCTGAAAGCAGAGAATACCAGAGATATATACCTGTGATTTATTGACTATGCAAAAGTATTCAACTGTGTAGATCATAACAAATTATGGATACCATTGCAAAGAATGGGAATTCCAGAACCCTTAATTGTGCTCATCAAGAACCTGTACTTAGACCAAGAGGCAGTTGTTTGAACAGAACAAGGAAACACTGCATGGTTTAAAGTCAGGAGAGGTATACATCGGAGTTATATCCTTTCATCATACTGATTCAATCTGTATGCTGAGCAAATAACCCGAGAAGCTGGACTATATGAAGAAGAATGCATCATCAGGATTGGAGGAAGACTCATTAACAATCTTCATTATGAAGATGACACAACCGTCCTTGCTGAAAGTGAAGAGGACTTCAAGCACTTACTGATGAAGATCAAAGACCACAGCGTTCAATATGGATTACACCTCAACATAAAGAAAACAAGAATCCTCATACTGGACCAATAAGTGATATCATGATAAATGAAAAAAAAATATTGAAGTTGTCAAGGATTTTATTTTCTTGGATCCACAATCAATATCCATGGAAGCAGCAGTCAAGAAATCAAAGGACATACTGCATTGGGAAAATCTGCTGCAAAAGATCTCTTTAAAGAGTTAAAAAGAAAGATGTCATTTTAAGCACTGAGGTACACCTGACCCTAGCCAGGATGTTTTCATTCGCCTTACATTCATGCAAAATCTGTATAATGAGTACGGAAGACAGAAGACGAATTGATGTCTTTAAATTATGGCATTGGTGGAGAACATTGTATAGACCATGGACTGCCAGAAGAACAAATACATCAGTCTTGGAAGAAGTACATGCAGGATACTCATTAGAAGCAAAGATGGCAAAATTTCATCTCACATATATTGGATATGTTATATGGACGTACCAGCCTCTGGGGAAGAATATCATGCCTGGTAAATTGAATGTCAGTGCAAAAGAGGAACACCCTCAATGAGATGGATTGACACAGTGACTGCCACAATGGGCTAAAACATAAGAAGGATTGTGTAGACTGCTGAGGACCAGGGAGTGATTAGTTCTATTGTGCATTGGATTGTTATGAGTCAGGAAGGACTAAACATAAACTAACAACAACAACGACTGCAATTATTTGGTCTTACTTATTCATTATCCAGCTTTTGTCTCCACATGGTCAGGAGATAACGCAGGCATGGGAAGTGTAAAGTTGGGAGGTGTTAGACTGCCCAGGTGTGGTTAAGGAGGTGGAAAGAGTCAGATTTAAAAAAAAGAAAACTATAACATAACTTATCCTTAAATCTGTGATTTTTTTCACTACAATTCTCCTCATATGGGCCTCCTTGCAGAAGTGATGATGTCACCTTCTCCTCAGGATAAGTCACAGTGGTATTATACTAATAATAACCTAGGTGTCTTGGATTCCTTTTCAAATTAGCTGTTTTTACAAATAGATTTTACAAATGCCCCCTTCTCCTAGATGATTCTCCATTGCATTTATCCCAAAACCACCTGAAAAGTAGGCTTTACAATGAAAGAATCTAAGACCTTAATTTATCATTGATGATTTACTTTCAGACTACAGAGTTAATTCGAGGCACATCAGTGTTAGAAATTTTTACATGAAGTTAACCTATTAACTACTCTTCAAGAAGCTTGCTTCCGTTTGCTTCACTTTCCTGTTTACGTTCTTCAAGTGTATCAGTTAGTCCACTACAGGGGTCTCCTGGGAGACTCAGCTTGATCTTTTCAGGCAAGTACAGGCAGCCCATCCATGTCAGCTGACTCTTTCAAGGAACGCACCTATTTACTGAGGTTTCCTTGGGTGGTACAAGCTATTAAGCACTTGGCTGCTAACTGAATCATTGGCAGTTTGAATTCACCAAAAGTGCCTTGGAAGAAAGGCCTGGTAATATAATTCCATAGTGTAGTTCTAACCTGAAATACATGGGGTGATCATGAATCAGAATTGAATCAATGGCAAATACTTTGTTTTTGTTTTTTTTCCTTTCTGCTCCAGCCTAAACCCTGTGCAGTACTCATGTTCCCACTAGGGACTCAGCTGACACCCCCCTCCTTTTTTCCCTGTCCAGGCTCCAAGATTCATAACCCTGCTGGCTCAGCAGCTCCTCCTCCCCCAATGCTTCCCAGGTGGCCTGGCTGTAATCCAACCCCCCCACAACGGCAAGACTAAAACAGAGGGACCAGAATTCTCTCGGCTTCCAGAATTCAAGTGCCAAAATTTAATCAAGTCCTATACTTGATTTGGGATCTGATTCAGTGTTTAGACATCCTTCACACTAGGAGACTCCAAATTTCCCCAGAATATAATTTACTCCAAATAAAACAAAAGACATAATTTTGAGGAGCTAGATTCACTATCATGGGTTTTTAATTTTGCTGTGGATTTGTCATCCTAAATGCAGCTTTGCTCATGGTGCACATGATGAAAAAGCCATGGTTTTGATTCCACGTATTCTTCTCAGTAGAATTAAAAGTCCCTCAGCCTTCATTGCAATCTTAACTCCAAGTAGCTCTGATATGGACAAAATATTCTCTAAGATCCTTGGGGTGGTAGGGTTACAACCTATACCTGGCTGAGTGAGAATCTGTGCCCTGCACTATCTAACCAACCCTGGCTGAGAGGAACGGCATGTTTTTCCCTGCCGTCCCCATCCCAGGCCAACTGGGACTCTGAGGTCTGCCCTGCTCATCCCCAGTCCGAACAAGTGACCCACCATATCCACTAGTGAGAAGAAAGAATACTCAGCCAAGTGACAGCACCAAATTTATACATAGAATGACCAGCCGGAAGTATCATACTCATACAATACCTATACTGCTAAACAACATCAATTAAAACAGTACAAAGGAAGGTGGACAATATAAAGGAAAAGAGAAATAACTAAGCTCCAGATAAATGAAAATAAAAGTGAAACAACACAAAAACAGCAAACATACAGTCAATAAAGAAATACAAAAACAAGTAAAATAGAATGTATTGTATCATAACAAATTATGGATAACATTGTGAAGAATGGGAATTCCAGAACACTTAATTGTGGTCATGAGGAACCTGTACCTAGAACAAGAGGCAGTCTTTCAAACAAACAAGTCGATACTACAAGGTTTAATATCAAGAATGGTGTACGACAGGATTGAATCCTTTCACCGTACTTATTCAATCTGTATGCTGAGCAAATAATCTGAGAATCTGGACTATACAAAGAAGGACACAACATCAAGATTCGAGGAAGACTTATTAACAATCTGTGATATGCAGATGACCCAACCTTGCTTGATGAAAGCAAAGAGGAATTGAAGCAATTACCAATGAATATTAAAGACCACAGCCTACAGTATGGATTATACCTCAACATAAAGAAAACAAAAATCCTCATAACAGGACCAATGAGCCACATTGTGATAAATGGAGAAAATATTGAAGTTGTCAAGGATTTCATTTTCTTGGATCCACAATCAATGCCTATGGAAGCAGCAGTCAACAAATCAAAGAACTTATTGCACTGGACATATCTGCTGTGAAACAACTATTTAATGTGTTACAAATCAAATATATCACCTTGAGTAATAAGGAACCCCTGACCCAAGCCATGTATTTTAACTTGTTTGATATGCATGCAAAAGCTGGACAAAGAGAATAAGGACAACTGAAGAAGAAATGATACCATTGAATTATGGTGTTTGTGAAGAACATTGACTATAACATGGACTGACAGAAGAAGAACAAATCTGTCTTGGGAGAAGTACGGCCTGAATTCTCCTTAGAAGAGAGGATGTTGAGACTTCATCTCAAGTACTTTGGACATGTTATCAGGAGGAACCAGTTCCTGGAGAAGGACATCATACTTGGTAAAGTATAGGGTCATTGAAATGAGGAACACCCTCAATGAGATGCATTGACACAGTGGCTGTAACAATGGGCTTTAACATAGCAATGATCGTACTGTTGTCGTAGGACTGGGCACTGCTTCATTCTGTTGCACGCAGATCACTATGAGTCAGAACTGACTAGATGGCATCTGACAACAACAACAAAAATGCATCGAAGACATCAGTCAATTACAAACTGTATGAAGAAACAGGACAGAATGGCTCTAACAAATAAGCAAAATAAAGGGATGGAAAACATTCTGAACAAGTCCTGATAATAGAATTATCTGACAAGGGAATTTAAAAAACTACATTATGTTCCTAAAGTGATCGAGGACAACACAGAGGGGAAAAAAAAAAAAAAAATAGAAGAGTTCAGGAAAACTACAAAAGAACAAAATGAGAAACACAATATAGAAATAGAAAACACACAAAAACAACAACTAAAATTCAGAAACTTAACAGTAAAGCATCAGATATAAACAACGCTATGAAGACACAAAAATGGAAAAGAAACAATCGAAGAATCAGTGAAATAGAAGTCAAACACTTTGGTACTAAATTATTTGAGTAACAGAAAAACAAATATGGAAGAAAATAAAGTCTAATGGTTACGTGGGACACCATCAAGAGGAATAATATATGCATATTAGACATCCCAGAAGGAAAAGAGACAAAAAACTATATAGAAACAATTTTTGAAATCATAATGACAGTAAACTTCCCAAATACCATGCAAAAGGAGAATATATCCATCCACAAAGTCAATAAACCCCATACGGAATAGACACCAACAGAAACTCACCAAACATTCCAGAACCAAATACAAACGATGAAGTTTGACAGCAGCTTGAGAAAAGCAAAATATCACCTATGAAGGGGACTGAATAAGACTAAGCATTGATTTCTTATCAGAAACAATGCAAGCAAGAATGCATTGGTGTGATGTATACATACTCCTAAAAGAATAGAACTGTCAACAAAGAATCATATATCTTGCAAGATTTCCTTTCAAAAATGAAGGTGAAATTAGGATATTCAAGACAGGCAGAAACTATGGAATTTGCTACCACCAGACCAGTCCTACAAGAAATATTGAATGAAGTCATCCATTGAAAAGAAAACCAATGACAACAGACAACAACCTGCGATGAAGAAACATGACAGCATCGCTCAGATATCAAGCCAGAGAAAGCCTTAAAAAACTGAAATAAATCCACAAAACTGATAAAAGGAAACCAGAGATATAAAGATGTAAACTCTGACAACTTTGAAACAAAAGACAAATGAATGATATAATTATAGAACTTCCATATGGAGAGGAAGTCAAGGCAATCTCAAAATATAACAGACTGTTTTAAATTTAGGATGATAAATGTAAACTTCAGGGTAACCACAAAGAAAGGTAATAAATTTACTCACCATAACAAACAAGAAGAGAGTCAATAAGCCTCAGTAAACATAAAATAATAATAACAAATAAAAGTAAAAGAAAATCTATATACAAAAAGAACTCAATATAGCAAGTAAAGAAGAATAAAGAAACTCTTAACATCACACAAACACACACACAAAGTTTATCAAAATGGCAGCAGTAATTCCATACGTATCAATAAAATATCTAGAAATAAACCTAACCAGAGATGTAAAATACCGATACAATTAAAAGTAAAAAGCACTGCTGCAAGAAACTAAAAGGGACCTACATAAATGGGAAAACATTCCATGCTCGTGGATTGAAAAACTTAATATTGAGAAAATGTCAACACTATCCAAAACAATCTGTAGATACAATGCAATCTCGATCCAGATTCTAACAATGTTCTTTACTGAAATGTAAAAACATATCACCAACTCCATGTGGAAAGGAAAGAGGTCCCGAATAGCCAAAGCAATATTGAAGAGGAACAACGTTGGAGACCTCACACTCCCAGATCGTAATACATACTCTTAAGTCACAATAATCAAAACAACTTGATACTGGTTCAATTTCAGACACATAAACCAATAAAACAGAATGGAAAACCCTGAAATAAAGCAATCCATCTATGGGAAGCTGATTTTCAACAAGGGCTTAAAGCCCATACAATGTGGAAGAAACAGACTCTGCAAAAAATGGTGCATGCAAAACTGAATATCCATTTTCAGAAAAATGACGCAGGATCCATATCCAGCACCATACACACACACACAAAAAAAAAACAAAAAACAACTTAAAATCGATCACAGAGTTAAAAGTAAAAGCTAAAACTATAGAGTTCCTGATAGATAATCTAAGGACAAAACTATGAGACCTAATTTTTTTCAGTAATAGAATATCAAATACAAGTATAAATGCACAAGCAACATAAGACCAATTACATAACTGGGACCTCCTAAAAATTAAACATTTGAGCTCATCAAAAGACTTTATCAAAATAGTAAAAAGATAAAGACAGTTTGGGAAAATATCATTGGGAATGATATATCTGATAAGAGTCTTATCTCTAAATTATATACAAAATGTCAACAACTCAACAACAAAAAGAACCGAATTAAAAATGGCAAAGAACATGAACAGACTCTTCACCAAAGCAGACATTCAAGCTGCCAACAAACATAGGAAAAGAGTCTCATGATCATTAGTCATTAGAGACTTGCAAATCAAAACTACAATAGATACCATTTCACTGTGAAAAAATGGTACTGCTCAAAAAAAAAATAAAAAAATAAAAAACCAGAAAACAACAAGTGCTGACCTGACAAGGAATTGGGGAGATTGGAACACTTATCCAGTGTTGGTGAAATTATAAAACAGTACAAACACTGTGGAAAAAGGTATAATGCTACAAATAAAAATATCTTATGATCCAGCACTCTCACTCCTCAGTATATACTCTAGAGACCTAATAGCAGTGTCATAAATAGACATATGCACACCTACGTTCATTGAGCATTATTCACAATAGCATAAAAATGGAAACAACCTAAGTGACCATCAACAGATGAATGGATAAATTAAATGCTGTATACACATACAATGGAATACTACCCAGCTATCAAGAGTAATGATGAGTTTGAAACATCAGATGGATGAATCTGGAGGACATTATGCTGAGTGAATTAATTCAAGGAAAAATCACAAATACACCACTTTTATAAAAAGACAAGAATAAATATACATAGAGAATCAGTGTTCTTTGGTTGTTACCAGGGATCAGAAAGATGTTTGTTTGTTGTTGTTAGGTGCCATCTAGTCCTTTCCGACTCATAGCGACACTATGTACAACAAAAAGAAACACTGCCCAGTTCTGTGTCATCCTCCCAATCATTGCTATGCTGGAGCCCATTGTTGCAGCCATTGTGTCAATCCGTCTCGTTGAGGGTCTTCCTCTTTTTTGCTGACCTACATTACCAAGTGTGATATCCTTCCTAAGGGGCTGATGAGTCCTGATAACATGTCCAAATTATGTGAGACAAAGTCTCACCATCCTTCCTTCTAAGGAGCATTGTGGCTGTATTTCTTTCAAGACATATTGGTTCATTCTTTTGACAATCTATGTTATATTCAATATTCTTCACCATCACCATAATTCAAAGGCATCAATTCTTCTTCAGTCTTCCTTATTCATTGTCCAGCTTTCATATGCACATGAGGTGATTGAAAACACCATGGCTTGGGCCAGGAGCACTTCAGGCCTTAAAGGGATATCTTTGCTTTTGAATACTTTTAAAGATCTTTTGCAGAAGATTTGCACAATGCAGTGTTTTCATGACTTCTGCTTCTATGGGGGTGGATAATGGATACAAGTAAAATGAAATCCTTGACAATTTCAATATTTTCTCCATTTATCTTGATGTTGCTTATAGGTCCAGTTGTCAGGATGTTTGTTTTCTGTTGAGGTGTAATCAATACTGAAGGCGGTGGCCTTTGATGTTCATCAGTGAGTGTTTTAAGTCCTCTTTACTTTTAGCAAGCAAAGTTGTGTCATCTGTGTATTGTAGGCTGTTAATGAGTTTTCCTTCAACTGTGATGTCGTGTTCTTCTTCATATAGTCTAACTTCTTGGATTGTTTGTTCAACATACAGATTGAATAAGTTTGGTGAAAGGCTACAACAATGACACACACCCTGCCTGACTTTAAACCACACAGCATCCTCTTGATCTGTTCTACCAACTGCCTCTTGGTCTAAGTACAGGTTTCTCATGAGCCCAAACAAGTGTTCCAGAATTCCCATTCTTTGCAATGTTACCCATAATTTATTATGATCCACAGAGTCCAATGTCTTTGCATAGTCAATGAAACACATATAAACATCTTTCTGGTATTCTCTGCTTTCACCCAGGAGCCATCTGACAACAGCAATGATATCCCTTTTTCCATGTTCTTCTGTGAATCTGGCTTGAATTTCTGCCAGTTCCCTGTCAATGTACTGTTCAATGGCTGTGGAATGATCTTCAGCAAAATTTTACTTGTGCCACATATTAATGATATTGTTCAATAATTTCCACTTTCTGTTTTCTGGGCAACATGACGCTATAGACAAAAGCACCATACCATTCCTCCACAGCAAAGACCTGAAAAACTAAGTCAAAGAGAGACAAATGTCAATCCTGAAACCCTAAGCATCAAATGAAGAGATAAAGTACTCAGCCAAGCAGTGAATGGAATAAGAAAAAGACAGAAAACAGAGAATGATGATAGATATGTGCAGAGGTCCCCTATCAGCTAACACAGCATGGATTCGCCATTTTGGACTCCTGTCAGAGATCTGTGAACAGAGAGTATGGGAAAGCTGCTTCACAGAGCTCTCAGCAGGAGATAAAACAACCGATAATCAGCAATATATGCTTGCCCACCCTCTACCGTTCTTCACCCCTACTTGGACTCTTCTGCTTCCTGCAGCCACAGTCTCTTGGCCAGGAAGACCAGCTTCAGCTCTGTGCTGTTTGGATTCCACCCACCCACACTGGCCGTCTTCCTGAGTGCCATTTGTTTTTTGCTGCTGTTGCTTTTTTCCACTTGTTTTGGTTTCTTCCATACATCTCACCAGCTCCCTCTCCTTTCTGTCAAATACCTGGTTCCCTGTATAATCTTTGTTTCTTCCTGGGGGGCGTGAGATGCCACTCAACTGTGGAGCTGCTTCCGAGCCCATGCCGCCTTGCTGGTTGAATCCTCAGGGCTTCTTTTAGTTTGTTTATTTTGATTTGTTTGTTTGTTTATTTTCTTTCTGTTTTCTTGGCTTCAGAAACCCTTCTAGCCAGGCTGTGCTGCGTGGCTTGGGAGCTAGTTTCTCAGTCTGTGTAGACATGCAGTGGGATCCTTGGACCATTCCATTTTTTTCTTAAATTTTTTTATTTTGTTTTCTCTTCTCTCGTTTTCCCTTTTGTCTTTCTTCATTTCTCAATTTCTCATCTATATTTACCCTCTCTTCCTGTCTCCTGAATGCCTGGCAATGTGTGACACCTCTACCCCTTCTGGCCAGGTTGTACTTAGCGGCCTGGAAGCAACCTCCCCAGTCATCGCAACCACACCAGTTACATCCTTAGGACTTTTTTTTTTTCACCTAAATTTTATTTATTTATTTTTCTTTTACCCTTTTTTATTTCCTTTTAGTTTTTATCCATTTCTTGGTCTCTCATCTCTCCACTCCAATGGCAAGCCTCCTTAGCGCTATTTTTTGTTTGTTCGTTTTTAGCTCCTGATTCTATCTCCTGTCTCTCCTCTTTCCCAAACTAATCTTAGCTCCACACATTACAATCTTCGCTCTCATTTCTGCCTACCTGTACCGAGAACTGACCATCACAACCCCGAGCAGCACAGGCACAGCTTACCTTAACTTGCACTGCACTGACTCCCTGCCCACCCTGTCAGCCCTAGTACTTGCTGAAAACCATACATCCCAGTGACTCCACCTCAGCTGGACTTGTCCTGCTGCACCATAGCTGAGCGACTGACTCTGCCATTTGGACAAGGAGGTGAAAAGTATCGTGTCCACAGATGAGCAATCAACAAAGAATACACTGCCCACTTGCTCAGATATAATCAAATAAAACAAAAAAAGCAGGATGAAACAAACAAATCTACAATCCATAAATGAGGAAAATAACTACTGAACATCCCGAAGACAGCAGACAATATCAAAACATAAAAAAAGAACATGATGGTTCCAGTAGGTGTCCAAAATAAAACACCAGATGACTTTGCAGTAGAAGAAAAGGCACTAGAACTACCTGATAGGGAATTCAAATCTCTAATATTCAGAGATATCCTAGAGTTTCAGCACAAAGCAGACAAAAATGAGGAAAAAACAGACAAATTCATGTAAAAGGCAGACTAATTCATGGAAAATACAGACAAAAAATAGAAGAATTCAGGAAAATAATACAGAAAAAAATGCCAAAATAAATTCACAGTTAGAAATCATACAAAAACACTTAGAAATCCAAAAAGCAATATTTCAGAAATGGACAATGTCACAGAAGGGCTTAGGAGCAAGTTTGAAATGATGGAAGACAGGATCAGTAAAATTGAAGACAAATACTTGGCTACAACTCTGTTTGAGGAAAAATCGGAATAAAGAAAAATAAAAATGAAGAAACCCTGAGAATTATGTGGGATCCATCCAAAAGCAAAAATTTGCAAGTGACTGGATTTCTGGAACAGGAGGAGAAAACAGAAAACACAGAGAGGATCATTGAAGAACTGCTGACAGAAAACTTTCCCAATATCATGAAAGATGACAGGCTGACCATCCAAGCAGCTCAACGAACCCTATATAGGACAGACTTCCTCAAAAAATCACTAAGGCATATCATAATCACCCTCGCTAAAACTAAAGACAAAGAAAGAATGCTGACAGGAGCTTAAGAAATAGGAAGAGTCACACAGAAAGGAGAAACAATAAGACTAAGCTTCAATTATTTGGCAGAAACCACGCAGGCAAGAAGACAATGGGATGACATATCTAAAACTTTGGGGAAAAAAAAAAATTGTCAACCAAGAATAATATATCCTGCAAAACTCTCATTCAAATACAATGGTGACATTAGGACATTTTCAGATAAACAGAAATTAAGGGACTATGTAAAAATCAAACCAAACTTACAAGACTTATTAAAGAGAGACATTTGGTCAGAACAAACATCAGACTACAGGCTGAATTGAGGATGCAGGATAGTACCATCCAGACACAAACCTAGGAAGTGAATTCAGGAGGACTATCGAAAACCAAAAGAACTACAACAGGGAACCAGAGAGGTTAATCTGTAAATGACTACAATATCAGAAAAATAAAAGAAGGAATAAATGGTGAAAGGTATAGAACCTTCTAACGGAGAGGAAAGCAAAGTGATACCAAGTAATAACAGACAGGTTGAAAACCTAGGAAGATAAGGGTAAATTTCAAGGTAAACACAAAGAAAATTAACAAACCTACTTATCAAAATAACGAAGAGAAACATAAAGTCTCAGTAAAAATAAAACCTATAAAAACAAAAGAAATGAAAAAAAATTCACAAACAAAAGAAATTCAGCACAAGAGAGCAAAAGGAACAAAGAAAATGTCAGCACCACACGCACACACACAAAACACTACAAAATGACAGTAATAAACTTCCTCCTAGCAATAATTACACTGAACGTACATGGCCAATGCACCCATGAAGAGACACAGTGACAGAAAGAATAAAAAAAAGGATCTATCAGTACGCTGTTTTCAGGAGACATAACTTAGAAAAAAAAATGTAAATTTATTAAAAATTAAAGGGTGGAAAAAAAGATATCAAGCAAAGAGCTATCAGAAAAGAGCAAGAGTGGCAATACTAATCTCAGATAAAATAAACTTTAAAACAAAATCCACCATAAAAGACAAAGGACACTATATAGTGATTAAAAGGATGATCCATTATGAAGACATAACCATAATTAGCATCTACACTCACAACGACAGGGCTCCAAAATACATGAAACAATCTATAACAGCACTGAAAAGAGAAATTGACAGTTCCACAATAATAGTAGGAGATTTCAACACACTACTCTTGGTAAAGGACAGAACTTCTAGAAAAAAAACTCAACAAAGATACAGAAGGCCTAAAGGTCACAATCAGCCAACTTGACCTCATAGACATATATAGAACACTGCACACAATGGCTGCAAAATACACAATCTTTTCCAATGCACATGGAAAATTCTCCAGAATAGACCACATCTTAGGCAACAGAACAACCCTCTGCAAAATCCAAAGCATTGAGATAATACAAAGTATCTCCTGTGACCACAACACCATCAAGGTAGAAATTAACAACAGGAAGAACAAAGAAAAATAATCAGTTACATGGAGTCTGAATAACGCCCTGTTTAAAAAGTACTGGTAATAGAAGAAATCAGAGATGGAATCAAAAAATTCCTAGAATCAAACAAGAATGAAAACACATCATACCAAAACCTTTGGAACACGCAGTCGTCAGAGGACAATTTATAGCACTATATACATGCGCCAATAAAGAAGAAAGTGACAAAATCAAAACATTAACTACAGAACTTGAACAAATAGAAAGAGAACAGCAAAAAACAGCCACAGTCACTAGAAGAAAGGGAATAATAAAGATCAGAGCAGAAATGAATGAAACAGAGAATAGAAAAACAATAGAAAGAATCAACACAACAAAAGGTTTGTTCTTTGAAAGGATCAACAATATCATTTAACCACTGACTGAACTGAGAAAAGAAAAACGAGAGAGGACGCAAATAACCCAAATAAGAAATGAAATGGGAGACATTACAAAAGACCCAACTGAAATAAAAAAGGATCATAACATACTATCATGAAAAGCCATAATCCAACTAATTTGAAAACCTAGAGGAAATGGATAAATTACTAGAAACACACTACCTACACAAACTAACACAAAGTGAGGTTGAAAATCTGAACAGTCTCATAACAAGAGAAGAGACTGTAAAGGTAATATAAAAACTCCCCCCCCCAAAAAAAAAAAGCCCTGGCCCAGATGACTTCACTGGAGAATTCTACCAAACATTCAGAAAAGAGCTTATACTAGGATTACTAAGATTTTCAGAACATAGAAAAGGAAGGAATACTTCTGAATTCATTTTATAAAGCCAGCATAACACTGATACCAAAACCAGGCAAAGACGCCACCAAAAAAAACAAAATTACAGACAAATATATCTTATGAATATAGATGCAAAATTTCTCCACAATATTCTAGCTAATAAAATTCAGCATCATATCAAAAAAATAATACAACATGACCAAGTGGGATTCATGCCAGTTATGCAAGGATGGTTCAACATAAGAAAATCAATCAACATAATCCACCACATAAATAAAAAGAAAGAATCAAATGATCATCTCAATTGATGCAGAAAAGGCATTCGAAAAAGTACAACATTCATTCCTGATAAAAATTCTCAATAAAATAGGTACATAAGGGAAATTTCTCAACGTAATAAAGGGCATTTATTCTAAACCAAGGGCCAACATCATTCTTAATGAAGAGAGGCTGAAAACATTCCCCTTGAGAACAGGAACAATACAAGGACTCCCTTTATCACCACTCATATTGAACAGTGTCCTGGAAGTCCTAGCTAGACCAATAAGACAAGAAAAAGAAATAAAAGGCATCCAATTTGGTAATGAAAAAGTTAAACTGTCCCTATTTGTGGATGATAGATGCTACGCATAGAAAACCAAAAAGACTTCACTAGGAAACTACTGGAACTAATAGATTCAGCAGAGTAGCAGGATACAAGATAAACATATAAAAATCGGTTGGATTCCTATACACCTATAAAGAAAACAATGAAAAGGAAATCAGTAAAACAATACCATTTAAAATAGCCCTAAAAAAAAAAAAAACAACTTAGAAATAAATCTAAACAGGGATGTAAAACATCTATAAATATATAAAGTGCAAAAAACTACTGCAAGAAACCCAAAGAGATCTACATATATGGAAAACCATACCATGTTTGTGGATAGGTAGATTCAATTCTGTGAAAATGAAAGTTCTACCCAAAGCAATTGACAAATACAATGCAATCCCGACCCAAATACCAATGATATTATTTAAAGAGATGCAAAAAATGAATCATTAACTTTATATGGAAAGGGAAGAAGTCCCAGATAAGTAAAGCACTATTTAAGAAGAACAAAGTCAGAGGACTCACACTCCTGACCTCAGAACCTACTATACATCTAAGGTAGTCAAAACAGCCAGGTACTGACATAACAACCGATACATTGACCAATGGAACAGAATTGAGAACCCACATGTAAAACCACCCACTTAAGCTCACTTGATCTTCAACAAGGGCCCAAAGTCCATCAAATGGGGAACATATGGTCTTTTTAACAAATGGTGCTGGCAAAACTGGACGCTCATCTGCAAAAAAAATAAAACAGGTACCATACTTCACACCATATACAAAAACTACTTCAAAATAGATCAAAGGCCTGAATATGAAGCCAAAAACTATAAAGTTCATAGAAGAAAAAACAGGACCAATGGTAGTGGCCCTAATACACAGCATTAACAAGATACAAACCATAACCAACAACAGACAAATTCCAGAAGAAAAGCCAGATAACTGGGATCTTCTAAAAATTAAACACTTATGCTAATCAAAAGACCTCACCAAAAGAGTAAAAAGAGAATCTACAGACTGGGAATAAATTTTTGGACATTGCAAGTCAGACAAAGTTCTAATCTCTAATCTCTAAAATCTACAAGAAAATCCAACACCTCTACTACAAAAAGACAAACAATCCAGTTAAAAAATGGGTAAAGGAAATGAACAGACACTTCACCAAAGAAGACATTCAATGGGCCAACACACACATGAGGAAATGCAAATCAAAACCACAATGAGATACCATCGCACCCCGGCATTACTTGCAAAAACCAAAAAACACTGGAAATAACAAATGCTGGAGAGGCTGCTGGGAGATCAGAATTCTCGTGCACTGCTGGTGGGAATGCAAAATGATATTACCATTTTGGAAAATGATATGACACTTCCTTAGAAAGCTAGGAATAGTGATACCATATGATCCAGGAATCTCGCTCTTATAAATATATCCTAGAGTAATAAGAGCCATCACTCGAACAGACATACTCACACCCATGTTCATTGCAGCATTGTTCACAATAGCAAAAAGATGGAAACAACCTAGATGCCCATCAACAGATGTATGGATCAAAAAACTATTGTACATACTCACAATGGATTATTATGTAACAATAAAGAACAATGATGAATCTTTGAAGCATCTCATAACATGGATGAAACTGGAGGACATTATGCTGAGTGAAATAAGTCAATCGCAAAAGGACAAATATTGGATGAGACCTCTACTGTAAAAACTCATGAAAAAGTTTACACACAAAAAGAAACAATCTTTGATGGTTACGAGGGATGGGAGGGTGGGGAGGATACTAAATAGGCAATAGATAAATGGTAACTGTGGTGAAGGAGAAGACATTACACAAAGCTGGATAAGCCAGCAAAACTGGTCCAAGGCAAGGTCATGGAATCTCCATAGACACATCCAAACTCCCTGAGGGACTGAATTTTTGGGCAGAGGGCTGTGGGGACCATGGTCTCAAGGAACATCTACCTCATTTGGTATAACATAGTTTATAAACAACATGTTCTAGATTCTACCTTGGTAGGTAGTATCTGGGGTCTTAAAAGCCTTTGAGCAGCCATCTAAAACGCTCCACTGATCTCTCCCCTTGGGAAGTAAGTGAGTGAGAATGAAGAAAACAAGATACAAGGGAAAGATTAGTCCAGAGGACTAATGGACCACAACTACCATGGCCTCCACCAGACTGAGTCCAGTACAACTAAAAGGTGCCCGGCTACCACCACTGACTGCTCTGACAGGGATCACAACAGATGGTGCAGGACAGAGCTAGAGAAAAATGTAGAACAAAATTCTAACTCAGAAAAAATGATCAGACTTATGGGCGTGACAGAGACTTGAGAAACCCCGAGAGTATGCCCCCCGACAGTCTTTTTAGCTCAGTAATGAAGTCACTTTCAAGGTTCATCCTTCAGCTAAAGATTAGACAACCTCAAAAAACAAAATGAGTCTAATGGGGAACAACAGCCCAGTGTCAAGGACTAGAAGGCAGGAGGGGACAGGAAAGCTGGTAATAGAGAACCCTAATTTGAAAAGGGAGAGTGTTGACATGTTGTGGGGTTGTTAACCAGTGTTATAAAACAATATGTGTACTAATTGTTTAATGAGAAGCTATTTGTTCTGTAAACCTTCATCTAAAGTCCAGTAAAAAAAATTAAAAAAGAAAACAAAAATCCTCAAAACTAGACAAATAAGGAACATCACGATAAATGGAGAAAATACTAATGTTGTAAAAAAAAATAAAAGGTACAAATATGTGTCTCTATCACTTGATTGGCCAGGTAACTGTCTTCCAAGTTTCTTGGCATTGACGAGTGAGAACCTCATCCATTTGTTAATACTTCTCAGTTGGTATTCTGCCAATTCCTGTAGCCTTATTTTTTGACATTGCCTTCAGTGCAGCTTGACTTCTTCCTTCAGTACCATTGGTTCTTGATCATATGCTGCTTGATCATATGATACAGTGACTCTGTGTATTCTTTCCACCTTCTTTTGATGCTTCCTGAGTCGTTCAATATTTTCCCCATAAAATCCTTCAATATTGAAACTCAAGGCTTGAAATTTTTCATCTTTTTCAGCTTGAGTAATACAGAGCGTATTGTTCCCTTGTGGTTTTCTATCTCCATGGGGAAACACTCTCTAGACAGTAGACATTTGCTAATTTTGAATGCGGGTGAAGTGTGGACAACTTAACCCCTAGGTGAACGATGACAATAAGTAATACACCAGATTAAGAGGACTTATTGGTAAATGCTGTAACATATACAATTTGGCAACAACAACTCTAACAGCCAAAGAAAAAAAAAGGGTGGTTACATAGGTAGATACATGTGCATACATGTGTTTAGCATGGTATATTTGTGTATACAAATATGCATATATAAGTGTATCTACAGGCATAGTTATATATATTTTTGTGTGTGCTGCACATATATTCACATATATAATAAAGCTCATAGGGGGCACAGTCATGGATATCTCCCAGATATAACCAAACATCTCGCAGGACTGGTTTACCAGATTTGAAGGGTTAAGTCAATAGTATTGGAGGACAATTCAGTCAACTGGCAAAACACAGTCTATAAAGTTTATGTTTTACATTCTAGTAGGGTAAATTGCATCAGGGATCTTAAAAGCTTGTGAGTGGCCATCTAAGATAGAACTATTGGTCTCTTTTCATCTGGAAAAAAAAGAGAAACAAGGAAACGAAAGTCTCAAAGCAGAAACTAGTCTACAGGACTAATTGCCTACACAAACCATGGCCTCATCTATCCAGAGACAAGAACTACCACTCCTGACAGTTGTGACCAAAGACACAATAGATGTTCCCATAGAGATGGGGATTAAAAACAAAACAAAAAACAAAAACAGACTTACTGGAACATTAGAGACTAGAGAAACTCCTGAGACTATTGCTCTCGAAACCAAAACAAAAAACAGAACAAAACCTGTTGCACCGAGTCAATTCCAACTCATAGAGACCCTGCAGGACAGAGTAGAACTGCCCCATAGGATTACCAAGAATTGGGTTAGGGATTCGAACAGCTAATCTTATGGTGAGCAGCCAAGCTTTTAACCACTGCACCACCAGGGCTGCGTGCTTTAAACTTTGAACTTGTACTGTGAGTTTGAAATTGGCCATGATGGGTGTATTTATACCATGGAAATCAGTAGATGTTAAAATTTAAGGCTTTTTTCTTTTTCTTTCTTATATTGAGTGGGTTGATAAATATAACATATGTGAATAAGATCAAGCGTATGAAATTTTTTGGGATTTAGGTATCTGTCAATCTCTTAATTCTACAGATGTGAAACCTGCACCTCAGAGAGCTTAAGTGACTTGTCAGGAAAAATGTTGGTGGAACTAAGAATTGAACTCTGTTGACTAGAGTGTCTGTCACACTCTGCTTTATGTAGAAAATGTTAACAGTTGTAAGATCTGGGTTTTACAAACAAGCATCCGCCCAAAAAATATAACAAAATGAAGCAACACATTTGCCTTAGAGTTGATTCAGACTCATGACAACCCTACAGTTTCAGAGTAGAACTGTGCTCCATAGGATTTTCAATGGCTGTGATCTTTTGGAAGAAGATCGCCAGGTCCTCCTCTGAGACATCATCAACCTTTCAGTTAGTAGACGAACACTTAACCAATTGCGCCACCCAGGGACTCCAAGCATCCATCCACATGGTATTATTTTAGTGGCACCAAGTATTTCCTGTTACCAAAAAACCCATTGCCACTGAGTTGATTCCAACTCATAGTGACCTTTTAGGACAGAGTAGAACTGACCCTCAGGGTTTCCAAGGCTGTAATCTTTATGGAAGCTGACTGCCGTATCTTTCTTCTGCAGTACAACTAGTAGGTTCAAAAGCCAACCTTTCAGTTAGCAGCCGAGCACTTAACCACTGAATGACCAGGGCTCCTTATTTTCTGTTAAGAAGATAAAATTATGTAATCACTATGGCATTTCCAGACGATAGAGTACTATACACCCACTAAAAAGAATGAGAAAGATTTCTACGTCCTGAGATGGAAAGATATCCAGTGGTTATTGGTAAAAAAACAAGCAAGCTATAGGACAGTGTATATAAAATGCTAGATTTGTTTTTAAAGGAAAGGTAAGAATATATCTGCTTGTTTTTGCAAAAAACAGGAGCCGAGGTGGGACAGTGTTTAATGCACTTGGCTACTAATCAAAGGATAGGCAGTTCAAACCCAACAGCTGATCCTTGGGAGAAAGATATGGCAGTCTAAAGATTTACAGCCCTGGAAACCCTACTGAGAAGTTCAACTCTGTCCGATAGGGTCAGTATGAGTAGAAGTCGACTCCATGGCAATGGGCTTGTTTTTTTGTTTATTTGTTTGTTGTTATTTGCAAAAGAAAGAAAAAAGAAGAACAAGAAGTTAATAAAGGTGTCTCCTAACAGGTTAAGAGGGAAACAGAGCAGGAAAGGTAAGACCTCTGTGAGAAAGAAGCAATGGCCCTGACATTTGACAGATAGTTACAAACCACAGTATTCCCTGTAAACATAAACAATTTCACAGAATTTCAGCTTGAGTTGACATGACACCATAACTGTGATGAGATCAGGCACAAATAAGACCACTCTGTAATCATTTATAAACATAAGAGAAAAACAAGGACGTTATGCAACCACAAGGAGTCCCTGATTGATGCAAAACGTGAAGTGCTCAGCTACTAACTGAAAAGTTAGTGGTTCAAATCCAACCAGAGATGCCTTGGAAGAAAGCCCTGGCAACCTACTTCCAGAACATCAGAGCTTTTGAAAATCCAATGGAGCACAGCAGTACTCTGTAACACATGGGGTAGCCATGAGTTGGAGTCAGAATTGGTTATTATTATGTAACCACAAAAGTAACAAAATATCCTGGCTAACATGATTAACTACTACTTTTCTACCATGACAACCCTAGCTCCACTTTATTCCTCCTGGCCCCTAAAGAATAATATAAAGTTTCTCATCATTGAACTGCCTTAACAGATTTGCTGTTGTTGGTAGGTGCCATCAAGTCAGTTTAGAGTCATAGCAACACTATGTACAACAGAACAAAACACTGCCCAGTCCTGTTCCATTCTCACAATCATTGTTATGCTTGAGGCCATTGTTGCAGCCACTGGGTCAGTCCATCGTTTGAGGGTCTTCCTCTTTTTCCCTGACCCTCTACTTTACCAAGCATGATGTCCTTTTCCAGGGATTTGTCCCTTCTGATAACATATACAAAGTATGTGAGACAAAGTCTCACCATCCTTGCTGCTAAGGAACATTCTGGCTATACTTCTTCCAAGACAGATTTGTTAGTTCTTTTAGCAATCCATGGTATATTTAATATTCTTCACCAACACCATAATTCAAAGGCATCAATTCTTATTCAGTATTCCTTATTCCGTGTCCAAATTTTACGTGCATGTGAAGAGATTGAAAACATTATGGCTTGGGTCAGGGGCACCTCAGTCCTTAAAGTGACATCTTTGCTTTTTAACACTTCAAAGAGATCTTTTGCAGCAGATTTGCACAATGCAATGATTTATGACTGCTGTTTTCATGGATGTTGATTGTGGATCCAAGTAAAATGAAATCTTGACAATTTCAAGCTTTTCACTGTTTATCATGATGTTACTTATTGGTCCAGTTATCAGGATTTTTGTTTTCTTTTATTGAGGTGTAATTCACACTGAAGGCTGTAGTAGTCTTTGATCTTCAGCAGTAAGTGCTTCAAATCTTCTTCACTTTCAGCAAGCAAGGTTGTGTCATCTGCATCACGCAGGTAGTTAATAAGTCTTCCTCCAATCCTGATGCCACGTATATTCCAAATTCTCAGATTATTTGCTCAGCATACATGTAACTTACAGCATTCAAGTTTGGCCCATGGCCAAATTTGAACATTCCAAAATACAAAATCATAGTTCTGACACATACGGAAAATATGAAATTCTTAGTTATCTCATGCCGCTATGACAGAAATACCACAAGAGGATGGCTTTAACAAAGAGAAATGTATTCTTTTATAGTCTAGGAGGCTTGAAGTCCTAACTCAGGTTACCAGATCCAGGGGTAGGCTTTCTCTCTCTGTTGGCTCTGGGAGAAGGTCCTTGTCATCAATCTTCCCAGGTTGAGGGACTTCTTTCTCAGTCAGGGATCCCGAGTCCAAAAGTTGCACTATCCTCCTGGCTCTTGTCTCTTGGTGGTATGAGATCTCCCTGTCTCCCTGGTCACTACTCTCTTTTATATCTCAGAAGAGATTGACTTAAACTCTTTGCTGTGGATTTGGTGATTCAAGACACAACCTAATCTTGTAGATTGAGTCCTGCCTCATCAACATAACTGCCACTAATCCCACCTCATTAATGTCATAGTTGTAGAATTCACAACACATAGGAAAATCATATTAGAAGACAAAATTGTGGGCAATCATGGCCCAGCCTTGTAGACACACATTTTTGGGGACACAATTGAATCCATTGTAATGAATATCCAAAAATGCATAATGCAATTCATAAAAGGAAAAGCAGGTTATTATACCAACTTGATTTTATTGTTATCCAATACTATGAGCCATAAAAATATATTTTCAATGAGCATTAAAAAAACTAATTGAGTGCAAGTCCAGTTAGAAATGGGAAAATAAAGAGATGTGGAAATGGAAGTGCAGTGGAAAAAGCATATGTATGTACAAAATTTGGCTGAGGGCTTGAAATCCTTCTCAGTTTAGAGATAAGTGGTCTTTTCATCAGCCAGTATGAACAACCTGAAAGTAAGCATTCACCTCCTTGCCAGATTCTCTCACCTTCATTTTTATAGTGGGGTAAGTAGCATTTTTCATTCAGCACACAGTCTGTACATAAAATGTGTACTAGGCAAAAATGAATCTGATACAATCCCAGCATCAAGGACTTTGGTTCTTAGAGGGTAAATCCTAAACGTATTCTCTTTCTCAATTTTGTTCAGACATCTCTGATGCAGAAATGTTGTTGGTGCAGTTATTTGATCAACGTCTGTCTTCTATGAGGGACTAGTAGCTCCAAGGTGCAGGGTTTGTGTACCTTTACACTCCTAGTGCCCAGCACAGCATCTGACACAAGTAGACCCTCCATAAATATTTGTTAAATGAATGAATATGTACTCTAATTTCCATGACAAAGAAGGATTTGCAATGGCTTTCTCAGGTTTTTGAGGTCTTTTTGAAAGAATAAGAACATGTATCTCCCAACAACTTAGGAGGCAGGTTGCACAATGGTTAAGGAGCACAATTTCCATAGAGACTCCTCAGTCTTGAATACTGGACCTACTACTTACTATACTGTGAGGCTTAGGTCAGTTGTCTTAAACTCTGTATAAGTCCCTTGGTGGTACAAATGATGAACATGATCTGTCATCATACAGATTGGAGTTTCAAATCCACCCAGATGCCTCAGAAGAAAGTCGTCGATATCTACTTTGAGAAAAAAAAAAAAAAAAAATTAGCCATTGAAAGCACCATGAAGCATAGTTCTACTCTGACAAGCATGGGATCATAATGAAATCAGGGTGAACAGGTTTGATGGTTTGATGGTCAGTTTCCTCATTTGTAAAATGAGAAATGTCATAGCAACTATGCTTGCTTGTTTGGAGAATTTAAAGAGATTATACATGTAAAGTGTGACCTGCACTATTCAATACAGTAGCCACCATGAGCCACAGGTGGCTACAGAGCACTTGAAATTTCCCACATCCAAATTGAGATCTGCCTTAAGTAAAACACACACTTGATTTTGAATACTTAATACAAAAAAAAAAAAATGAATTTCAACATCAGGTTAAGTATCTTCTTATATTAATTACATTTTTAAATGAGAATATTTAGTATATATTGAGTCAAATATATTCTTAAAGTTAACTTCACTTGTTTCTGTGTTTGTATATACTAGAAATTTTTTAAACTGGATATGTGCTTCAAATGTATAGCTCAAATTATATTCTTATTAGATAGAACTGGAAGAAATGGTGGCTAGCCCTGGTGACACAGCGGTTAAAGCGCTTGACTGCTAACCAAAGTTAGGTGGTTCAAACCCACCAGCCTCTCCATGGGATAAAGATGTGGCAGCCTGCTTCCATATTTACAGCCTTGAAAACCCTCTGGGGCAGTTCTACTATGTCCTAGAAAATTTGAAATTGTGTACATAATTCAAGTGTATAGCTCACATTATACTTTTAATCCCTTCTCCAGCACCTCTTTTTTTTTTCTCTCTTCTATCCCTCACAGTTAAAAATTAAAAAATGCTGGCAGAATTGGAGAGGGATTGCATTGTATCTGTAGAGCGCTTTGGGTAGAACAGGCATTTT
Organism: Trichechus manatus latirostris; assembly: GCF_000243295.1. Taxonomy (NCBI): domain Eukaryota; kingdom Metazoa; phylum Chordata; class Mammalia; order Sirenia; family Trichechidae; genus Trichechus; species Trichechus manatus. The sequence continues at coordinate 6,840,239 of NW_004444083.1, forward strand.
CACAATGTTGAGTCTTCCTATACGTAGGCAAGGTATGTTTTTCCACTCACGCAGGTCTCTGGGTCTCTTACGGTAGTGTCTTGTAGTTTTCATGTATAGGTCTTTTACGTCTCTGGTTATATTTATTCCTAAGTATTTTATCTTCTTGGGGGCTATTATTATAAATGGTATTGATTTGATAATGTCCTCTTTGAAGTTCTCTTTGTTGGTGTAAAGGAATCCAACTGATTTTTTTAATGTTTATCCTGTATACTGAAACTTTGCTGAAATCATCTATTAGTTCTAGTAATTTTCTGGTGGATTCTTTGGGGTTTTCTGTGTATAAGATCATATCATCTGCCAATAGACACACTTTGACTTCTTCCCTACCAATCTGGAAGCCCTTTATTTCTTTTGCTAGCCTAATTGCTCTGGCTAGGAACTCCAGCACAATGTTGAATAAGAGTGATGATAAAGGGCATCCTTGTCTGGTTCCGGTTCTCAAGGGAAATCCTTTCAAGTGCTTTCCATTTAGGATGATGTTGGCCGTTGGCATTGTATAAATACCCTTAATTATGTTGAGGAATTTCCCTTCTATTCCTCTTTTGTTGAGAGTTTTTATCATGAATGGGTGTTGAACTTTCTCATGTGGTTCTTGTCTTTTGTTTTATTAATGTGATGGATAAAGCTGATTGTTTTTCTAATGTTGAACCATCTCTGCATACCTAGTATAAATCCTGTTAGATCATGGTGAATTTTTTTTTTTTTTTTGATGTGTTGCTGAATTCTATTGGCTAGAATTTTGTTGAGGATTTTTGTGTCAATGTTCTTGAAGGATATTGGTCTGTAATTTTCTTTTTTCTTTCGTTCTTTCTTTTTTTTTTTTTTTTTTGTGGTGTCTTTACCTGGTTTTGGTATCAGGGTTATGCTGCCTTCATAAAATGAGTTTGGGAGTATTCCATCGTTTTCTATGATCTGAAAATACCTTTAGTTGTGGTGGTGTTATCTCTTCTCTAAAAGTTTGGTAGAATTCTCCAGTGAAGCCATCTGGGCGGGGACATTTTTTTTGTTGGGACTTTTTAAATTACCTTTTCAATCTCTTCTTTTTTTATGGGTTTATTTAGTTGTTCTACCACTTTTTGTGTTAGTTTAGGTAGGTAATGAGTTTCTAGAAACTTGTCCATTTCCTCTAGGTTTTCAAATTTGTTAGAGTATAATTTTTCATTGTATTCTGCTATGATTCTTTTAATTTCAGTTTTATCGGCTGTGATATCACCTATCTCATTTCTTATATGGGTTGTTTATATCCTCTCCAGTTCTTCTTTTGTAAGTTTGGCCAACGATTTATCAATTTCATTGATCTTTTCAAATACCAGTTTTTGGTCTTGCTAACTCTTTCAGTTGTTTTTCTATTCTCCATTTCCTTTAATTCTGCTCTAATTCTTATTATTTCCTTTCTTCTGGTGCCCGAGGGCTTCTTTTGCTGATCTCTTTCTACTTGTTTGATTTCTGAGGTTAATGTTTGAGTTTTGTCCCTTTCTTCTTTTTGGATGTGTGCATTTATTGCTATAAACTGAGCTCTCAACACTGCTTTTCTGTGTCCCAAATGTTCTGGTACAATGTGTTTTCCTTGTCATTTGATTCTATGAATTTCTTTCTTCTATCCTTCATTTCTTCTGTAAGCCAGTAGTTTTTGAGCAAGGTGTTGTTCAGTTTCCATATGTGTGGTTTCTTTCCCATGCTTTTTCTATTATTAGTTTCTACTTTTACAGCTTTGTGGTCAGAAAAGTTGCTTTGTAATATTTTGATGCTTTGGATTTTGTTAAGGCTTGCTTTATGGCCTAATATGTGGTCTAGTCTGGAGAATGTTACATGTGCATTGGAAAAGAATGTATACTTGGCTGCTGTTGAGTGCAGTGTTTTGTAGATATCTATGAGATCAGTTTGTTTGATTGTAGCATTTAGATCTTCCGTATTTTTGTTGAGCTTCTTTTTGGATGTTCTGTCCTTCACTGAAAGTGGTGTGTTCAAGTCTCCTACTACTATTGTAGAGCTCTCTATCTCTCCTTTCAATGCTATTAGAGTTTGTTTTATGCATTTTGGAGCCCTGTTGTTGGGTGTGGAAATATTTATTATAGTTTTGTCCTCCTGGTGTATTGATGCTTTAATCATTATATAGTGTCCTTCCTTATCCTTTGTGGTGGATTGTACTTTAAAGTCTATTTTGTTTGAGATTAATATTGCCACTCCTGCTCTTTTTTGAGTGTTGTTTGCTTTATATCCTTTTTTCCATCCTTTGAGTTTTATTTTGTTTGTGTGTTTAAGTCTAAGGTATGTCTGTTTTAGACAGCATATAGACGGATCTTGTTTTCTTATCCAATCTGCCACTCTGTCATTTTATTTGTGCATTTATTCCATTTACATTCAGCGTGATTATTGATAGGTATGAGTTTAGCTGTCACCTTGATGCCTCTTTTTTTGTGTTGTTTATCGTTTCTTTGTTCCACTTAACTTTCTGTGCTGAGTTGTTTTTCTTTATGTATTTTGTTTTTCTTTCTCATTGTTGTTGATTTTTTATTTGCTGAGTCTTTGTATTTTTATCGTTTTGTAGTTTAATATGTAGTATTGTTAGTTTCCTTTGTGGTTACGTTAATACTTACCCCTATTTTTTGAACTTTAAACCAGTCTTTTATTTCTTTATACTGCCTTGACTTCCTCTCCATATGAAAAATCTACGTCTGCATTTCTTAGTCCTTGTTTTTTACTTAATGTTGTTATCTTTCACATATTGACATCTTTCTTTCCCTATTTTCAGTGTTTTACCTTTGATTTATTTTTGTGACTTCTATATCAGGGTTGATATCTCGTTGCTTTATCCTGTGTTCTAGTCTTGGGTTGTTATCTGATGTTGTTGATTTTCCTACCAGAGGACTCCCTTTTGTATTTCTTGTAATTCTGGTTTGGTTTCTGAAAATTCCCTAAACTTCTGTTTATCTTGAAATACCCTAATTGCACCATCATATTTGAGAGACAGTATTGCTGGATATAGAATTCTTGGCTGGCAGTTTTTTTTTTTTTCCTTCAAGGCTATATACATGACATCCCATTGTCTTCTTGCCTGCATTGTTTCTGCTGAGTAGTCCGAGCTTATTCTTATTGATTCTCCTTTGTAGATGACTTTTCATTTATCCTTAGCCACTCTTAATATTCTCTCTTTATCTCTGTTTTTGACAAGTTTGATTATAATATGTCTTGGTGACTTTCTTTGGGATCCACATTAAGTGGGGTTCCATGAGCATCTTAGAGAGATATCGTCTCATCTTTCATGATATCAGGGAAGTTTTATGCCAACAAATCTTCAATAATACTTACTTAAGTTCCTCTATTGAGAGGTCTGAATTTTGCCTAATTTTCTTCCTGGTCTTGAAGAGTTCGGTATATTAATCTGTTGTATTCTGCCTCTGGTAAATCCAAGAAATGTTTTTTCTCTGGAAAATTTTTAGATTCTTTATTTTAGGATCTGGTTGAAGACATCATGGTCTGGCTCTTTATGTGATTTGATATTGACTGCTGTCTTGGAGACGTCAATAAGTTACTATATTTATAATGTTTTATGTTTCTTGACTGTATCCCAGCTTCTTGTTTTGTTTTGTTTTGATATACCCAAATAGGCAGCTCGTGTGTGCTAGCCCTGTCACCAGTGACCCTGAAGCTCCAATGTCCTGCCACCAGGTGGCCAGAACTGCTACAAAGTATGTAGCCCAGGAATCCACCCACCCCTCATTGTATGGATTCAGCTCAGGTGTCCTGGTAGTTGGCCACCAGATGTGTGGTGTAGACTCTCACCTATAGTCCTATACAGGCATGGGTGATTGGTGTTGGCACAAGTGTCAGGCTGCAACACTGTGCAAGGTAGGAGGCCAACAGCTGCCCCGTAGTGTCTGGGATTAAAGTATGCAACTCTTCCCTAGATCGAGTAGGTGGGTGAGTTTTGCAGCTGAACTGTGAGCACCCAGTGCTGTTGGCTGTAAGGACTGGAGGTGAGCCTCTTGCTCTTGGGCCCCTTTCGCAGGTTAGGTGGTGAAGGTGGAGCCACCAGTCTTCAGGCCCCTGATGTGGATAGGTGAAGACCTTGCTTAATGGGCAGAGCAGTGTCAAATGTCCCAAACCTGCCATTTCGCAGCTTAATCAGTTGAAGCTAAACTTCAGGTATTTATTTACCCTGTTAAACTGTCGTATAAAGGCATACACTTTTGAAATGGGCCCACACAAACCTATACTGGGAGAAAGGCACTCAAAGTTCGTGGCTCCCTTATGCCTATGCCTAGGCAATGGAGCTCTGTCTACCCTGAGTTCCTCACTTAGGGGAGCCAGCAGATTATTTTTTCCCCTGATTTGTTAATTTGTTCTGTCTCCATGGCTGTAAGAATTGCTCAGGGCACGTGACATGTCCTACTTCTGGCCCAGGGGACTCGGCAGTTGCTGAAGCCGTCCTGAACCCAGTGCAGAGCAGGGAGTGTGGAGGTAAATAGGAGAGACGTTTTTCCCTAAGTAGGGTTTTTTCGATCCGTGCAGTAGGCCAGATGCAATTACTTATCTTTTGCAGTCTGATGGCTGCTTCTAACTGGTTCTGGATGGCCAAGTAGACTCTCTACCACTTGGTCTCTCCTGATATGGAAAACACCTCCTGAGCGCCTCTGCTTGCCTGCCTCATGGTTCACCCCAAGCTGATCCAGGTTGAAGGCCTCCGGCTTCCCCCAGGTCTGTTCTGGTAACTCCTTACTGCTTCCAAACTGTCTCTCCCTCCCCCTGGCACTCAGTCTGATTCCTCAACTTTGCCTTTGATGTTCAGAGCTCCTAGACTGTCATATGTAATTGATTCTCTTGTTTTTTTGTGTCTTTGTTGTAAGAGGGAAAACTGGAAGCATTTGAGTACTCTCCTGTCTTGGCCTTGCCTGTCTGAGTTGTATTTCTATTGCTTGCAAACCACAGTCCTAGCCATGGGTATACTATGTACTAGAGAGTTATTGGTGTTTAAGACAGATGGAGTCCCTGCCCTCATGGAGCAGACAGTCTCCTGATGAAGATTGGCATTAACAATCCATTACAAGTGTGTCGGATGTACCAACATGTACACCTCACCTGGTCTGAGAAATCTGGGAGACTTTCCCAAAGAAGTGGCATTTATTCTGAGACATGAAGGATGAAATGGAGTTAATCTCAGTTAAACAGATGACATAGAGGAAACAAAATTTTTGCACGCGTACAAAATCTTGTACAAAATCCCTCCTCCATATAATATATAAATGGCAACATTGACTTGTCTTTTTAGAACAGTTAATACCAGAAATGGAAAGTCTAGGATATACACAACAGAGAACTGAATAATCCTGTATATTAAATAGACCTGTGAGATAGATTAGTTTCTATAAACAACCAGGAATCATGTTTGAGGAGATAGTGTTCATGAATGCACAATCACAAATGTTTTCTAGTGATGGGTATTCTGGGGTAACTGACAATAGTGGTGCAGTTTAGATGGAAGTGTTATTCTGCTGATGGTTTGAAGTCTGAGGAGTTCTGAGGACTGGAAATTACATTTTGATCTAGAAAAGCTGGGTAAGCTTCTAGGTAACAATTTTTTAAATCTATAGAATGATAAAAGTTATAACTAGATGGTCTTTAATAGCCCCTCCACAAATAAAATTCTAGAGAAATGCCTTTATTCTATTTTGTCAAAGACTAATTTTGACACATTAAAGAATCATTTGGATATTTACCAAATACAACTGTGCCATGTTTATATTTCACTGGGTTCTTTGTGTTAATTATTCTCCACTTGTAAGATTATGAACTATTCTACAGAACTTCATATTTAAAGAAAAATGGAACTGAAGTTCATGTTTAACAACAAAGAACATAGAATATTGGCAGACTGTTGTGCTTTTAAAAATCAGACACCTCTCCCAAAGCTATTTACAGAAAAATATCTAGATTGGGAAATCATGTGAAATTAAATTCAATGCATGAGATATGACTATAAAATAATGTGTCTACTTTCAAAGTAAACAAACAAAATGGGCATGGTGCCCTAAAAGAAGTGCCGTTGGTGGATGATCTTCTTATCGCAGACATACTGCCTCGATCAAACACAAAGTATTTTTGAAAACTGTTTTGGTAAAATTGCCTTTAGAGACATTCACTCATTCTTTTGACTACCCTTAATGGTGATAAAATTGGTCCTTTGGATGAGTTTGGAAACAATGAAAATTCACTTACTGAATTGGTAAATGTTGCACTATCTGTATTTTTACAACAATTAACAAATGTCACTTAGCTCTAAGGTTCCAAGTCAAGTGAATAAAGTGTGTACTCAAGCTCCAGAATTCCACTTTAATCAGAAACATGAAACAGTGTGTTTGGCTCACCTGTGCTCAAACTGATGCTAGGGCAATTCCAAACAAGATCTAAAAAATAGGTTTCAAATAATGACAGTATCATGAGAGCAAGAGAGTGATCTGCTAGGGGGACTGTTCAAATACACACTCAGAGCTGATGATACATAGATAATTTTTAATCATCTATTATACTGAATTCAATATATGTAGGGATGAAAATTGGAGAATCTTCTAGTTATTCTCTGTGTATTCATCGTTCCAAAATATTTTGGAGCCCTTCTCAAGAACCATGCACTTTGCTCTATACATAACGGGCACTCAAAGACTAAATACAGTTGCTAATGATAAATCAGGGCAGAAGTATACAAGGACTGGGGCCAATACTTGAAATTAATTTTTAATTATAGAGCCCTATAAAAACAACATCTGGTAATAGATGTTAACAGTTTAAAAAGACAAGACTAGAGTAATGGGGCTTTCTGGAAATAATACTTAATTCCTGAACAATATTTTGTAAAATTATTGGGATCTATCTGAATATATTCCACATATTAGAGACCAGAAAAGTTTCTTAAATTGTTATCTAGAGTCTCCGCTTTGAATGATCTACAAATTCTTACTCTCAATCCCAAACAAAAGATCTGTAAGAATTTAAAAAATCTAGATTTGTGTTTTCTCTACTTGTTTGCTGCCATTACTACACAATTAAATTGATATTATTCAATTTTCCTCTTTAGCTAACAATCTATTTATGCACTTGGGAGAAAAGAGACTGTCAATTTAACTCATTGTAAAAATTTCAAGAAACTCACTAGTTTTCAGATTTTAGAAATAGAATAAAAATAAGTTATTTAAGTATCCTAGATCTCCCAACTTATTTAGGAAATACTCAAAGGGAAATGGCAACCAAAAAAGTTTTCTGAATGATTTTAAATGTACAAGATGTTTGAGGGACAAAACTGGTAATATACATTACAGTTAACTTTTCTCTGAATCTATGTGGGAGGAGGTAAATTAGAATGATACAACAATCAAAGGGAGGAGAGAAAAGAGAATAGGTAAGATGATTGCATCTCATCGTTAGCAGAAATCTCTCAACAATACTTGACAATTTACACATTTCCTCTGACCAATGTATTTAATTTCCACTGCAGCAGTAGCTCTTAACCACTGCACCATCAGGGCTGCAATTTCCACGTAGGAGAATTTAAATGCCCTCAAACAGTATTCACATCAGTTCAGAAGCCATCTACAAATATTTCTCTGAATTTAACTTTTTGAATCAGACAATCATATTTTTGAGTATGCCAGGAATGACAACTTGAAGAGGAATAGCATTGCATTCATTGCCAAAAAGAATATTTCAAAATCTATCCTGAAGTACAACGCTGTCAGTGATAGGACAACATCCATACCTACAAGGAGGAAGAGTTAATACGACTATTACTCATCTTTATGCACCAACCTCTAAGGCCAAAGATGAAGAAACTGAAGATTTTTACCAATATTTGCAGTCTGAAATTGATTGAACATGCAATCAAGATGCAAAGATAATTACTGGTGATTGGAATATGAAAGTTGGAAACGAAGAAGGATCATAGCTGGAAAATACGGCCTTGGTTATAGAAATGAAGCCAGAGATTTAATGTTAGAGCTTTGCAAGACTAATGACTTCTTCATAGCAAATACATTTTGTCACCAACATAAACAGCAACTATACACCTGGACCTCGTTAGATGGAATACACAGGAATCCAATCGACTACATCTGTGGAGAGAGATAATGGAAAAGCTCAATATCATCAGTCAGAACTAGGCCAGGGACTGACTACAGAATAGACCATCAATTGTTCATGTGGTAGTTCAAGCTGAAGCTGAAGAAAATTAGAACAAGCCCCCAAGAACCCAATTATGACCTTGAGTGTATCCCACCTGAATTGAAAGACCATCTCAAGAATAGATTAGACACATTAATGACCAAAGAACAGACAAGATGTGGAATGATATAAAGGACATCATACATTATGAAAGCAAGAGGTCATTAAAAAGACAGGAAAGAAAGAAAATACAAAATGGATGTCAAAAGAGACTCTGAAACTTGCTTTTGAATGTTGAGTAGCTAAAGCAAATGGAAGAAATGATAAACTGAAAGATCTGAACGGAAAATTACAAAGGGCAGATCGAGAAGACAAAATAAAGTTTTATAATAACATGGGCAAAGCTGGAGTAAGAAAATTGAAAGGGAAGAACACCATCAGCATTTCTCATGCTGAAAGAACTGAAGAAAAAATTCAAGTCTTGAGTTTAATATTGAAGGATTCTATGGGGAAAATATTGAATAATGCAGGAAGCATCAAAAGAAGATGGAACGAATACACAGAGTCACCATACCAAAAATAATTGGTGAATGCTCAACCATTTCAGGAGGTAGCATATGATCAGGAATCAATGGTACTGAAGGAAGAGGTCCAAGCTGCACTGAAGGCATTGGTTAAAAGTAAGCCTCCAGGAATTGACAGAATACCAACTGATATGTTTCAACAAATGGATGCAGTGCTGGAAGTTCTTATTTATCTATGCCAAGAAATTTAGAAGACAGCTTCCTGGACAACTAACTGGAAGATATCCATATTTATACCTATTCCCAAGAAAGGTGATCCAACCAAATGTGGAAATTATCCAACGATATTATTAATATCACACACAAGCAAAATTTTTCTGAAAATCATACAAAGGCAGCTGCAGAAGTACATCGACAGGGTACTGTCAGAAATTCAAGCTGGATTCAGAAGAGGATGTGGAACCAGGGATATCATTGCTGATGTCAAATGGAATCTGGCTGAAAGCAGACAATACCTGAAAGATATTTACCTGTGTTTTGTTGACTATGCATAGGATTTCGACTGTGTGGATCATAACAAATTATAGGTAACATTGCAAAGAATAGGAATTCTTTGCACATTACTTGTGCTCATGAGGAACCTGACCATAGACCAAGAAGCAGTTGTTTGAACAGGACAACAGGATACTCCGTGGTTTAAAGTCAGGAAATGTATGAGTCAGGGTTGTATCCTACCACCATACTTATTCAATTTGTACACTGAGTAAATAATCTGAGAAGCTGAACTATATGAAGAAGAATGCGGCATGAGGATTGGAGGAAGATTCATTAACAACCTGCATTATACAGATGACACAACCTTGTTTGCTGAAAGTGAAGAGGACTTGAAGCACTTGCTGATGGAGATCAAAGACTGCAGCCTTCAGTATGGATAACACCTCAATGTAAAGAAAACAAAAATCCTCACAACCAGACCAATAAGCAACATCATGATAAATGGAGAAAAGAATGAAGTTGTCAAGGATTTAGTTTTACTTGGATACATAATCAACACCATGGAAGCAGCGGTCCAGAAATGAAAGGATGCATTGTCTTGGGTAAATCTGCTGCAAAATACCTCTTTAAAGTGTTAAAAAGCAAAGATGTCACATTGAAGACTAAGGTGAACCTGACCCAAGCCATGATGTTTTTAATTGTCTCATACACATGTGAAAGCTGGGCAATGAAGAAGAAAGGCCACAGAAGAATTGATACCTTTGACTTATGGCCTTGATGAAGATATTGAATATACCATGGACTGCAAGAAGAACAAACAAATCTGTCTTGGAAAAAGTATAGCCAGATTGCTCCTTAGAGACAAGGATGATGAGACTTTTTCTCACATATTTTGGACACGTTATCAGGAGGAATCAGTCCCTGGAGAAGAATATCATGCTTGGTAAAGTAGAGGGTCAGTGAAAAAGAAGAGATAGATTGACTTAGTATTGCAACAAAGGACTCAAGCATAACAAGAATTGTGAGGATGGTGCAGGACTGGGCAGTGTATCCTTCTGTTGTACATAGGGTCAATATCAATTGGAATTGACTCAATGGCACCTAACAACAATAAATTTAACATTAGTTAATAATTTTGAAATGAATATTGCTCTTAAAGCAAATGGGGTAAGTACTGATAAATGAAAAAAAAAAAAATTGTTTTCCTAAGACAAAAGGAAAATGCACTTTACTTCATCGATTTTATAAACTGACCTAACTCAAAGTTGTGAGTGCAGCAGCAAATTCATTGACCCAACTCTTTGTTAAAAGATTTTGGGTATGCCACTTGAATGTGTGCCTATCCTCTACAAGGGAGATTTAATATCCTTCCATATGGAATTGATTTGGGCCAAAAAAGATTTCATGAGAGCACAACTTTCATATTTCCTGGCTCAGCACAATCTCATAGAATAGATAGGGGCCCAAGAGGCATGATCCAAAATTTCTAAGAACCTGAATAAGGAATTTGGGAAATGGGACTTACTTTTTCATTTGAGATTTCCACCATTCAATCACCACCTCACACCTAAATTCATATAGAAAAAAATTCATTTCTGGAACAAAGATTGAAGCTGAATTTGATATTTTCTTTTGCGGCTTGACTATTCTATAGTTAGGCATACAAGAGATCTTGCACATTTTCCCTATTCACATGTTTTCTCCAAGTCTAACCAAGTGGCTGAGCCAACTGTGTAGACCTATAGAAAATGCTTCCTGGCTTTGCTGTTTGAGTTCTGACTGGGAAAGAACAGGAAACTCTATAAATAATTGTACACTAGGGGGGTTCAAACAGCCAGTTCCAGGGGACTGAGAGAAGAAGGAGATACTTGGAGCTGGACAGTGCAGTGAGCAAGGCAAGATGGTCCATGTAGTGCATGACACACATCCCTGGTGAGATAGAGTGTGTTCAGACCCCACATCTATCACTTTCTTGCAGAGAGATGTTTAGGCTAGCTGCCTTACTCCTGGAGAGTCATCGCTGGTTCATTCGTTCAGTTCTTCCCTCCCATGTGAAAGACTCAGATTAAAAACCTGACTGATACACCTCATGTGCAACCACTACCTGTTTGTCAGTGCAGACTTGCTTGTTGCTATGATGCTGAACAGGTTTCAGAGGAGATTCCAGTCCAAACAGACTAGGAAGAAAGGCCTGGTTTCCTACTTCCAAAAAACAGGCAATGAAAATCCTATGGATCACAAAGGTATGATTGGCAAAAATTCAGGGTCATGGCAGAGAAACAGGCAGCATTCCATTCTGTTGTGCATAGGATTGACAGGAGTCAGTGGCCTAATAACAGCAGCTAATTATAAAAACTACAACCTCACTTCTCTAAGCCTCTATGTCCTTGGCTTTATAACAGGGAGGAGAACAGCAGCTCACTCACATGGTTATTGTGAGGATGATTTATTAGCACATTGCTGGGCACATAGTTGTCAGCTATTACTTTAGTCAGAAGGTAGGATTTAATCAAGGTTTTATGATGGGTTGAATCTGGGTAGGAAGAAAAGAAAGAAGGTTACAGAATGGGGAGTAACATGTGAACAAACCCAGAGGCAGAAATGAGATGCAGTGTAGAGAATAGCCCTACTGAAATTCTCGATCTTTTTACCAACCGTACTGAGAAGATAAGAAACTTATATAATGACTATATTGTGACTGTGTATTTAACCAGAGGAAGAACACAGATCCCCAGTCCTGTTCCCCTGGAGATTCTTATTCAGTAGGTCTAGGGAGAGACCTATAGGTTGGCTATGAGTCTGAATCAACTTGATGCCAATGAGATTAGTTAGAGACATGTAGCCTGAATATTCCTTAGAATCGAGAGTGATAAGACTTCATCTTGCTTAATATGGACTTGTCATCAGGAGAGACCAATCTCTGGAGAAGAACATTATGTTTGGTAAAGAAGAGGGTCAGTGATCAAAAGGAAGACCCTCAAGGAGATGGATTGACACAGTGACTGCAACAATGATTGTGAAGATGGCACAGGACCGGGTAATGCTTCATCGTGTTACATATAGGGTCACTATGAGTAGGAATGGATTCTAGGCACCTAATAGTAACAACAAGGAGAGACCAAGGAACCTGTATATTAAAAAACACTATATGTTTTTGGTTTATATAGTTACACCAGACTACAATTCATAACCATCTAGCTGTCCAATGAGTCTATGAAAACATATTTTAACATAATTGTTGGACCTTAACTTTTTATGTTTAAATCACTCAAAAAGAGCTTCCACAACTACCATGGAAATCTCTACTCTAGACCTTAAACAACTATGTTTTTCTTACTTCTTGTTCTTGTTGTTGTGTTGTTGCTGTTAGGAGGCCTCCAGTCAATTCTGACTAATTGTGACCTTCTGTACAATGGAATGAAACACTGCCCAGTCCTGAGCCATCCTCACAATGATTGTTATGCTTGAGCCTATCGTTGCAGCCACTGTGTCAATCCATTTCGTTGAGGGTCTTCTTCTTTTTCGCTGACCTTCTACTTTACCAAGCATGATGTCCTTCTCCAGGGACTGGTTCCTCCTGATAACATGTCCAAAGTATGTAAGAGAAACATACTGGCTGTACTTCATCCAAGATAGATTTTTTTTTTAATCCAAGATAGCTTTGTTCACTCTTCTGACGGTCCATGGAATATTCAAAATTCTTCGCCAACACCAAAACTCAAAGGTATCAATTCATCTTCAATCTTCCCTACTCATTGTCCAGCTTTTGCATGCATACGAGGCTATTGAAAACACCATGGCGTGGGTCACCTTACTCTTTAATGTGACATCTTTGCTTTTTAAAAGTCTAAAGAGATCTTTTGAGCAGATTTTCCCAATGAAAGGCAATGTAATGCATGTAAGAAAATGACAATAATGGTGTAACTTCAAGTAAATACCAGACTATGTATAGGCACAGACTCTCATACACAAACCAATTCACTTACATAAAATCACTTTCAAGCTTACTGAAGTATTTTGGAAGTTTTTAGCATCTTCACAACTTCATCAAAATCAACTTGCACTGTTTTTAAACATTTGCTGTTTTGAGTGTCAGAGAAGTTTGAACTCCTTCAAGGTACTCTAAGAATATGGAAAAAAAGAAAAAAACTGATGCAGTTAGAATGCTTCAACTGTAACCATTTAAAAAAGAGAATTCTTTCAAGTTTGCAATTACCTCCAATTTATGAGAAAGTTAAGAAACTGCTAAATTAGAGGATTTTGTCAGAATGCCAAGAAAAGTCACTCATAAACAGACACTTATAACCATGCTTTCAATTCCTGATCTATTAATTTACTGGGACATGGTTTTACTCTTTAAAGTACGTAGATGGAGCGATGCTTCAATTTCACACCTTTCTGGTTTATTGAACCAGGAAAGATTATATCAAGGATACAGAAACCTGAACTGTTTACATGTGAAAAGGTCAAATACTTAAGGAAATTTTACCTGGAATGTATATATTTTTCTGGGGAGGCAGGTTGTTTCCTTTCTGCAAGAAAAAATTAAGCAGAAAATTTACAATTTACTCATTTTAATGGGAACATGTATGCAGAAGCCCAAATTGCCAACGAAAAGTTTTTATCCACCTGGAAAAATCCTAATGTCATTAACTATAAACAGTTTATCAGAAAGTCAGGTAGCAGGAAAGAAAATTGAAAGATAACTTCAAAATAGGGAAGCTTTGTCCTTCAAAAAAGAGCTTTTCCTTGACTTCTTTGGAAATAGCTAAATCATGAATTCTTTCACTATCAAATCAACAGCTATGCCTTATCACAACATTTCCACCCATTAGGAAGCTATCCCCAATCATATAAATGCAAATATGGATACCAGCTACCAACTGTGGGCAGGATAGGAATCTCTCATGGAACCCTATTGTATGGGGAGGGAGATAGACTCAAGTCTAGTAGTGTGATGCTATGTTATTGGGATCATGCTTGATTAACTAATCACTAACTTATAGATACATTTGTCATTATATACACATGATACATACATACATACATATGCATAGATATACCATAAAAACCAAGCCAGTTACAGTCAAGTTGACTCCAACTCATGGTAACCTCATGTGTGTCACCGAAGAACTGTGCTCCATAGGGTTCTTAATGGCGGATTTTTTGGAAGTAAATCTCCAGACCTTTCTTCCAGGGTGCCTCTGCCTGAACTTGAACATCTGCCCTTTCAATTATCAGCCCAGATTGTTAACTGTTTGTGCCACCCAGAGACTCCCATATATAGATAGACTCATCATAAAAATTAACCTTTGCTTGGATCGGTGCACTGCTGCGCACTGCTGCAGTGAACAGCTTGACGTGTTTCATTCTCAACCACACTGCAAGGGAGCCGCCATAAAAGCAGCCATATGCAACCCACTTCTTTGTGGTGAGCCCCATTTTCCTTGCTATTTTAGTTTGGAAGTAGCAATGTCAGCCAGGGCCTGCCTGCTGTTGAGGTAGTGGAGGCTGGCAGTCCTCAGATCTCTACAATTAAAGCATAAACACACTCTGTGACAACAAAGCAGAGAATCTGTAGTTTAACATCAACTTGACTATAAAGTAGAAATGAGTATTATGAAACCATGTTGAGTATACCAGTTCTAACTGGAAATTGTAACTAGCATAATACGGTTGACAGTGACAAATAAAGGTAGGACTAAAAATAATTGCTAGCATTTGACTCATTTTAGTTATTTCATTTCCTCTTGCCACCACTCTGAAGGAGCTTCATATGCCTGTCAATACCCACAGGGTGTCCTTTCTCCATACACCGAACCAAACCACAGCTTTCACATTATAACCCTGACTCAGAGAGGAGCTCATTTTTGCAAGGGCTAAAATGCCAGTGATTTAATTGTTTCCAAGGCTTTAATAAAACCCTTAGTTAATTGTTCTGACGCTATTTTCCATTGTTTTCTCCTTTGCTGCTACATCTAGACAAAGCACTATTTGAATCTAAGTTTCTCAGTTATAAGAAAACTAAGTATACATTTTGTAATTTATTTTTCCCTGATGTTTCCTTCATAATGTTTCCTATAAACCTGGGATGTTTTTAATCTTTATTGCTAAAGGAAAAATTATCGTTCCCTCCCCCTGCAGAATGATATATCTAGCTGATTGTGAATTTAAAAGTAGACAAAGGGCATAGAATATTCACAAAAATAAACACAAACGGTTAGCAAACATATGAAAATGGTTAGCCCTTTCTATTATCAAAGTATTGGTAACCGGGGTGGCATAGTGGTTAAGAGTTCAGCTGCTAACCAAAAGGTCAGCAGTTCAGATCTACCAGGCACTTCTTGGAAACCCTTTGGAGCAGTTTTACTCTATCCTACAGGGTTGCTATCAGTGAGAATTGACTCAACGGCAGTGGATTTGTTTTTGTTTTTTAATCAAAGTAACATAAATATGAGCATTTTTTTCCTCCTATCAATCTGGCAAGATTTATTTTAGTTCTCAGTCTTGGCATGGATGTGATGAGGCAGGCTGTCTCCTGCACCACTTGTGGAAGTATCAACTTTTAGAATCATTGAGAAAGGAATTTGTCCTCATATAATAAGTGCTTCGAAGGCAAAACATTTACCTTGGTTCAGCAATTCTCCTACTAAGAAGCTATAGCAGAACCTGCTAATTTTCTCCTATAACCACTCTCCCTTTTATCTTTACATAATAAAGGCCCTGGATTTCAGCTGTGGCTATGGCTTCCCAGAATAAACAGGACATATCCCAGCCACCCTTCTAGCCAGATGGGGACTTACTGATTAAGATCAATCCAATGGGATGTTACTGAAAACCTGTACATAAGATTTATTAAAATACCCAATCATAGAATTCACTCCACTTTCTCAGAGCAAATTCTCAGATCCTTAGACTCTCCCCTAAATTGTTCACTCAAAGTCCAAATTCTGTGGTAGGTTCTTTCTAACACCCGCTTATTGAACTGTACCACATGAAGTTAATTTGGATAGCAAACAAGTTATTTGCTATAGTTAATGCTGAAACACATGTTATTCCATTCTTGAACAATTTACTTCCTTAGAGAGACTAATAAAGAAATTCCAGGCTTAAAGCTGCTTGTAGACTATCTTAGCATCATTAACACACACACACACAAACCAAAGTTTCTAAAGAAGAAATGTAGAACTGATGGAATTATTGGAATGTCACCTCACTACCAAAAGTTAAGTGACATGCAATTCAAATATCACGTTTGTGGAGTCACTGCTAGAAAGAAGCCTGTGAAACCTTCAATAATTATTAGTCTCTCATGATAAAAGGTACCAGGAATTATGACTCATATAATGAAGATATCATTTCACTGACACTAATCACATTCTCAGGCTTATAAGAAGCAATCTTCTTATTTTAATGAGAATAAAAGATTCTGATGTTAAATTGGATTTTTCAGAACATTTTGAGTTCTTTTTAAATTTCATTCTATTTTCTTGACTTTATATAATGAGTAGTTTATAATTTTAAGCAAGTAAGCTAAAAATATGACTTCTTACTGGGGAGTAAAACAAAAGTAGTAGGTGGCAAGAAGAAACTATTGAGGCCAAAACAGTTCTCATATTCTTGTTTCTTGCTCTGCCGCTGCAGGCTGAAATCTAATAGGACATCCAGTTACCTTTGATGAATGGTTTCAACAAAATGATCACCACTTTCCCATGAGGAGAATAATTTTCATAGTATAAAACTTTATTGGAGGAGAAAAAAATAATAATACGTATGCCATTTTGTTTAAGTAAGTAGAGGAAAAGAGAAGTTTCAAAATAAAATGACACTACATGAGAAATACATGTTTTTTTAAGGAAATTTCACATGAATCTTTTCATCCAGAAAGTTGCTCCTAACCCCAACTTCTACCTACAGTTTTTCTTTCTTATCATATGAATTTTCAAATATTTAGTTTCCTGAAAGAGGAACATATTTAGAGTTACTATTACCTAAATGAAAAAGAGAAAGAGAATAGCAACAGCAACAAGAACCACCACAAAAAGGAAAAGATTAGACTTACCCTGTTGGTTGTCCATGAAACCTATGTACTAGAAGTAAGATGAGGGCACCCAGCCTCTCAGCGTATGTAACCCAGGTGAAACTACTTGATATCCAGAATCCATGGGCAATCTTCCCCCTCCAATCATCAGACATACAGACATACTGACCCTCCAGGTTTGTAGAAGGCATCATTAATGAAATATCTCTGTGAAAGTAAAAATATTTTTCTAAGTCACTAAACTCGCTAGGCCTCGCAATTTGTTTGTGGTTTCTGATAACTGAATGGCAGCATAATTTGATTAGTCAGATTTGAATTATGATTCTGAGATACCATCTAAATCAGTGACATTGCTCAAGTCACTGTGCCTACACTCTGGACAAATTCAGTTTTTACTTTTGGTGGTAAAATAGATGCAACACCAATCTGGTCATTTCAACCATTTTAAAGCATACAATCCAGTGGTGTAAATCGCACTCACAATGTGCAACCATCACTACTATTTCTTTACATTTCATGCTAGTATTTCAAATTCAAATTTAGAATGTCAGATTCTTGTTTGACTGTATACTTGTAACTATTTTCTTTTACTCTGAAAGCGTGGTTTCCTAACATTAATTTATTTGGTTTATGCAAATAATATACAGTAATACACACGTGAGTGTAAATAGCAATATTTAAAGGAACCCTGGTGTTGCAATGGTTAAGTGCTAGGCTGCTAACCGAATGGTCTGTTCTTTAAACCCACCAACTATCCCTGGGAATAAATGGAAACCAACTGCCACATATTTTTCCCACAGAGTGCCTGCTGGATCCAACCACCGACCTTTCAGTTAGAAGCCTAGCCCTTAACCATTGCACTACCAGGGTTCCTTCCAATAAATACTACATTCTAGGAAACACTGAGTGGCAGATCTACTCTGTCCCATATGGTTACTATGACTTGGAATCAACACAATGGCATTCAGAAACAGCAAAAATATTGAGATACTATGGGTGGCTTCAGTTCTGAGTTAGAAAGGGAACACGGGCTAGAAATGGGGAGAGTGCTGACCCATTGTGGGAATTGAATCCAATGACACAAAACAATTTGTGCATTAATGTTTGAATGAGAAACTAATTTTCCCTGTAAACTTTCACCTGAAGTACAATTTAAAAAAAATAGAGTGATTGTATGATTATTGAAAACTGATTTCTTTACCAATGTTTGTGTGTGTATGTATACTTAGAATTTATCCTACAAGAGGTATAAAGTCAAAGGACTGAGCTCTCTATTTACTTAAGATAATTATCTCTAATTAAGCCACAGACGTAATAGAAAATTAGCTCTTTTTTTTCATGTTTTAATTGTTTTATTGGAAAATTTTGCATGGTTCCAAAGCTAAACCTGCAAAGGAAAGTATATTCAGAAAAAAAATAAATAAATAAACTAGGATCATTTTATTTCCTGAAGCTTTCACCTCCCTCTCAGTATTTGTAACCGTTTTTACTAACTTTATTCTTTCATTATTTTGTAATATACGTATGTATACATAATTTTATATATGTATATATATAATTGTTCTGCCATTCCTTAGGGTGTCTGCATGTCACACAATATCATATCTTGGAGATCATTACATAAGAGTATATTAAGAAGTTGAAATGTCCTCGTTCTCTTTTACAATAACAATTTATTTTCAAGTGTGGATATAACTTATTCATTAAACTAGTATTCTATTGATGAATATTTGATTTATTTGTGAGCTGTTGTTATTCCAAATGTTGCTGATAATGTATAATTTGTGCATGGATCTTTTCATAGTTTTGTTAGGAGATCCTTGAGACAGATTCCTGAAAGAGGATGTAATTTTACTCAAAATTCTCTCTAAAAAGGTTGTACCATTTTTCATTCCTACCTACGATGTACGAGAGTGCCTATTAACCAATAGCCTAGCCAACAGAGTAGGTTATCAAGCTAAAAAAATGGTATTGGAAAGCAGTTCATAACTGTGACCAAGGTTTTTCCTAAGAATTCATGTCTTAAAGCAAAATCATGTCTATATATGAGAGATCAGAACACTTAATGGAAAAAAAAAATAGCATAAAGAGATGAAATCTATAGTGGCCATGCTCAGAATATAAGTAGAAGGAAAAGTAAACTTATTATAGAAATAACAATTATTCACAGAAGTGAAGAATCTAGAGGTCAAGCTGGAGAAGAATTAGGAGAAATAAATGAAAAATTATTTAAATTGAATTAGAGAGAAAATTAGAACTAGTTGAGTGAAATAGACGACAGACAACACATGTAATTGGTGACTTTAAAGAAGGAAAATAAATATTTAGAATAGGGAAAATATATTATCTAAACAAATGTTACAGAATAAGTAGGCTGTGTTTCAGGAAAAACTGGTATCAGCTTGTCAGCACCAACACGTGTCCAAAATGCAAAAACCCAAACCCGTTCCAGGAGAGTTGATTCCAACTCACGGCCACCCTACAGGACAGAGTAGAAATGCCCCATAGAGTTTCTAAGGAGGGGGTAGTGGTGGATTCAATCTGCAAGCTCTTAACCACTGCACCACGAGAGCTCCAGATGTGTCCCAGGAAATCATATTTACTTCAAGGAAAAAGAAAAGATCCTTCAGGCATTGCGGGAAATAGTCCTACGTAAGGAGGCATGTATTTCGCTAGATTCAACCTGCTACATAGCAACATGCAATGCTAGATGAGAGTTTAACAATGTATATGAACTCAGGGAAGAAAATTGACAAGCAAGAAATATATACCTTGCCATTCAGATATCATACAAGTATTAAAATTCACAGACTGTAATTATTGTAAGTCCTTCTTTAATAATCTATTGTGACAAAGGGATTGGGAGTGAAAAATTAATCTGCTTAACTATAACACTGAGCCTAAAACAACCAAGAGGTTATGGTTATTGAATAGACTGAAATGTTACAAAATATGAAAATTAGAAACATATGCTGATCAAAAGTAGGAAAATGCAGAACAGACTTTCAAATTCTTGTGGAATCTAGAATTTCTGGATTCATGGAAGCTGGATGAACTCTTGAAATTATTGCCCTCAGATAATCCTTAAACCTCAGACTAAAAATATCCCCTGAAGCCTTCTTAAAATGAAATAATAATTTAGCTTTACTAGTAAAGTATGTCTGCCTTGAGTGTTACACTCTTTTAAGATCTTTGTTCATGGGATCAAATTGACAAAAGAAACTAGAAAGATTAGGTAGGAAGCTTAGGAAGCTGTGAATTTATGTAAATGGAGGGGGAACAAATCAGAAAAGGAGGGTGACAATGATTGCACAACTCTAAGAATGGAATCAGTGTCACTAAATTGTACACGTAGAAACTGTTGACCTAGAGTACGTTTGACTGTGTCTACTCTGTACCACAACACAATACATAAAATAAATTACAAACAAAAAACAACCTATGGATGACAAAAATAGGAAAGTAAAGGAGCAAACGTGGAAAGTTATAGAGCACAGGGAAGGACTTCATCTTTTATAAAATCATAAAGAGAATCACTAAGAGTAATAATGCTTTGTTGTTGTTAGGTGCTGTCCATTTGGTTCTGACTCTTAGTGACTCCATGTACTAGAGAACAAAACACTGCCTGTCCCTGTGTCAACCTCACAATTATTGCTATGTTTGAGGCCATCGTTGCAGCCACTGGGTCAATCCATTTCGTTGAAGATGTTGCACTTTTTCGCTGACACTTTACTTTAACAAGCACTCCCTTCTAATAACATGTCCAAAGCACCTGGAGCAAAGAATCCCCATACTTGCTTCTAAGGAGCATTCAGGCTCTACTTCTTCCAAGACAGATTTGTTCGTTCTTCTGGCTGTCCGTGATATAGTCAGTACTCTTCCCCAACACCATAATTCAGATGCATCACGTTTTGTTCGTTCCTCCTTATTCATTATCCAGCTTTTGCTTACATATGAAGCAATTGAAAACACCAAGGCTTGAGTCAGGTGCACCTTAGTCTTTAAAGTGATATCTTTACTTTTTAACACTTTAAAGAGGTCTTTTGCAGCATATTTGCCCTATGCAATATGTCCTTTGATTTCTTGACTGCTACTTGCATTGGTGTTCATTTTGAATCCTAGTAAAATGAAATCCTTCACAACTTCAATATTTTCTGTTTTTATCATGATGCTGCTTATTGGTCGACTTGGAAAGATTTTTGTTTTTTGTTGAGGTGTTATCCATACTGAAGGCTGTAGTCTTTGATCTTCATCAGTAAGTGCTTCAACTCCTCTTTGCTTTCAGTAAGCAAGGTTACGCCATCTGAAGGTTATTAATAAGTCTTCCTCCATACAACCGGTCAAAATTGAGTTTATTGACATATCTTGTTTTGTCAGTTTGACTTTGGAACCATATAAATATATAATGATAAAACAAAATTAAAGTTTACAAAACAAATTTTAAAAGTAATAAAATGAAACACATAAACATAAATGCTATCTGATTAGGACATAACCACATGGAGAGGAATAATTCTAAGTCACTGAAAAGTCAAGCAATTTAACTGTACATCTTAAGCAGAATGAATCTTGTGGAGAAATAGACTGCAAAGTAAATTTTTAAAAATCATTTAGCAATTACATTGCTGGTGGCAGTGTTGGTATTATTATTTTAAGACTGCTGTGTAATATGAGATAAAGAAAAGGAATGATTAGGTAGTTTCCTAAATCTATAATCCTTAATGTCCTTTTAAAATGTGGTACGTAAAGAGAATGAGTCAAGCATTTATACTGTCTTTCCAATAAAAATTGCATCACCACGTAACCAAATAATAATGGGAATTTCTTTTATACACATATTCAAGCAAACAAATGAAGAATACAAAATAAGTATTATATTTTTTCAACCTGCAGTATGAATTAATAGATGTAGGCATTGGACATCAACAATATCTACCACAATAAGAATTAAAAAATTAAAAAAAAATCCGGCATTTTGTATGAAAGAACTTGTCTTTATACTCCCTTGTCCTCTCAAAAAAGAAAAAAAAAAACAAAACTGAAATTTGATCAGTTCTATAGATCCAGCAACCAATTCATGGAAAATTTATGCAACCTCAAAAGTAGATAAACAAACAAACAAATAACTGAAAATATCCTTGAAAACTAAATGGTTCAGCGAGGAATGGCATGTTAGCTCAGTGAAATGTCCTGAAAACAAAAAACCAAACTGGTTGCCATTAAGTAGTTTCTGACCCACCCTGAGCCCAGAAGTGTCAGACTAGGACTGTGCTCCACAGAGTTTGCAAGGCTGTGACCTTTCAGAAGCAAATCGCCAGGTATTTCTTCCGAGGTGCCTCTAGCTGGGTTTGAGTCACCAGCTTTCATGTTAGTAGTTTGACACTTAACCGTTTGCACTACCCAGGGACTGAAAACCATCCTCATCTCTCCTATACTTCTCAGACTTCTACACCACCCTCCTCAAGACCTCAAGCTCACACTATCCCCCACCTGTCGTCATCTGCCCTGGTCATTAGCTTTTACCTGTGGCCATATCTGTGAACGATGTTTGCAAAAATGGTCAAACTTTTGCAAGAATGAGCCTTCTTTAAAGTGCATCACTTTCCTCGATGTGACAAACTCTGAGCACAGGAACAGAAGAGCAGCAGCAGCAGCAACCCAAGAACTCGAGCCATGGTCCTGTTGTGAGAAGCAGTTTCCACAGTTTGGGCTATTTCTACTGCAGTCGCTCCAGGCCCTAATGCAAGACTGGCAGGCATCAGTACTGGATCTCGGCCCCTGGAGCTACATGTTGGTATCTGTACCTAGAAATGTAGGTAATACCATCTTCCCCACCTCCTGAGACTACAGGGACAGTTAAGTAGAAAATGTCAAATGGGGGAGGGGAAAAGATGCCTGCTAGTGCTTTTTCTCCCCACCTTCTTGGCCAGAGACTCTGGGCTAGTGGTCTCCAGGGCTGGAGGAACTACCAAAGGCAGGAGACCAGATTAAGAATGGGAGATGTTGAGAAACTCATCCTCTATGGAACGATTTCCTTGTTTTTGCTTTCTTGTCTCTTGTAGGATTTTCTGGTAGGACTCCAAGACCACATATATAGAATGAGAGGATGAAAGTCCAAATTTCAACTGATGTGACATCTCTGTGCAGAAGCCCAAGCATTTGAACCTCTGATCGCAATTTCACTCTCCTGGTCCCTCTACTTCTTTGTAGAGCTGGTTCTGCTATTGCTCTCTCATGCTAATATTAATCACCACCACCAGCATCACCTCTTATTCAATGTCACCACTGCCATAAATATGCTCTGAGCTGCCCAAACCCTGCTGACCTCCTGGAGAAATAAATAGTTACCATGGCTTTTCTTCCTTGGAATGTCTTGTAGTAGAGATAAGAATGCAATATCAGTACAGGAAAGCGAGAGAAGATAGAAAGGCATAGGAGGAATAGTCTGGGTGTTCTTTAACTAAACACATGTCTATGTCAGTATGAAACTGGAGGATTTTAAATGGTGCAAGGAGTTCCATAAAAATTGAAAGATATGTTGGTGTCTTGAGTTCTCAATGGCATTCTTACATTCCTAGTACCCAAAGAATATTGAACACCACCGGCTTGGATGGGTTTGAAGCTTTAACTCATGGTGACCTTAGGTATAACAGAACAAAACATTCCCTAGTCCTGCACCATTCTCATAATCTTTGGTATGTTTGAATTCATTGTTGCTGTCACTTGTCACTCCCTCTCATGGAGGGCTTCACTTATTTTCAGTGACCCTCTTCTTTACCAAACATGATGTCCTTTTCTAGCAATTGATCTTTCCTGATGAAGTCCAAAGTAAGCATGACAAAAATCTCGTTATCCTCCATGGCTTCCAAGGAGCATTCTACCTGTGCCTTAAGTTTTAAGTGTTCCCTATTATTTTAATTATATGGAAGAGTAGTGCTTATATTCCAAATTTCAGACTTGCTCCTTTGCCACTTAATCTAGATTTCCTAGAAATATAACTGGACATAAAGACCACCCTGCAGTTGCTGTTGTTGTTAAGTGCCATCAAGTCAGTTCTGATTCATACTGACCCTATGCATTACAGAAGGAAACATGGCCCAGTTCAGAGCCATCCTCACAATATTTGCTATGTTTGATCCCATTGTTGCAACCACCATATCAATCCATCTTGTCAAGGGTCTTCCTCTTTCTCACTACCCCTCTACCCTACCAAGCATGATGTCCTTCTCCAGGGAATGGTCTCTCCTGATAGCATGTCCAAAATACGTGAGATGAAGTTTCATCATCCTCACTTCCAAGGAACATTTTGGCTCTATTTATTCTAAGACTGACTTGTTAGTTCTTCTGGTAATCCATGGTATATTCAATATTCTTTGCCAACACAATAATTCAAAGGCATCAATTCTTCTTCAGTCTTCCTTATTCATTGTCTGGTTTTTGCATATATATGAGGTGACTGAAAATATCAATATCATGGCTTGGGTCAGGAGCACATTAGTCCTCAAGACGATAGGATTGATTTTCAACATTTTAAAGAGTTCTTTTGCAGCGGATTTGCCCAATGCAATACATTGTTGGATTTCTTGACTTCTGCTTCCATGTGTGTTGATTGTGGATCCCTGCAGAGAGATATATTAACTAAGAGAATCAATAAATTATTTCTCCTTAAGGAACCCTGATCTTTCTATAATTTGATTTGTATCATGGAGCAGTAAATGCTTTGCATCTTTCTGATCCCGTGTCCACAAAGGCTCCTAGACTCACAGAAGCTGGAAGTAAGCATTTGAGAACTGGGCACATGCAAGTTTCTTGTCCAAGTCTTTTAGTTCTTTCCACCAAAAACTTCAAGTTTATGTACCTATTTAAAGATAAAACTCAAACAAAAAGTTCTGACTTTTTCAATCATTTGATCAGGTAACTTTTCTTTCCTGAAAGTTAATAGTTGTTCTTTTTTTTTTTTTTTAAATAATAATATCAGAAAACAAAGAATAATGGAATCCTCAATTATTCTTTAATTCTTTTAATTGTTGTAGTTAAATGAAGTTTACATTTCAAGTTAGTCTCCCATACAAAATTTTATACATACATGGATTGTTATGTGACCCTAATTGCTCACCCCATTCTGTGACAGCACACTCCTCCTTTCCACCCCTGATTCCCCATGACCATTCAACCACACCCCTGATTCCCCATGACCATTAAACCAGCTCTTAAACCTCTCTGCCTTCCGATCTCACCACCGCAGAGAAGCTGCCCCTTTGGTCTCTTGTATCTACTTGACTAAGAGGCACACTCTTCATGAGTATCACTTTATGTCCCCCAGTCAAGTCCAATCCCTGTCTGAAGAGTTGGCCTAGGAAATTGTTTTAGTTCTGGGTTGATAGAGAGTCAAGGGGCCAGGCTTTCTGGGGTATCTCCAGTCTCAGTCAGACCATTAAGTCTGGTCTTCTTACTAGAATTTGAGTTCTGTACCCTGTCTTTCTGCTGCTCCATCAGGGACTCTCTGTTGTGTTTCCTGTCATGACGTTCATTGGCGGTAGCCTGGCACCATCTAGTTCTTATGGTCTTAGGTTGATGAAGTCTCTGGTTTATGTGGACCATTCTGTCTCTTGAGCTAATACTTTCCTTGTGTCTTTGATGTTGTTCGTTCTTTACTCCAAGTTTTTGGGACTAATTGATGCATCTTAGATGGACGCTTGCAAGCTTTTAAGTCCCCAGACGTCAATCACCCAAGTAGGATGCAGAACATTTTCTTAATAAGCTTTGTTATGCCAATTAACCTAGATGTCCCCTGAAAGCATGGTCCCCAGACCCTCTATCCCTGCTACTCTGTCTCTCGAAATATTTGATTGTATTCAGGAAAATTCTTAGCTTTGATTTTGTCCAGTTGTGCTGACTTCCTCTGTAGTGTGTGCTGCCCTTCCCTTCACCTAAGATGATTCTTATTTACTATCTAGTTAGTTAATAACCCTCATCCTCTATCCCCACCCCCTTAACCATCTAAGAATGTTTTCTTCTGTGTTTAAACCTTTTCTTGAGTTCTAATAATAGTGGTCTTATACGGTATTTGTCCTTCTGTGACTGACTAAATTCACTCAGCATAATAAGTTACAGCCTCTATCATGTTATATGATGTTTCACAGCTTCATTGTTTTTCTTTACTGTTGCATAGTATTCCATTTTTTGGATATATCATAATTTGTTTTTCCATTTCTGTTGATGGGCACCTAGCTTGTTTCCATCTTTTTGCTACTGTGAACAGTGCTGTGATGAACATGGGTGTGCATATATCTATTCGTGTGACGGCTCTTGTTTCTCTAGGATATGTTCCAAGGAACGGCATAGCTGGATCCTATGGTACTTCTATTTCTAGCTTTTTAAGGAAGCACCAAATTGATTTCCAAAGTGGTTGTAGCATTTTACATACCCACCAACAGTGTATAATTGTTCCAGTCTCTCCACAACTTCTCCAGGGTTTATTATTTTGTATTTTTTTGATTAATGCTAGTCTTGTTGTGTTGAGATGATATCTCATTGTAGTTTTGATCTGCATTTCTCTAACGGCTAATGATTGTGAGCATTTATTCATGTGTCTGTTAGTTGCCTGAATATCTTGTTTGGTGAAGTGCCTGTTCATATCCTTTGCACATTTTTAAATTGGGTTATTTGTCTTTTTGTTGTTGAGGTTTTGCAGTATCTTGTAGATTTTAGAGATTAGACGCTGATTGGATTTGTTGTAGTCAAAATTTTTTTCCCTGTCTGTAGGTTGTCTTTTTACTCTTTTGTTGAAGCCTTTTGATGAGCGTAAGTGTTTGACTTTTAGGAGCTCCCATTTATCTAGTCTCTCTTCTGGAGCTTGTGCATCATTACTTATGGTTCATATTGTGTTTATGCCATGTATTAAGTCTCCTAGCATTGTCCCTATTTTTTCTTCCATGATCTTTATCATTTTGGATTTTATATTTAAGTCTTGGATCCATTTTGTGTTTTTGTACATGGCGTGAGGTATGGGTCTTGTTTCAGTTTGTTGCAGATGGATACCCTGTTATGCCAGCACGTTTTGTTAAAGAAAGTATCTTTCCCCAATTTATGGACTTTGGGCCTTTGTCAAATATTAGCTGCTTATAGGTGGATGAGCTTGTATCTGGATTCTCAAGTCTATTCCATTTGTCTATGTATCTGTTGTACCACTACCAGGCTGTTTTGACTACTATGGCAGTATAATAGGTCCTAAAATCAGGTCATGTAAGGCCTCCCACTTTTTTCTTCTTCTTAAGTAATGTTTTATTTATTCGGGGACTCTTCCCTTTCAATATGAAGTTGGTAATTTTTTTCTCCATCTCTTTAAAAAATTCTGTGGAATTCAGAACAGGATTGCATTGTATCTGTAGATTGCATTGGGTAGAACTGACATTTTCACCATGTTGAGTCTACCTATCTATGAGTAAGGTATATTTTTCAACTTCTGCAAGTCTCTTTTATTTTCGTGCAGTAGTTTCTTGCAATTTTCTCTGTAAAGATCGTTTGCATCTCTGGTTAGATTTATTCCTAAGTATTTTATCTTCTTAGGGACTATTGTACATGGTATTGATTTGGTGATTTCCTCTTCAAGGTTCTCTTTGTTGTTGTAAAGGAATCCAATGGATTTTTGTATGTTTAACTTGTATACTGAAACTTTGCTGAAATCTTCTGTTAGTTCCAGTAGTTTTCTTGTGGATCCTTTGGGGTTTTTTGTGTATAAGATCATATCATCTGCAAACAGAGATACTTTGCTTCTTCCCTACCAATTTAGATGCCCTTTATTTCTTTTTCTAGCCTAATTGCTCTGGCTAGGACCTCCAGCCCAGTGTTGACCAAGAGCGGTGATAGAGGGTATCCTTGTCTGGTTCCCGCTCTCAAAGCGAATGCTTTCAAACTCTCTCCATTTAGGATGGTGTTGTCTGTTCGCTTTGTATAAAATGCTCGTAATTACATTGAGGAATTTCCCTTCTATTCTTAGTTTATTGAGAGTTTTTATCGTTAATGGGTGTTAGACTTTGTCAAATGCCTTTTCTGCATAAAATCATATGGTTCTTGTCTTTTGTTTTATTTATGTAATGGATTACGTTGATTGTTCTTCTAGTATTGAACCATCCCTGCATACCTGGTTTAAGTCCCACTTGGTCATGGTGAATTATTTTTTTGATATGTTCCTGAATTCTACCAGCTAGAATTTTGTTGAGGATTTTGCTTCAACGTTCATGAGGTGTATTGGTATGCAATTTTCTTTTTTTGTGGTGTCTTTACCTGGTTTTGGTATCAGAGTTATGCTGGCTTCATAGAGTGAGCTTGGGAGTATTCCATCCTTTTTTATGCTCTGAAATACCTTTAGTAGAAGTGGTATGATCTCTTCTCTGAAAGTTTCGTAGAATTCTCCAGTGAAGCCCTCGGGGCCAGGGCATTTTTTTGTTGGGGGTTTTTAATAACCTTTCCAATCTCTTCATTTTTTATGGGTTTATTCAGTTGTTCTACCATTGTTTGTGTTAATTTAGGTAGCTAGTGAGTTCCTAGAAATTTTTCCATTTCTTCTAGGTTTTCAAATTTGTTAGAGAACAATTTTTCATAGTAATCTGTTCTGATTCTTTTATTTTCAGTTGGGTCTGTTGTGATATCACACATCTCATTTCTTATGCGGGTTATCTGCTTCCTCTCTTGTTTTTCTTTTTGTCATTTTGGTCAGTGGTTTATCAATTTTGTTGATCTTTTCAAAGAACCAGCTTTTGGACTTGTTAACTCTTTCAGTTGTTTTTCCATTCTCTGTTTCATTTAATTCTCCTCTAATTCTTATTATTTCCTTTCTTCTGGTGCCTGTGGGCTTCTTTTTCTACTCTCTTTCTTCTTGTTCCAGTTGTAGGGTTATTGTTTTGATTATGGCTCTTTCTTCTTTTTGGATATGTGCAGTTATTGCTATAAACTGACCTCGGAGCACTGCTTTTGCTGTGTCCCAAATGTTCTGGTAGTATATTTTTTTCATTCTCATTAGATTCTATGAATTTATTTATTCTGTCCCTTAATTTCTTCTATAGCCCCGTACTTTTTGAGGAAGGTGTTATTCAGTTTTCATTTGTTAGATTTTTTTCCTTGCTTTTTGTGTTGTTGATTTCCACTTTTATGGCTTTATGGTCAGAAAAGATGCTTTGTAATATTTCGATGTTTTGGAGTCTGTTAAGCCTGGCTTTATGGCCTAATATGTGGTCTATTCTGGAGAATGTTACATGTGCATTGGAAAAGAAAGTATACTTGGCTGCAGTTAGGTAAAGTATTCAGTATAGGTCTATGAGATCAAGTTGGTTGATTTAGCTGTTCCGTGTCTTTGTTGAGTTTCTTTCTGAATGTTATGTCCTTCACTGAAAGTGTTGTGTTGAAGTTTCCTACTACTATTGTGGAGCTGTCTATCTCTCTTTTCAGTGCTGTTAGAGTTTGTTTTATGCATTTTGGAGCCCTGTTGTTGGGTGTGTAAATATTTATTATAGTTATGCCCTCCTGGTTTATTGACCCTTTAATCATTATATAGTGCCCTTCCTTATCCTTTGTAGTAGATGTTACTTTAAAGTCTATTTTGTCAGAGATTGATATTGCTACTCCTGCTCTTCTTTGAATGTTGTTTGCTTGAGATATTTTTTCCATCCTTTGACTTTTAGCCTGTTTGTTTCTTTAAGTCTAAGGTGCATCTCTTGTAGGCAGCATATAGATGGATCATGTTTTTTTATCCAATCTGCCACTCTCTGTCTCTTTATTTGTT
Organism: Trichechus manatus latirostris; assembly: GCF_000243295.1. Lineage (NCBI taxonomy): Eukaryota > Metazoa > Chordata > Mammalia > Sirenia > Trichechidae > Trichechus > Trichechus manatus. The sequence goes on from NW_004444083.1 coordinate 6,870,273, forward strand.
AATGAAGTCCATTTACATTCAGAGTAATTATTGATAGGTATGAGTTTAGTGCTGTCGTCCTGATATCTCTTTTTGTGTGTTGTTCACAGTTTTTTTGTTCCCCTTAATTTTCTGTGCTGAGTTGTTTTTCTTTATGTATTTTTTTCATATTTTTCATTGTTGTACTTTTGTGTTTTCTGGGTCTCTTTTTTTTATTTATACTTTTTTATTTTGATTTGTAGTATTGTTAGATTCCTTTGCGGTTACCTTAATATTTACCCCTATTTTTTTTAAGTTTATACCAGTCTTTTATTTCTTTATATTGCCTTGACTTCCCCTCCATATGAAAAATCAATATCTGCATTTTTTAATTCCCTCTTTTTGTTTTAATGCTGTCCTTTTTTGCAAATTGATATCTCTATTTCCCTATTTTCAATGTTTTAGGTTTGATGTATTTTAGACTTCCCTATCTGAGTCAATATCTGGTTGCTCTGTCCGGTGTTCGAGTGTTGTGTTGTTATCTGTTGTTATTGATTATCTAACTGTAGGACTCCCTTTAGTATTTCTTGTAACTTTGGTTTGGTTTATGCAGATTTCCTAAACTTCTGTTTATCTGGAAATGCCCTAATTTTGCCATCATACTTTAGAGACAGTTTTGCTGGATATAGGATTCTTGCTGGCAGTTGTTTTCCTTCAAGGCTTTGTATATGTCATTCCATTGCCTTCTTTCCTGCATGGTTTCTGTTGAGTAGTCTGAGCTTATTCTAATTGACTCTCCCTTGAGGATGACTTTTCTTTTATCCCTAGCTGCTCTTAAAATTCTCTCTTTATCTTTGGTTTTGCTAAGTTTGATTATGTCTTGGTGACTTTATTTTGAGATCTACTTTATGTGGGGTTCTGTGAGCATCTTGGATAGATATCTTCTCATATTTCATGATATCAGGGAAGTTTTCTGTCAACAAATCTTCAACAATTTTCTCTGTATTTTCTGTTATTCCCACCCTCTCCTGGTACTTCTGTCACACATAGGTTATTTCTCTTGGTAGAGTCCCACATGACTCTTAAAGTTTCTTCATTCTTTTTAATTCTTTTCTCTGATTTTTCCTCATATAAGTTGACATCAAGTGCTTTATCTTCAGTGTCACTAATTCTAGCTTCTACTGCCTCAATTCTGCTCCTATGACTTTCTACTGAGTTGTCTATTTCTGAAATTTTATTGTTAATATTCTGGATTTTTTATTGCTGTCTCTCTATGCATTCTTGCAGCCTATTAAATTTGTCATTAGGCTCTTGAATAACTTTTTCAAGTTCCGCTACTCCTTTGTCTGTATGTTCTTTGGATGTAACTTTATTTTGTAGAATTTTATTCCTAATTTCTAGACGAGTTCTGTATATTAATCTTTTGTATTCTGCCTCTGGTAATTCCAAGAAATTCTCTTCCTCCAGACAATTTATTGATTCTTTATTTTGGGAGCTTGCTGAAACCATCATGGACTTCTTCTTTATGTGACTTGATATTGACTGTTGTCTCCAAGCCATCAATAAATTATTGTAATTTTATATTTGTTTAGTGGGTCCTAGCTTCTTATTTTGTTTTGTTTTGATATGCCGCAATAGGCTGTTCATGTGTGCTAGTTTGATTATTGGTGCCTTTGAAGCCCTAACATCCTGTCACCAGGTAGTTAGTTCTATAAGTAAGTATGTGCACACAGGAGTCTGTTAAATTTTCCTATGTGAGTTCTGCTCAGGTGTCCGGGCAGTCTGTCAGCAAGTGTGTGGTGCAGGCTCTCACCTACAGTCTTAGAGGGGTATAGGTGATTGGTGTAGGCACTGGTATCTGGCTGTGTTAGGAGGTCATGTGCTGAGCCCGGCAGGTGGCTGATGGCTGCCCTTCAGAGTCTGAAAGGAAAGCATGTCCCTATTCCCTAGGGCAAATAAGTAGGTGAGATTTGCAGCCAGACTATGAGCACCCCACTCTGTTGTGTTTAAAGACTCAAGGGCATCACTTTTTCTTGGACTTCTCTAGCAGGTGACTAGCTGGCATAGATGATGCCACTAGTCCTCAAGCCTCTGGTATGTATCGGTAAAAGATCCTGCTTAAGGGACAGGGCTGTGTTGAGTGTCACAAATCTGCCACTTCACAGCTGAAACAGTTGAATTTAAGCTTCAGATGTTTACCCTGTTGTACTGTGGTAGTGAGGACTAACACTGTTGAGATGGGTCCCCACAAGTCTATACAGGGGTGTAAGGCACTCAAAGTCTGTGGATCCCTTATGCCTGTGCCTAGCAAAGGAGCTGTGCAGGCCCTGAGTTCCTGGCCTGGGGGAACCAGTAGCTTATTTGTTCCCTCTCTAAGGCCAGGAGAATGGGTCAGGGTGTCTTTTGTGATCTACTTCCAGCCCAATGGACTCCTGGTGCAGAATAGGGAGGGAGGAGGTAAAAGGGAGAGAGGTTTTTCCCAAATGGTGTTTTTTTTTTTTTTAAACCCCCCTGAAAGGCCACATGCATGTACTTATCTTTAGCCACTTGTGAGCTGCTTTTCACTGGTTCAGAGTATCCAAACAGAATCCCTGCTGTTGAATCTCTCTCGAGTGGAAACTACCTCCCAATGTGCCCGCAGCTGTTTGCTTGCTTCCCTGCGTACCCAGGAGCCACTCAGGGCTGAAGAGCTGCAGATCCAGCTGCAGTCCAGCACTTCTCACTTCTTCTGAACTGTCTCCATCTCTCCCTCACACTTAGTGGGATTCCTCAAGTTTGCCTTGTTCAGGGCTCCTAGATATTCATACACAATCAAATCACTTGTTTTTCCAGGTCTTTGTTGTAAGAGGGATATAGGAAGCCTTCTGAGTACTCTGCCATCTTGGCCCACCTCCCCTATTCTTTAATTCTTCACACTCTTGCTAAGAATATTTGACTAAGGTCTATTTGATTTTATAACTGTTAAAAATAGAATAACCTAGTATCCCTTCCCTTTACTGCTCATGCTTAGCAAAGAATAATTTCCTGTCCAGTGTTGGAAAACATTATTAAATGTTAAGGGTGGTATAAGGGAAATTTTAGGGGTAATGACATTCTAGATCTTGATTATGGTGGTGGTTATGTAACAAGCTGTCTTAGTCATCTAGTGTTGCTATAACAGAAATACCACAAGTGGATGGTTTTAACAAAGAGAGGTTTATTTCTTCACAGTCAAAGTAGGCTAGAAGTCCAAATTCAGGGCGTCAGCTCCAAGGGAAGGCTTTTTCTCTCTGTGGGCCTTCTCATCAGTGTTCCGCGACTGGGAGCTTCTTGGTGGAGGGACCCCAGTCCAAAGGAAGTTCTCTGCTCCCGGCACTGCTTTCTTGATGGTATGAGGTCCCCCACTTTCTGATTTCTTCCATTTCCTTTTATCTCTTGAGAGATAAAAAGTGGTTCAGGCCACACCCCAGGGAAACTCCCTTTACAATGCATCAGGGATGTGACCTGGGTAAAGGTGGTGTTACAATCCCACCCTAATCCTCTTTTAACATAAAATTACAATCACAAAATGGAGGCCAACCACACAATTCTGGGAATCATGGCCCAGCCAAACTGATACACACATTTTTTGGGGGATATAATTCAAACCAGGACTCAAGCCATCTATCAAAACTCATGGAAGTATAGATTTAAAACTGAAAAATTTTATTGCATATAACTAATTCCAAAATAAAGCTGATTTGTACTAGAAGGCAGGAGGGTACAGAAAAGCTGGTAATAGGAAACCCAAGGTTGAGAAGGGACAGTGTTAACATGTCATGATGTTGCTGACCATTGTCATAAAACAGTATGTGTACTGTTTAATGAAAAACTATTTGATCTGTAAACCTTCATCTAAAGTGCAATAAAAAATTATTTAAAATCATATTCTATCTATGCTCCAAAATCTATCAAATTTCTCCCTCAACCAATTTGCAGAAAGAATGAGAAGAAAATAGAAGTCTTAGAGACATTTGACAGTTTTTAATTTTCCAGTTCTCAGAAGCAATAAAATTTAAAACTCTTACAGTGACTAAATCAGAATGCTTATAAGGTCTTGTTCTCACTCTATGCTTCACAATTCTGATATTTTAAATATCTAATTCGGTCCCTACATTTTAGAAATAATAAAACTGGGGTCGAGAGAGTCAATTGGCTTACGTACACATCTTTCTCCTGTATTGTCTTCCCTGGATACATGTTGGCACATAATAAATTAGATAGATTTGTAAGCAGTCTTACAAACCCAGAAAAAGAACATGGATTTTAATTTTATATATTTATTGTGACTTTTCAAATTTTTATCTGAAGATTTTCACCTTAATTTTTCACCAGTTTAGAAATGGCTTATCTGGTTAATATAATCTTACATTTAATATGGAAATAAATTGCACTCATGTTCTGTAGTGACAAACAGAACTCAAGACAGATCTTTTGCCTCACAGGGAACCCAGAAAAAGGCTGATACTTTGAATACATGCTCTGGTACATCAAGTTCAGGCCAAGTCAGATAAAACTATTGCATACCTATAAAGCAAAACATCAATTATCTTAAGAACAATGATATTTTTGCTAGTAGCTAGATAAAAAAAAAATTCAAAACAATTTTAACTATTCTATTTTACTAGATCCTTATCCCTAGAGGAACATTTTGGTCTGTTTTCTAAGATGTAAACTTGGCATGCCAAAACATTACTACACCAAGATATTGCAATAATGTCTTAGCAAGAGATGCTGGTGAGGACCTCACGTGCCCTTGAAGTAACCCTCCCTATTTCCCCCCAGGATCATCTCTACAAGTACCTCAGGTCAGTCCCTCTGTTTGTCATCTGTTTCCATCCTCTGACGGGAACACACTACATTGTCTCTGCATGGAGGAAGAGCAGAAAAAAGTTGGATTCTCAGAAATTCTAACTCCAGAACATTAAACACGATTGTTATGGATTTAAATATGACCCCAATATATATATAGGAATCCTAACCCTTATATCTGTGGATGTGATCCTGTTTGGAAATAAAGTTTTTCTTTTTCTTTCTTTTTTTTTTTTTTTTTCCTTCGTTATTCTGCTAAAGCCAAGCCTGTGTAGGGTTGACTCTAAACCTAATACTTATGAGTAATAAAAAGAACAGAATAGACCCAGAGACTCATAGAAATACAAGACAGATGCTAAGTGAGGATCATCTACAAGCCAAGGAATCAAGCAATGTCCAGTCCTACCCATAAAAGAATTGACATGGCTGAGACTTTGATTTGGACATCTAGCCTCCAAAACTTAGAAAATAAATTTCTCTCGTTTAAAACCACTTACTTGGGATATTTTTGTTACAGCAGCTCTAGGTAACTAGGACAACAATATTACAAGTAGATTTGAAGTTTTCCAAGTACAGACATGTACAGTGGAATCAGCACTAGAGTGCTCACTTATGTATGCCAAGGAATTTAGAATATAGCTACATGGCCAACAAACTGGAAAAGTCCATAACTGATCACATTCCAAAGAAAGGTGATCTAGTCAAGAAAGGTGATAATGTGGAAATTATTGAACAATATCATTAATATCACCCATGAATAAAGTTTTTCTGGAGATAACTCAAAAGCAGTAGAATCAGGACATCAACAGGGAACTACCAAAAATTCAAACCAAATTCAGAAGAGGACTTGGAACAAGGGATATCACTGCTGATGTCAGATGGATCTTGGCTGAAATCAGAGAATATCAGAAAGAAATTTACCTGTGTTTTATTCACTAAGCAAAAGAATTTGACTGTGTTGATCATAACAAATAATGGATAACATTGAAAGAATGGGAATTCCAGAACACTGAATTGTGCTCATGAGGAACCTGTACTTAGACCAAGATGCATTTGTTCTAATAGAACAAGGAAATACTGTGTGGTTTAATGTCAGGAAAGGTGTGCACCAGGGTTGTCTCCTTTCACCATACTTATTCAATCTGTATCCTGAGCAAATAATCCAAAAAACTGGACTATATGTACAAAAACGTGGCATCAGGATTGGAGGAAGACTGAATAACAACTTGAGATACGCAGATGACATAACCTTGCTTGCTGAATGTGAAGTGGACTTGAAGCACTTACTGATGAAGCTCAAACACCACAGCCTTCACTATGGATTACATTTCAACATAAAGAAAACAAAAATCCTCATAACTGGACCAATAAGGGACATCGCGATAAATGGAGAAAATACAGAAGTTGTAAACAATTTAATTTTACTTAGATCCACAATCAACACCCGTGGAAACAGCAGTCAGGAAATCAAATGATGCATTGCATTGGGCAAATCTGCTACAAAAGATCTCTTCACAGTGTTGAAAAGCAAAGATGTCTATTAAGGACTGAGATGGACCTGACACAAGCCATGGTGTTTTCAATCGCCTCATAAGTATGTGAAAGCTGGCCAATGAATACAGAAGACCAAGGAAGAACTGATGGCTTTGAATTATGGTGTTGGAGAAGAATATTGAATATACCATGGATTTCCAGAAGAAGAAACAAATCTGTCTTGGAAGAAGTACAGGCTGGATACACATTAGAAGCAAGCATGGCAAAACTTCGTCTCACATATTTTGGACATTTTATAAGGAGGGACCAGCGTCTGGAGAAGGGTATCATGTTTGATAAAGTAGAGGGTCATCAGAAAAGAGGAAGGCCCTCAAAGAGATGGTTTGACACTGTGTCTGCAACAATGGGCTCAAGCACAAGAAGCATAGTGAAGCTGGCTGAGGACTGGGCTGTGTATCATTCTGTTGTACACTGAGTTGAAACTGACTCAAGGGTCCCTAACAACAATAACAACAATTTTTCTTTGGTCTTCTTTATTCATTGTCAGCTTCCACATGCACATTAGGCGCTTGAAAATACCATGGCCTGAGTCCGGCGCACTTTAGTCCTAATAGTGACATCTTCGTTTTTAACACTTTAAAGAGGACTTTTACAGCAGATTTGCCCAATGCAATGCATCATTTGATTTCTTGACTGCTGCTTCCATGGGTGTTGATCGTGGATACAAGTAAAATGAAATCCTTGACAGCTTTAATCTTTTCTCCATTTATCATGATGTTGCTTATTGGTTCAGTCGGGCAGACTTTTTTTTTTTTTTTATTCCTTATGTTAAGGTGTAATCCATACTAAAGACTGTGCTCTTGGTCTTCATCAGTAAGTGCTTCAAGTCCTCTTCACTTTCAGCAAACAAGGTTGTCTCATATGCATATAGCAGGTTGTTAAATGTTCCTCCAATCCTGATGCTGTGTTCTTTATACAGTCTAGTTTGTAGGAGTATCTGCTAAGCATGCAGATTAAATAGATACGGTGAAAGGATACAAGCCTGACGGACACCTTTCCTGACATTAAACCACACTCTATCCCCTTGTCCTGTTCAAAAGGATGCCTTTTCATCTATGTACAGGTTCCTCATGAGCACAATGAAGTGCTCTGGAATTCCCATTTTATACAACGTTCTCCATAATTTGTTATGATACACATAGTCGAATGCCTTTGTATAGTCAATAAAACACAGATAAACATCATTCTGGTATCCTCTGCTTTCAGCCAGGATCCATCCGACATCAGCAATGATAGCCCTAGTTCCACATCCTTCTTTGAATCTGGCTTGAATTTCTGGCAGTTCCCTGCCAACATAATGCTGCAGCTGCTTTTGAATGCCCTTCAGGAAAATTTTACTTGCTTGTGATATTAATGATATTGTTCAATAATTTCAGCATTAGGAAAATTCCCAAAGGTGACTTAGAAGAAAGGTCTGGTGATCTCTGTCCGAAAAATCAGTCATTGGAAACCTTATGGAGTACAATTCTACTCTGACACACATGGGGTCACCATGAGTCAAAATTGACTCAACTGCAACTGGTTATGAGAAACTAGTACAAAGTATACATGGACAAACCACAGACTTGGTAATAAGATATTGAACCTTAATTTCAATAGGAGAAGGGCTTTCCTCAAGGTCATCAGTCTTTGAATAACTCCACCAGCATCAGTGACTGCTTATCTGTGCCAAGCATTATTATCCAAAACACTAGAATTACATAAATGAACAGGCCACAATCTTCAGCCTCAGACTGTCAACAGTGAAAAGAAGAAAATAGACTTTAAAGTTTAAACTTCACCATATATAAAAACACTCCTTTCATTTGAGCTGATTTTTTCTGCAGGCTGGAAATCATGTAAATATCACATGCACTCCTAGCTGGAGATTCTGTGGTATTTTCTTAAGCAGTTCTCTGAAACGAATTACAAATTATAAAAAAAACTTGCTATCTGGGGCATTCTACACTCTTTGGTTACAGTGTTCCCTTTGTTCTCAAGAAACATGTTGAGATCCTCTAGTCAGCTTGGGCCTTAGTCTACCCTGGGGGCACTAGGCAAAAATGAGCAAAGAAAATAAATACCTCCTCCTAGGGTGATTTTAAATTCAGATAAAAACTAACCCTCTGGGGTGAAGCCCAGGCACTGGTATAATTTTTGAAATCTCCCCCAGGTGATTCTATGGTGTAGTAACCAAGACTGGGAATTTCTACAAGGAATTTTAGATGGAACAACAAGACATCTCTTGTTTCAGGTGGTTAATAGATGACAACATGCATTTGAAATGCACTAAGGGGCTACATTTCTTGATTGTGCTTCTTTAAATCTGGGTATTTGAATGATTCTGATGTCTTGCACCCCCTTTCACTCTCTCCTCCTGTTCAAGGGAATTCGCTTCTGGTTCTTCAGTAATTCCTCCTTGCACTTAATTCAGTTTTCATTATTTGAGCACAAAAAATGTTAGTGCAGAGTGTTGATGGCCTTTGCACAAATTTCTAAACCTCTAAGTGAAAATTTCAAATGTCACCAGATAGCACTGGACCTACTCCTGCACCTCATCCATCCCCAAAAGGGCCAGGCAGTCCCTCCACATATTTCTTGTAACTTGGGTCCTGGTGGGGATGACCATATATTTCAAACATTTCATGCACAGAGGCTGCAGCTCTGTCACAGGATGAAGCAAGGGAGGCATCTGTCATTGCGGTACATAGATCATCAATAGTAATTCAGATCCTGGCATCCCCTGTAAAAGAAGATTTCAGCTATCCTTAAAATTTTATATATATATATATATATTCAGCAATAAAAATGAGTAAAGTACTGATACATGCAACAACCTACAGCCCCATGAAGCCCCTTTCACTATCTCCTGCTTTACCTCTCCCCCCACTGACACCCTGGCACCTTTGAACACTGGCCCACCTCCCCCTGACAGTCTGCTACCTTGCATCTGGTCCAAGTGGTCCTGTGTCCCCTGTGACCGAATGGAGACATCACCAAGGAATTGAGGAGGTGTCCCAAGGCTGGTTGGCAGCCATCCATCACGTGGACTGGTCATTGCCAGGGCTTCCCGTTTTCTATTCAGGGTGGTCCATAGAGGGTTCCCCAGCCCAACCACAGCCCCAAATGGGGCCAGGATAATCAGAGGCACAACATCTGAGAATTTTTCAAAGTTGTCATAAATGTGAAATGTCAGAAAAGTAGATAGTCAATAAGTGAGGAGTAGGTGTACTCTCAATAAGCTCTAAATGTCTCTGTGCTCTCAGTTGTGTAGATTTCCTGAGTGATGATTAGATGAGCTAATTCCTATAAATTGGTCAAAATGGATCTTGGTGCAAAATAAAAATTTAATTATAAAATTAAAAGAATATTATCATCATTGAAACATATTTCCTTCCTCCCTTAAGGTTTTGCAGAAGTATGATTTTTATTTAGATTATTTTACAGTTTGGCTTTTAGTTTTCATGTCTTAGCCTTCTATATATATAATATTTTAAACTGTTTCCATTAAAGGAAAAGTGAAAAGGAATCTTACAAGAAAAGATAACCTTTTAATATTTTAGGCACTCAGTCCTAATTATGAAAGAATATTATGGCATGATGCCATTCTTAAAATACAAGTACTTATGTAGTATATAGATTCATTTTACATTAGCAGATGCATAGAAAAAAAAATCTACTGAAAGAAAAGATACCAAATTGTTAACAATGATTATCTCTAGGATTGGGATTAGAGTTAACCAGTTGCCATCCAGCCAATTCCAACTCATGCAACCCCATGTATGCAGAGTAGAACTGAACTCCATAGAGTTTTCAAGGTCTTGCCCTTTCAGAAGCAGATAACCAGGACTTTCTTTAGAGGTACCTCTGAGTGCGTTTGAACCACCAACCTTTTGGTTAGCAGCTGAGCACTCAACCGTCACAAAACCAGGGATTCATGTAGTAATAATGTAGAGATGGTAGTGAAAATCTGAAAGGGCTGACTTACATATAGCCCCTTATACCATCCTATAGCTGATTAAGGCTTGTTCCTCACTTGGCCAGGCTAGAACACTCAGATTATGCATTTTGACCCACATCCTATTTCTATCGCAAAGGACTTTGTGTTTGGAACCAGTCTGCTGTCATTAATCCTTGATGTCTCTCCATGGACTTGGCTCATTCCTTTGGCTCTCAGACTTCTCTGACTACCACCCCACCAGCTTCAGCCTCATGATGAGAACCCAACCAATCCAGTCTCAAGAGAATAGCTTTTCTGGAAATGTGGATAACTTCATGGGGGATAAGAAAGGTTGAAACTGGATAATCTGCAGCATTTATTCTTTATGTAAATGCCTAAAGCCCGGAGAATGTCTGGTATGAACTAAAAACACTTCCTCTTGTCCAAAGCACAGCTGGGTATGGTGATATCATTTAGATGATAGAAACAATATCATACAAAGATGAAAGAACACTCGAAAGAGCCTATTATTGTTTTTGGACACCTATATTATATACAAATGTCATCAATAGGTGTTAGAGCTAAAGGTAAAAAGAGAACAATAAGAGCAATGTGAGGACTTAATCATTAATTTCGCCAAATAATATATAATAATGGGAAAGAATGGGACTCCCCGCTATAGGTTAAGTTTGCTGACAGGGGATGGATCAAGGAGAGGAGGCCCAAAGTAGCAGGGGTCCTCCAAAGACTGTGAAATCTACTTCATTCTGGGGAGTCTGCCCACATGAGCAGATGCATCAGACAAAAGGCAAGTTTGCTAACAACCTGGGCCCCCTCCTGAAACCCACCTCACAGTAGACATAGCACTGGGCAAAGTTCAAGAACCAATGACCAAGAAAATCTTACCAATCAGCATTTTGAGAAAATTCAAAAGTCAGATCACAAATGTTCAGCAATTATTTGTGGTGAGTAGATCTTTTGCATCTATTTTTTGTAAACCTTTTCTAGGTCACAAACTATGTGAAAACAGAAAAAAGTTAGGGTTAAGCTGACAGAAGTCAAGGGCTGTTTGGAACCACCAGAAGCTGGAATTGGCAAGGACGGAGAAGGAGCATGGCTCTGCTGACACCATAATGTTGATGTTTTCGCCAGAGGAGATGTGAGAGAGCTTTGCTGAAGAAACATATATTTTTAAGAATAGAACATTTTTTCATCCGTTAATTAGGCACGGGAGCATTTCTAAATATTTCTTTGGAATATAAAATCAAAACACAGCATATTCTAGGTAAGGATACCTTAAAATTGTTGACACCATACATAGAGGCCTAATGCTAGGCTTTGGGGAAATATTTTTAGCAAACCTTTGAATATTGAGAGAAAAATACCTTATACCAAATTGAAACAAACAAACAAGTAAAAAAGTCAGAATTAAAGGCCGTGAACCTTTAAAATAAATCTTGTCCTGACACAGAAAGCAAGAACAACAAGAGGAAAAACAGATGAACTGAACTCCATCAAATTTAAAATTTGTATATCAAGGAACAGGATAAAGAAAGTGAATAGACAACCTGCATAGAGAATCTTTACTATGTTCATCATGATGTTGTTTATTGGTCGAGCTGTAAGGATTTTTATTTTCTTTATTTTGACATGTAATTTGTACTGAAGCTTGTAGTCTTTGATCTTGTGTAAATGCTTCAAGTCTTCTTCACTTTCAGCAAGCTAGGTTGTGTCACCTGCATATTGCAGGTTGATAATGAGTCTTCCTCCAATACTGATGCCGTGTTCTCTTCCTATAGTCCATCTTCTCAATTTGTTTGCTCAGCATATAGATTAAATAAGTATGGTGAAAGGATACAACCCTGACACACAACTTTCATTATTTTTAAGCCATGTAGTATCCCACTGTTCTGTTTGAACAATGGCCTCTTTTTCTGTGTACAGATGCCACATGAGCTCTGCATTAAATAAAGCATATTGTTAAAATTAATTTAATCTTTTTCTTTACTTTTTTAATGTGGCTACCGGGATTTTTTTTTACTGAATAAATGACTTGCATTTTATTTGGATCATGTTGCTGTAGAACAATTGCTGTGAAACTGTAATATGCATAAGAATAACCTGGGGAGTTTCTTATTATGCAATTTACTAATTCTATCAAACATACTCCAAGATACTCCATAATTGATTTTCATATTAGGTCTAGGGTTAGACCCAAAGACCTGTCTTTTAAGCAAGCACTATCAGATGATACAGATTGATCTGAAGACCTTTGTTCTAGAAATAGGCCAACCTTGTTGATGTGGCTAGTTCAAGGAAAAAGGCCCAGTGCCCCATCAGGAGTCACAGTAGCTGTGTCTGTAGCTCTTCTATATGCCAAAAGTCACCTGCTCTTTCATCCTTTGACTGGATACATGAACCAGTTTTTTTGCTTGGATTATTAGCTGTCAGCTGCTGCCATGATCTTCAGGTACTTTTTTCCACATGTTAGACCAGACTTTCAGGATCATCTGTTGTAACTGTTCTCAATCAACTCCACTCAGTAAATCTCTCTCCTCCTCGTAGGACCCAATACTCTGTCTACGAAACTGAACAGAACAAGTTCCTAAAGCAGGGCACTAGGAGCTTGATCTGTTCCTCTACATAGGACATCTACCTACTTATATATGAATCACAAGTAACTATAGACTTATGAGTCTTAGTATTTATATAAAACTTACTAACTCTAAATAGCGTTCACATATATATGTGTATATATATATATATCACTTAAAAATTATTGTGACAAACTAATTTGGTAAGGAAATACAGAAATTCTAGTTTTCATAAGCCATGTAAACTCTTGTTTTAATCATAAGTCAACCAAAAAAGTCAAAAGAAAGTGCAATCAATTTATTTTACTGAATTTTTTTTCATATTGTCTATTCTGCTTTCATTACTTAGTTTTTTAATCATAGAAAGATTTTATGTAACTGTAAAATCCTTTTTTTTTTTTAATTTGGACAGCATAAGGGGTAAATAAAAATCATCCAAATCCTACCAAACAGAGATAGGAATAATTTTCCTTTTGTGGTATTTACTTCACAACCTTTTTACATAATTTGAATTTTACTGTATATACCATTTGGGGTTTTACTTTGTCACTCAAGATTTTCAGATTCAGAACAATACTACGTTTTACGGCTATACCATAATTTATTTATCTATCCCCTGTAATGAACATTTAAGTTATTTACAATGTTTTACTACGAGGCTGAGCCAGGATGGTGGCTTCATCACATGCATCATAACATCCCCTTGCACCAAAGACCCAAAAAACCAAGTAAAACCGAACCAGATAACAATCTGACAACCCTGAATTTAAAAAAAGAAGGTCTAAAAACTGAAACAAACACCAATTGAAATTAATAAGGAAAGCAATGAAAGAGGAGTAACACAGAATGGAGGACCCCAGCCAGTGGTCCTGGCCGCCTGCCACTAATTTAAGACAAAGCCAGAAAGGACATCAGGTGAAGAAAACTGCAGGGCAATGAAATGACAGTTCCAAAAGTAACAGAGAACCTCTATAGACACACTCGGAAAGAAGCAGAGACAGTGCGGGTGCCAGAGACAGAACTGGAGATATTAAGGAGCAGTGGCCCTTAACCTTAGGGATAAATGGTTTCCATGAGGCAGTGGGCCCATGGAATGTCATCAAGAGTTCTCCCACCCAACCTGCCCCCAGGTGGTCCCCCTCCTCACAATTAAGAGAAGAGAATCCTGCTTGCTGGCTGCTGTGGAAAGCAGGTGCCCTGCAGTATCTATCCTAGCCACAGCAAGGCACTCTTCTTAACCTATCCTCCTGATCAGAGCGGACAGAGGATCCCACACTCCAATCGCCTTGCCTGACTGGAGGAACATAACATGAGTTTATCCTTTTCCTCCCTACATGGTCCAACCCAGTCCACTACCACGCTTGTCCACTCAATGATCTAGACTAGGCACGTCCCTGTGAATGTGCCTGCTTCCACCTAATCATCCCTAAGGGTCTGGTGGAGGGCAGCAGCAGCTGGACAACTGGAGAGCTTGCCCACCTCTACCTCCTTCTTCACCCCATCTGGAGTGAGGTGCCGCCATTGTGCTGGCATCCAACAGGCTCTACTCTCTCCCTTATCTTGTCAAGAGAGGGGCTGAGGAAACACGATAGTGTGAGCATCACACTGCAGCCTCTTCCTCTCCACCTACCAACTGATGCGTGGTGGGACCACAGTGCTCACCTCTGCCAGGTATGACTCTCTCCATTAACTGACCCATGGAAGGACAGGGGAGATGTGTCTGTGCACACATCCCCCCGCAGCCTTTCCTCCCTCCTCCCACTTGACATGAGTTGACAACACTGTGCACACATCTACCATGTGTGACTCCATCCTTTAACCTGTCCAGTAAAGGGCAGAGGAAATGCAACTTCACATACATCTGCCAGCAGCCCCTACACCCCTCCCCTCACCTGATGTTTCCCAACACCTCTGGGTATGCATTCACCTGGCTCAACTCTATGCCTTAACTTGGCCTGCTAAGGGCCAAGGAAACAACACTGCTTATGCAATAAATCAGGTTGAAGTACCAGACCTGCTCTGGTATACTGTAGAATAAGATAACCAAAGGCTTAGGAAAATTAATCTGCTAGAGTGGATTTATCAGCTTAGACTCACAGACCCACAGATGGAGTGCCCAGAGAACACACCTTTTACCACAATGGTGAGGAACAAATTTCTGAAGGGAGCCTCAGCATCCTTGAAAACTGCTGTGATTGCTATTTTATGTAAGTCAGATTTGACAGTGAGAACTGCCCTAACTGAATTAAGACCCCTAACCACAATGAGGTTGATTGGACCCCATGGTGGTAGGGGCCAAGTGATGGCACTTAATCAACAAAGACAAGGTGGGCATAGTTACTGTAATGGACTGTGGAATCAAAGCAGTAATCAGAATAGTCTGACTCATATGGAACTTATGGCTTTGGGTGTAGTGGTATCCCTAGGAGTGAAATAGATAGGAAATCTACTTAATAATTACTTGATCTCTACAAGTGGATGAATTCTAGGTCAAGTGAACAGCAATCTAACTCAAATCAACAGAATAGACTCATGGTCCTTCAATCGGTTCCCAGACTTGAGCAAGTTTAAAGATCCATAACCCCTTGAATGAAGTGGAGGCCAGGTCCCCTTAAGGAAGGACTCCAATACACTGCCAAAAACTTATGCTGTGAATATTTCTCCCGGCCTTCCCCAAAGGGATCTATGGCCTTTTATGAAAGTGACTGTTGATTAGAGATCACTGTTTTTGGGGATCACTGGATACTGGCTCTGAACTGACACTAATTCCAGGTTACTTCATACCACCAACAAACAAGAGTCAGGAAGATAACACTTCCTTTCACCCAAGGTCCCTGGGATGAGTATCTACTAGTACAGGAGGACCTTCCTCCAGATCTGATAGACAGAGAAAGCCTGGAGTTGGCACCCTGAATGAGGGCTTCTAGCCTACTAGACTGTGAGAGAATAAACTTATGTTTGTTAAAGCCATCCACTTGTTGTATTTCTGTTATAGCAGCACTTGATGACTAAGAAATTCCCTGAGGAAGAAAAGTTAATGGAGCTTCGTGATAAGGAATTCAGAAGGCTTATGTATAGGATCTTCAAAGGAATTAAGGAAAATTCAGACAACACTATGGAAAACACTGACAAAACCAAGGAAAGCACAGACAAACCACAAGAATTCAGGAAATCAAAACAAGAACAAAATGACAAAATAAATAGACAACTGGAAACAATACAGAAACAGCAACTAGAAATTCAGAAGCTTAACAGTAAACTTGCATAAATTGACAACTCAGTGGAACGTCATAGAATTGAAACAGTGGAAGAGAAGATTAGCAGAATACAAGGCCAGTCCCTCGACACTAATCTGTTTGAGGAACAATAAACAATAATCAGGAAGAAAAACAAAGAAAGCCAAAGAGTTATGTGAGACACCATCAAGAGGAATAATTTATGCACGATTGAAATCCCAGAAGAGGAGGAGTTAACAAAAAGTGCAGAGAAAATTGTTGAAGATATGCTTACAGAAAACGTCCTAATATCATGAAAGATGAGACGATAACCATACAGGAAGCACAATGAACCCAATATAGGATAGATACCAATAGAAGAACACTGAGACCTATCATCATCAAGCTTTCCAAAATCAAAGATAAGGAAAGAATCCTGAAAGCAGCTAAAAAAAAATGAAAGATCACTTACAAGGGGGCATTGATAAGACTAAGATCTGATTACTTGGCAGAAACTATGCAGGCAAGAAAGCAATGGAATAATATATATAAAACGTTGAAAGAAAAAAACAGAGACAAAAACAAAAACAAAAAACTACCAACCAAAAATTATACATACAGCAAAATTATCCCTCAAAAATGATGGTGAAACTAGAACATTTCCAGATAAACAGAAATTAAAGGAATTTATAAAAACCAGATCAACTTTACAAGAAATATTGCAAGGAATCCTTCAGACAGAAAACTAACAACACCCCAAACAACAATCTGAGATTAAAACACATGACAGCCTTAGACAAATACCAACCCAGATGAAGAACTCTTAAAAAGAAAAAGAAAACAGGGAACCAGAGACGTCGATCTGTAACTGATGAACACTTCAAAGCATACAGGGGAGTAAAGGGTATAGATTTGGAACTTCTATATAGAGTGGAAGTCAAGGTGATATCAAAAAATAAATTACTGCTTTAAACTTTGGGAAAAAAAGGTAAATTTCAGGGTAACCACAAAGAAACTCAAAAAATCTACTCATCAAAATAGAGAAGAAGAAGAAGAAACTCATAAAGATTCAGTATATACAAAACAAAAACTGACAAAGGATATGAAAAGACAAGCCATAATTAAAAACAAACAACAACAACAAAAACACCTCAGCCTGGAAAATTAAGGGGAATGAAGAAAAACTGTCACCACAACAAAAAAATGCATAGAAGATGACAGCAATGAACCTACATCTATTGATAAACACATTGAATGTAAATAGCCTAAATGCACCAGTAAAGAGATGGAAAGTGACAGAATAGATTAAAAAAAAAAAAAAAAGCCTGACCTATTAATAGGCTGTTTGGAAGAGACACATCTTAGACACAAAGATAAAAACAAACTAAAATTTGAAGGATGGAAAAATGATATAGCAAGCAAACAATAACCAACCAAGAGCAGGAGTGGCAATATCAATCTCTGATAAATAAATTTTAAGGCAAAATCCACTATAAAAGTTGAGGAAGGACATCGTTGTGTTGTTGTTAGGTGCCGTCAAGTCGGTTTTGACTCATAGCGACCCTACATAAAATAGAATGAAACACTGCCCTGTGCTGCACCATCCTCACAATTGTTTTGCTTGAGTCCATTGTTGTAGCCACAGTGTCAATCATCTCATTGAGGGTCTTCCTCTTTTTCTCTGACCTGCTGCTTTATCCAGCATGATGGCTATCAAGGATTGAATTATGTCCCCCAAAAAATGTGTGTATCCATTTGGCTGGCCATGATTCCCAGTACTGTGTGGTTGTACTCCATTTTGTGATTATAATTTTATGCTAAAGAGAATTAGGGTGGGATTGTAACACCCTTACCAGGTTACATCCATGATCCAACATAAAGGGAGCTTCCCTGGGGTGTGGCTGCACCACCTTTTATCTCTCAAGAGATAAAAGGGAAAGGGAAGTGAGCAGAGAGGGGGGACCTCATACACCAATAAAGCAGTGTTGGGAGCAGAGCTCAACCTTTGGACACGGAGGCCCTGTGTAGAGAAGCTACTAGTCTGGGTGAAGATTGATGAGAACGCCAACAGAGAGAGAAAAGCTTCCCCGGAGCTGACGGCCTGAATTTGGACTGTTAGCCTGCTTTAATGTGAGGAAATAAACTTCTCTTTGTCAAAGCCATCCACTTGTGGTATGTCTGTTATAGCGACACTAGATAACTAAGACAATGAGCTTCCCTAGGGAATGCTCCCTCCTGATAATACATCCAGAGTATGTGAAATGTAGTCTCACCATCCTTGTTTCTTAGGAGCATTTAGGCTGTATACTTCCTGCAAGACAGATTTGTTAGTTATATTGGCAGTCCATGCTATATTCAATATTCTTCACCAATGTCATAATTCAACGGCGTCAGTCTTTCTTTGATTTTCCTTAGTCATTGTCCAACTTTCACATGCATGAGACAATTGAAAATGCAATGGTTTGGGTCAGGAGCACCTTACTCAAAGTGATATATTTGCTTTTTAATACTTTTAAGAGTCATTTGCAGAAGATTTACCTGATGCAAATTTCTGTCAGTTCCCTGAAATAAAGATGCAAAGCAAGGCTTACTTTACAGGGAAGAATCACAAAGATTATCCATTTTGTCTGTGAGACTTTATTCAATCTCAACTAGTCATACATCTCAGTCCTGCTAGCCATTACATCCTAGTCCTAGTCCTTTGGCCTCTTCTTTGCCTGCCTGAGAACGCTTGGCTTCATAGCACTGACCTCCATCATATCTCTAATGTAAAGAATTCGTTTTTCACAAGTAGTCTGTTGTATTTTAACCTTGGCCTCTCTGCATGGCCTTTAGCATTGCCCAGAGTTCTGAGGGAATTCTTCCCCCAGCTCCAGCCTTAGAAAAGGAGCCATATCTCTGAGCCCATCTGTTCTACAGTTGATGGTTAGGGAAAAGGCGCCTAGCAGTATGGGTGAACTGTGAAGGAACAAGAAAGATCTAAGTGTCAGAAACCTTTTGACCATGCAGTGAGATCTGAAAATGCCTCCTCACGGACAGAGGATTAACCGAAGCACAGTGACATCATTTACGTTAAAGAAATTTGGAATCCAAAAAAGAAGGAATAAGAAGAGTTCACTACCTGTTGTGGATTCTGTGCATCCAGATTCAATACAAGTGTCTTTAAGAAATGAAGGGAGACTTCAAATTCTCCACGAGTAAAGGGAAAGGGGAAGAGAAATATACATGTGTCACTAATGTTGCAAAAAGAGTCCTGATGGTGCAGTGGGTAAGTACCGTACTGCTAACCAAAGGGTCAGCACTTCTGGCAATCTGCAGGAGAAAAGACCTAGCAATTTGCTCCCTTAAATATTGCAGCCTAGAAAAGCCTTCAGGGTAGTTCTACTCTGTCCTTTAGAGTTGCTATTAGTTGAAATTGACTTAACAGCATACAACAAAAAACAATTTCCCAAATAGGGGAAGTCTGGAAAAGGAGTGGGTGCTGCCTTTGCAGATAAAGCATAAGGGAGGACAGGGGACACATCTTGAGAAAATACCTCCCAAGTAGCAGGAAATCCACAAATACTGTGCGTGTCATGCTGAGAAATCTACCTTTTGAGGATACTGACTCAGGTCACAAGATTAGTTTACTGAGTCTGGGCTCCCTTCTTCTGAAACCTTTCCCACTATACCTACAGATTTGGGTCAAATTCAAGACACAATGGTAGGAAAAAACAAATCTAATTGTCTCGTTCATCTAGTGCTGCTAGAACAGAAACACTACAAGTGGATAACTTTAACAAAGAAATTTATTTTCTCACACTTTAGTAGGCTAAAAGCCCAAATTCAGGGTGTCAGCTCCAGGGGAAGGCTTTCTCTGTCGGCTCTGGAGGAAGGTCTTTGTCATCAGTCTTCCCTTGTTCTGGGAGCATCTCGGTGCAGGAACCTCAGGTCCAAAGGACGCACTGTGCTCCTGGCGCTGCTTTCTTGGTTATATGAGGTCCCCCATGTCTCTCTGCTTGCTTTTCTCTTTTGTATCTCAAAAGACATTGGCTTAAGACACTGTCTAATCTTGTAGATATCATTAACATAATTGCCACTAAACCATTTTATTACATCATAGTGATAGAATATACAACACATAGAGGAATTACATCAGATTACAAAATGATAGACAATCATGCAATATTAAGAATCATGACCTAGGCAAGTTGACAGATATTTTAGGGGACATAATTCAATCCATGACACTAACTCTCACCCTCTGTTGGACAAGCCAAATACCAGTTCAAAAATTATCAGCAAGTACTAGGGTGAGGAGACCACAGCTCTGAAATATTCTTGGACCATAAACTTGAACTCTAATGAGAACTATCACTCTTTCCCCTGGAAAATGATTCTATGCACACACACAGAAGTTTATGTATTTTAAGGATGATGGGAAAGTAGTTTAAGAATTTTTGAACAACTAAATTTCCTTGAAAAAGGTTAAAACTCAGTGGAAAAATAGAAAGTTCTTAGTGGTGACTTTAGAATACTTAAGAAAAATATGGGGGAATTGAAAATGAAAGCCAAGAGTAATAGGCTGAGTAAAATAGCAAAATCTCTTTGGACATGACCTTAAACAGAAAAGTAATCTAGTAAAGCTGAATAGTACATAAAGAAAAAAAAAAAAAAAAAAGACTCCAAAGGATGGGGGTAGTAGGGGTGGTGATGTAAAGCTACCCTTTAAAAATTAATAGAGGAGGAATGAGAAGAAGCTAAGCTGACTACGCAAACACCCAAAATACGAAATAAAATTACAAGCAGAAACTTGGTCAGTTTACCCAAAAGAGCCCAGGGAGATACAAGTAACTGTGATAAAATCAGAAAAAAAAATTAAATCAAAAGGAGATGCCAGTTGCAAGACAAACAAAGCCACAAATACTGTGTATGTCATGCTAAGAAATCTAGCCTTTGAGGATACTGACTCAGGACAGAAGATTAGTTTATTGAGTTTGTGCTCCCTTCCTCTGAAACCCTCCCCACTGTACATACAAAATTGGGTCAAAGTCAAGACACAGTGATAGGAAAAAAAAATCTAACTTTCTTGCTCATCTAGTGCTGCTATAACAGAAGTAATATGAGTGGTAGTATTTATTTAAGTTCTTTAAATACATAAAGAATGAAAGACAACTACAGGGATGTTGATCTTTCATATTTTTTTGTTTAATAAATGGCAAGCAATATCCCCAAAGGATTTATAACTGATGAGGATCTAAATTAGAAAATTCCTAGTAGTCAATATTAACAATAACAATAAGGAAAATTACAGAAATAGTCAAAATGTTTTTGTTATTGTTAGGTACCATCAAGTCAGTTCTGACTCACAGTGACCTTGTGTATAATGGAATGAAACAATGTCTGGTCCTGCACTATCTTCACAATTGTTGTTATGCTTGAATCCATTCTTGCAGCTATCATGTCAATCCATCTCGTTGAGGGTCTTCCTCTTTTTTTGCTTCTCCTCTACTTTACGAAGCGTGATGTCCTTCTCCAGGGACTAATCCCCCCTGATAAAATGTCCAAAGTACTTGAGAACAAGTCTCACCATCCTCACTTCCAAGAAGCACTCAGGCTGTATTTCTTTGATAAAGACTTGTTCATCTTTTGGCAGTGCATGGTATATTCAACATTCTTCACAAACACCTTAATTCAATGGCATCAATTCTTCTTCGGGCTTCCTTATTTAATGTTCAGCTTTTGCATGCATATGAGACAATTGAGAACATCAAGGTTAGCGTCAGGGTCACCTAAGTCCTCTAAGTGACATTTTTGCTTTTGAACACTTTAAAGAGGTCTTTTGTAGCAGATTTGCTCAATGCAATGCATCCTTTGATATCCTGACTGCTGCTTCCATGAATGTTGATTGTGGATGCAAGTAAAATGAAAACCTTGACAATGTAAATTTTTTCTCCATTTATCATGGTTTTGCTTATTGGTCCAGTTGTGAGGATTTTTGTTTTCTTTATATTGATGTATAATTCACATTGAAAGCTATAGTCTTTGATCTTCGTCAGTAAGTGCATCAATTCCTCTCTTTCAGCAGACAAGGTTGTGTCATCTGTATATCACAGGTTGTTAATGAGTCTTCCACCAATCCTGATTCCACATTCTTCCTCACATGATCGGCCTCTTCTATTATTTGCTCAGCATACAGATTGAATAAGTATGGTGAAAAGATACAACCCTGACTCACATCTTTCTTGATTTCAAATCATACAGTATCCCCTTGCTCTATTCTAATGACTAGTTCTTGGTCTATGTACAGGGTCCTCACGAGGACAATTAAGTGTTCTGGAACTCCCATTCTTCACAATATTATCCATAATTTGTTAAGATCCACATGGTCAAATGCCTTTGCATAGTCAATAAAACACAGGAAAACATCTTTCTGGTATTCTCTGCTTTCAGCCAACATCCAGCTGACATCAGAAATCATATCCCTCATTTCATGTACTATTCTGAATCTTGCTTGAATTTCTGAAAGTTCCCTGTCCATGAACTGCTTCAACCACTTTCGAATGATCTTTAGTAAAATTTTACTTGAGTATGATATTAAGGATATTGTTTGATAATTTTCACATTTGGTTGGATCACCTTTCTTTGAAATAGGCATGAATATGGATCTCTTCCAGTCAATTAGCCAGGTAGCTGTATTCCAAATCTTGGCATAGATGAGTGAATACCTCCAGCATTGCATCTGTTTGTTGAAACACCTCAATTAGTATTCTGTCAATTCCTGGATCATTGTTTTTAATCCCAGTGCCTTCAGTGCAACTTGGAGTTGTTCCTTCAACGCCATCTGTGATGGTTAAGATTGTGTGCCAACTTGCCTGGGTCATGATTCTCAGTGTTTTGGCAGTTGTATAATGTTGGGATCAATTCCCTGTAGAGATTTGATATGTGATCACCCTCATGATGGGTAGTAGTGGGGGTGGGGCCTGTGGGGGCTCACTGCCCACTCAGCCTTCATCTCTCTGCCTTCTGCCATGTAGTCCTTCCTGCTCTCCTTGCCAGGGATTTTGCTTGTTCTAGATCCTGCAGCTGGCTCCTGTTCATCTGTCCTCCAGTTGTTGGGACTTGAGCTAGCAGCTAGCCTGCCGATCATGAGATTCATCCATCTTCACAGCCTGCTGCAGCCCTGCTGTCTGGCCTGCCAATCTTGAGTTTACCAGTCATTGATGCTATGTGAATCAGAAGAATCCTCTTTCTTGCCCCACGGACTTGGTATATTACAACCTCTTAAAACTGTGTGAGTCATTTCCTTGATGTAAATCTGTGTGTGTGTGTATGTATATATATATATACGTGTTGTATTGCTTTTGCCTCGCTAGAGTACCCTGCCTAAGACACCATTGGTGCTTGATTATCATTCCTTTTGAAATGGTTAAACATCAACTAATTCTTTTTGTACAGTGACTCTGTGTATTCCTTCCATCTTCTTTTGCTGCTTCCTGCATCCTTCCATATTTGCCTATAGAATCCTTCAAAATTGTAACTTGAGGCTTGAAATTTTTCTTCAGTTCTTTCAACTTGAGAAATTCTAAACATTTCTTTCCTTTCGGTTTTCTAACGCCAGCTCTTTGCACATGTCATAATATTTGGCTTTATCTTCTTTAGCTGCCCTTTGAAATCTTCTGTTCAGCTCTTATACTTCATTTCTAACTTTCACTTTAGCTACTCTAAGTTCAAGAAAAATTATTAGTCTCTTCTGACATCCATTTTGGTCTTTATTTTTTTTTTACTTTCCTGTCTTTTTAATGATCTTTTGTTTTTTTCATATATGATGTGCTTCATGCCATCCTACAGCTCTTCTGGTCTTTGGTTATTGGTGTTCAGTGTATCAAATGTATTTTTGAGATGGTTTCCAAATTCAGGCTGGCTATACTCAAGGTAGTATTTTGGCTCTGGTGGGCTTATTTTAATTTTCTTCAGCTGCAAATTGAAATTGTATATGAGCAATTGATGATCCGTTTTGCTGTCAGCACTTGACCTTGTTCTGACTGATGATATTGGGCTTTTCCATTGTCTCTTTCCACAGATGCAGTCCGTTTGATTCCTGTGCATTCCATCTGGAGAGGTCCACGTGAATAGTCATCCTTTATATTGTTCAAAAATGTTATTCGCAATGAATGGACATTGGTTTTGCAAAATTTTATCATATGGTCTCTAGCGTTGTATTTATCTCCATGACCATATTTTTTGACTACCAATCCTTCTTCTTTGTTTCCAACTTTCACATTCCAATCACCAGTAATTATCAATGCATCTTGATTTCATGATTCATCAATTTTAGACTGCAGAAGTTGGTAAAAATCTTCAATGTACTCATCTTTGTCATTAGTGCGTAGTTTTGAATAATAGTCATTTTAATTGTTTTTTCTTGTAGGCTTATGGATATTATCCTGTCACTGACAGCACTGTACTTCAGGATAGATCTTGAAATGTTCTTTTTGATAATGAATATGACACCATTCCTCTTAAATTTGTCATTCCCATCATAGTAGACCACGTAATTGGTTCAAAATTGCCAATACCAGTCCATTCCAGCTCACTAATGCCTAGCGTACTGATCTGTATGTGTTCCATTTCATTTTTGAGGACTTCCCATTTTCCTAGATTCATACTTCGTATATTCCACGTTCCAATTATTAATAGATATTTGCAGCTGTTTCTTCTCATTTTGAATTGTGCCATATCAGCAAAAGAAAGTCCTGAAAGCTTGACTCCAACCACATCATTAAGAGTGTCTCTACTTTGAGGAAGCAGCTCTCTCCCAGTCATATTTTGAGTGCCTTTCAACCTGGGAGGCTGACCTTCCAGCACTATATTAGACAGTGTTCTAATATATTCTTAAGTTTTTCACTGCTCAATTTTTTCATAAGTAGATTGCCAGGTATTTCTTCCTCCGCTTAAACTCCGCTTAAACCTGTCCACCAAGGATGACCCTGCTGGTATTTGAAATACCAGTGACAAGCCTTCCAGAATCACAGCCACACTCAAGCCATCACAGTACAACAAATCTACAGACATGTTGTGGAGTCATAATGTTACCAAAATGTGATTATAACCAACAATGTTCAATGGCCTCCGTATGAAACTTAGTATAGGTTTGTTTATTCATTTCTTCAAAAGTAATTGTCTAAGTATTTTACGGGACATCCTACATTAGTAGTTTCATATAAAGCACTCCATTAATATTGACTATTAATATTCTAATTGTTATCAGATGTTTCTGCTTACCCATAAACATCTTCCTGTTCTGGTAAGAAAACTCCTTTTCTCCCTCTGAAATCACATTAAGTCTAGTCTTAATACATGGTGGGTAAGCAGGGACGGACCTCTAGTCTTAGTTTCTGGAAGGTCTCTTGACCCCGACTAAGGTAATCAGGACACCACACTCCTAAGCTATAGTGGTGGACTCATAGGTGAGTCCATGACCCAGGTCAAACTACGAAATCTCTAGTTGGAAAATATGCTGAAATAATGTTTTTCTAAGACCGGATGCAGCAAGCCTGGAACAATCAGTACCATCTTGGCCACCACATGAGCAGAACACATCTAATAGGGAAAGTGGCAAAAGGAGAAATCATCCTAAGGACTTAAATTGATTCCAGGGGCCAAATTATGATGAAATTACTCATCACAATCTCTGGAATTTTTGTTGCCTGAGTCACTGATCCCTTTTCCTTACATAGGGTGAGGTTAGCTGCATTTTTTTTTTTTTTTTTTTGCTTGCAACCTAGAATCCTAGCCATGTGTAAGCTATGTACTAGAGAGATACTGGTGTCTAAGACAGATGAAGTGCCTGCCCCCACGGAGTGCAGAGTCTATTGAAGAAGACTGGAATCAACAATCTATTACAACTGTTTTGGGACTTATAAGGGAGGACTGGAGTTTTCCAATTGCAAGGTTTACCAACAGGAACATCTGACCTGGTCTGAGAAGTCAGGGAAGACTTCCCCAAGGAAATGACACTTACTCTGAGACATGAAGTGTGGAAAAGAGTTAATCTCAGTTAAACAGATGACACTGAAAAAGCAAAAGCCTTGCAAATATACAAAAGCCTTGCTCCATATGGTGTATAAATGACAACTTTCACTTGTCTTTTAGAACAGGTAATACAAGAAATGGAAACTCAAGTGTACACAGTGCAGAGAATTGAATGATCCTGTAGATTAAATAAATCTGTGAGATAACTTCTGTAAACAATGAGGAATCACATATAAGGAGACGGCTAAAGTAAATGCAGAAGTCTTCATGAATGCACAATGGCAAAAAGTTTCCAGTGATGAGTATTCTGGAGGAAATGACAGGATTGGGACAGTTTAGATAGGAGGACTATTCTGTTGAAAGTTTGAAGTGTGAGGAGTTCTGAGGACTACAAATTACACTACAATCTTAGAAATGTCACACAAGCTTCTGTTGTTAGGTGGCTTTGAGTCAGTTCTGACTCATAGCAACCCTATGTACAACAGAATGAAACAATGCCTGGTCCTGAGCCATGCTTGCAATCATTGTTATGCTTGAGCACATTATTGCAGACACTGTGACAATCCATCTCATTGAGGGTCTTCATCTTTTTCATTTACCTTCTACTTTAGCAAGCATAATGTCCTTCTCCAGGAGCTGATCTTTCCTGATAACATATCCAAAGTATATTAGAAGTAATCTCGCCATCCTTACTTCTAAGGAACATTCTGGTTGTACTTCTTCCAAGATAGATTTGTTCATTCTTTTGACCATCCATGGTATATGTAATATTCTTAGCCAATACCATAATACAAAGGTGTCAATTCTTCTGTATTCTTCCATATTCGTCATCCAGCTTTCACATGCATATATGGCGATTGAAAACACCATGGCTTGGGTAAGGCACACCTTAGTCCCCAGAGAGACATCTTTGATTTCTAACACTTTAAAGAGGTCTTTTGCAGACGATTTCCCCAATGCAGTGCGTCTTCTGATTTCCTGACTGCTGCTTCTATGTGTGTTGACTGTGGATCCAAGTAAAATGAAATCCTTGACAACTTCAAACTTTTCCCTGTTTATCATGATGTTGCTTATTAGCCCAGTTGTGAGGATTTTTGCTTTCTTTATGTTGAGGTGTGATCCATACTGAAGTCTGTGGTCTTTGTTCATCATCAGTAAGTGCTTCAAGTCCTCTTTACTTTCAGCAAGCAAGGTTGTATCATCTGCATAATGCAGGTTATTAGTGAGAATTCCTCCAATCCTGATGCCATGGTCTTCTTCATATAGTCTAGATTCTGGGACTATTTGTTCAGCATACAGATTGAATAAGTGTGAAGAATGGATATAACCCTGTTG
This sequence comes from Trichechus manatus latirostris, assembly GCF_000243295.1. Classification (NCBI taxonomy): domain Eukaryota; kingdom Metazoa; phylum Chordata; class Mammalia; order Sirenia; family Trichechidae; genus Trichechus; species Trichechus manatus. The sequence continues at coordinate 6,897,692 of NW_004444083.1, forward strand.
CACACCTTTCCTGACGTTATAACACACAGTATCACCTTGTTCTGTCCAAATAACCGCCTCTTGATCTACATACAGTTTCCTCATGAGCACAATAAAGTGTTCTGGAATTCCCATTCTTTGCAATGTTATACATAACTTGTTATGATCCCCACAGTGGAATGCCTTTGCACAGTCAATAAAACACAGGTAAACATCTTTCTGGTATTCTCTGCTTTCAGTCAGGATTCCATCTGGCATCAGCATTGCTATCCATGGTTCCATGCCCTCTTCTGAATCCAGCTTGAACTTTGGGCAGCTCTCTGTCAATATGCTGCTGCAGCTGCTTTTGAATGATCTTCAGCAAATTTTACTTACATGTGATATTAAAGATATTGTTCCATAATTTCCACATTCGATTGGCTCTCCTTTCTTGGAAATAAGTGTAAATACGGGTCTCTTCTAGTCAGTTTTCCAGGTAGCTAAATTACAAGTATCTTTGCATAGACAAGTGAGTACTTCCAGTGCTGCATCTGTGTGTTGAAACATCTCAGTTGGTATTTTGTCAATTCTTGAAGCCTTGTTTTTTGTCAATGCCTTCAAAATCTATCCTGAATAGGCTTCAGCAATGTTTCTAGACTAAGAGAGACTAGGAAGAAAGGCCTGCAGTCTACTTCCAAAACTCAGTTAATGAAAAGAGTGTGGATCATAAGTTTCAGATGCCCAACCAATCATGGGGATGCTGGAGGACCAGGCAGTGTTGACTCATGCTGTGAATGGGATCATCATAATTCAAGGGCCAACTTAGTAAGAGCTACAACATTTTTTTCTTTAATTAAGTATAGTGTTTAATTTTCCTCTCCACAAAGAAGAAAATGTGGTCTTTTCTATACCTTTCCTTCCAACAAACCCATTTTCTCCTGGAATGAAATGTAAACTCTTTCCATGACTTGCTTGGCCCTTCAAGCTATGGTAACTTCTTGTCTGTTCAATATCTTTTTAGACTATTTTCTTTCCCCGTCATCCTCCTGGCCTCTCCTTTCTAAAATACACCCAGCTAAGTCCCCAAATAATGCTCTTTGATTTCTTGAAATACTATACCTTATGCCCTAGACCTCTCCCACCTTCCTTCCTTCTACATCTAATTGTATTAGCTGAATAAAATAAAACTAACAGTGCAAAACATTTAAATTTTCCGCAGTTAAATAAGTAATCAAAGTAAAGTTTTGTAACCACATTGCCCTTTAGTCTATTTTGACTCATAGAGACCCTACAGGACAGAGTAGAAATACCTGATGGGGTTTTTCAAGGAGCAACAGGTGTATTCAAACTGTTGACTTTTTGGTTAGCAGCTAATCTCTTAACCACTGCCCCACCAGGTCTCCAAGAGTCTCAAAGATGTCACAATAATTTGATGAGTGACATTCATGGCTAGAACTCCTATTTAGAAATATATACTTTTACACAGATGCCACTCAATAGAAAGAGCAGAAGCATGGCAACCTGTGTGTGGCAATTTTATATCTGTTGAAAAAGCAGAGACTTAACAAAGGAAGCTAAATGTTAACGTGCAAAAATAGGACAGAAACAGATAAACACAAGATGATATGGGAAGATTCTATTAACAGACTGGCTTTTGGTGATAATCTGAAAGTATCTCATTCATTTGGCTTTTTTTCTTGTAAAGAATTCATGTATATCTGAGAGTATCTTGTTTATTAATCTATCCACTTATTTATAGTATATTTGTGTCCATCCAATTGGTCCCTCATCAACACTATGAATAAAAGCCAATTCTTCACCCTGACCAACAAATCCTGAAGTCATCAGGCCACCATCAGCTTATCTGAAGTCATAGAATCCCACTTTCCCCTTGACCACTACACTTCTACCACAGAGGACTTCTTTCTACTCTGTGGGACCGCTACACTTCTACCACAAAAGACTTCTTTCTACTCTGTGGAACACTCAGAATTTATTCCCAGCTTAAACCCTTTGCACTGGCTGTTCCTTCTGCCCTGACTGCCCTTCCCATTTACCTTAGCAATGCCCACTCCTTCTTGATCATCAGATTGCAGCTTAAAGGTCACCTTCTCAGAGAGGTCTTCCCTGACCCCAGATCTAATGTAGCTGCTCTGTATCATAGCATCCTCTGGGAATTTCCCCTAGTGTAAATTCCCACTCGAATGTAAGCTCCACACATGCAGGGACATTGAGTGTCTGTGATAGCTAAGGTTGTATGTAAACTTGGCTGGGCCATGATTCTCAGTGGTTTGGCAGTTGTATGATGTTGAGGTCACTTCCAAGATGAGAGCTGATATAATATGATCACCTCCATTATGAGATCTGTTATGTGTAGCCAGTCAGTTGAAAGGGAGTTTCTTCAGGCATATGGCCTACACTGAACATAAGTGGACATTTTGGCAAGACTCAAGGGCTTTTGCTTGCTCTGGATCCTGCAACTGGCTCCGGTTCATCTAGTCTCCAGTTCTTGGGACGTGAGCCTGCAGATTATCTGCAATATTGCCTGCCAGTCTTGGGGTTCATCAATCTCCCCAGTCTGTGTGCAAGAGCCCTGATCAGTGACCTGCAAATCTTGGGTTCCCAGCCTCTGCAGCTACATGAATCAGGAGAAGTCTCTACAAGTGAGTGAGTCATTTCCTTGATATAGAACTCTTACTCTATATATTTATACACTTTGCTGATTTTGCCTCTCTAGAGAACCCAGTCAAAGACATTTTGGTACTGAGGGTGGTTCTAGAGAAACAAAATTGTAAGGATGAGTTTTCTAAATCGGTTCTCAAATCTGTTAGTCTTAAAGATGTTGATGACTCTGCTTCCAGTAGTAAAGAGAGCACTGCTTATCCATGGCATGAGGTGGCAGTACAAATACAGAAAATATCTCCACCAATCTATCAGGTATTGGTGAATGCGAGACTCTCGGTGATTGCACATGTGATACTTCTCTACAATTTTTTCATAATGAGAAGTGTAAGGAAGCTGGTTGGTTGGTCCTACTTTCACTAGACAAACTCACAAAAGAAAAAGATGAACTCAAGCCTTCAGAGTGAAAATTCACGTGCCGCATTAACAACCTCAAAGTATCCACTTGTGCCTTGAAACAAACCCTTATCTTTTGTAATGACAGAGCTTATATTGCTGAAAACCAAACCAGAGTCTTATTGTAAGAGTGGGCTGAATTACAATGCGAACACAGTTGCCAACCTAGAGAGGTGTCTGAAGTTAAAGTGAGGGCATTGATTGGGAAGAAATGGGATCCTGAAACTTGGGATGGGGACATATGGGCAGATAATCAGGAAGCTGGAGACACTGAGCCCCTAAATTCTGTTGAATCACTCTTGCCAATAGAATCAGCCTTCTCACTCACAACTGAAGAGATTACTCCATGTTTGTCTGTTAAGGGACTCTCCCAAGTAAAACCATTATCCACTGTACCCCGATCTAATGAGATTAACCCAACTGTGTCTAAAAAGGCTTTGTCTGAGGCATTGCATGGGGCATTGCTTAGACAGATGCTTTACAAGACAATGCTGAATGTTCTCAAAACACTTCCGCACTACCAGTTTTTACTTCTACATTTATAACTAGACTTAAGTCCTGGAACCGACTGGACTGCACCTAACAACAACACATATAAACTTACTAAAAAATGTCATTTCTATGCTTTTTAAGGAAGGAGCCCTGGTGTATGGTGGTTAAGCATAGTCTGTTAAACTAAAGGTCATCAATTCAAACCCACTAACCACTCCGAGGAAGAAAGATGTGACAATAGACAAGGAAAAAAAGCTACCATTTTGACTAAAAATACCTTTGAATTAAGTTTTAGACACGTAGTGTTACATTGGATTCTCTTCAGATGAATTGAAAATAAAATAATTTGGACAGAATTTATAATTAAATCACATATGAGAACAGTAGTACCTTCCATGTTGAGATTAACTTGAATTTATATTCGTCATGGAAGACCACTTTTTAAGTGCTACAGGACTCTAAGAAAGGTCAGTTGGTGGAGCCAGTTTGTCCAGAGAGATTTTCATCTGCCTCAAGATTTTTTTTTTGCTAATTCACTCAGGTTGTCCCTATCCTTAAATTTTCTTGACAAAGACAAGCATTCACTATTCAGCACAGTAGTTTTTCCTGTTTATGTATTGATGTGTACCTAAAATTAATCAAAACACATTTATATTTTCATGCTATAAATGGCCTTTATTGAAAAAGAGTTCATGAAATAGAGACTGTTCTGGAAAACCCAGGATGTAGCACTTGTATCCTGGCAACCAACTAACTGATTACACCTGGTCCTTCAGGGAAATCAACTTTTTATGTGCTGGATTGTCTTCTGCTCCTCAAGGGCAGCAAGAAAGGAGGAATAATATGACCTTCCACGAAAACGAAACAAACTTAAATCCTACATAGAGTAATTAGACTTTTGGGACTGCTCTAATTTCACACTTGTAGGATGTTTTACATTTGAGCAATAAAATGGGGGCGGGGGGCAGATTTAGGTTCTTTTGCATTTATTTTTCAGAGACATCTATTACTTTAGCCATTTTTGCAGGATATGGAAGATTTTTTCTCGTGCTTGAATTAGTTCAGCTGAATCAGTATCCCTTCGAGCGGTCAAATCTGAACAATGTCCTTCGCCTAAAGGGAAAGATAAATGTCAGTATACTTACATACCAAGTATTCGAAGAGCAGATGTCCTTAACCCACACCTGCACATTAGAGCCACTTTGAACCCTGTTCAAACCAACCAATACCTGAGCCCCCAACTTCAGAGGTTCTGATTTAGTTAGTCTGGGGTGGGGCTGGGTGTCAGTAATTTTCAAAAGCTGGTTAAAAGTTGATTAAAATGTGCAGTTAAAATTAAGAAAGAGAATTAGTTTACTAACGTAATGGGCTTTAAATCAAGTAAGTAAGGCTTCTTTGTAGATTAGGGTTGGATAAATATATGCTACTAATTAAAATGAGTTATTGTTTGTGCCATGCAATCTTTCCATGCTAGAAATTAATGAACATTTCTTGGAATGATTAAAGTAGTAGATTTAGAGAATAATGTTTTTAGTTGCCTTTTTGTTCAATCCAAGTGTGATATAACTTAAGTTCCATCTGAGGAAGTTACCATGTCTCAATCTCAGTGAGTCTTATTTTAGAGAGTTTTCCCAGCAGTCTACTGGAATTACAGTGTACCAGATCCAAGAGCCAATTGTTCAATTTTCAAAAATTCTACAAGCTAGTTGTTAAACCGTGAGCTTGAAATTGGCCATGATGGAAGTATTTATACTTCCAGTATAATGAAGTCAGCAGTTGCTAAAAAACAGGTTTTTTTCTTTTTTTTCCTGAAGGAGAATGGGTTAATAACTATATAACATATGAGAATAAGATCAAACAGATGAAATTTTATGGAATCTTAAATATTGGTCAACCCTTTAATTTTACAGATGTGGAACCTATGCCTCAGAGAGTTTAAGTGACTTGTCAAGAAAATTACTAGTGGAACTAATAATTGAATCCAGCTGACCCGAGTGTCTGTCACAGGTTGGTTTACGTAACACATACTGTCAAATATCAGTTCAGAGTTTTACAAATAAGCATCTAGCCAAACCAAAAACATGACAAAATTGAACAAAATGTTTGCCTTAAAGTCGATTCTAACTCATGACGAACTCATTTGTTTCAGAGTAGAACTGTGCTCCATTTGGTTTTCAGTGGCATGACCTTTGGAAAACAGATTGCCAGATCTTTCTTCTGAGGCACCACCAACCTTTCTGTTAGTAGCCGAGCGCTTAACCATTTGCACAACCCAGGTATTCCAAGTATCCATCCATACAGTATTATTTATTTTTGGGGCAAGTTGTATTTGGTGTTACTAAAATATCCTTTGGTGCCAAGTCAATTCTGACTAATTCTAACTCTTTAGGAAAGAGTAGAACTGCCCCATAAGGTTTCCAAGGCTGTAATCTTTATGGAAACAGACAGCATCTTTCTCCTGCAAAGTGACTGGTGCATTCGAAGGCCAAACATTCTGTTAACAGCTGAGCATTTAACCATTGCACAACCAGGGCTCCTTGTTTTCTTTTAAGAAGCTAAAATTATGTAATACCTATGACTCGTATAGACAGTGGAGTATTATTCACTCATTAAAAAACAATGAGAAATATTTCTATGTACTTGGAAAGACCTCAAATGTATATTGGTAAGAGAAACAAGGAAGGTGTAGTACAGTGTATGTAATATGCTACCACTTATTTACAAAGGAATAAGAATATATATGATTGTATTTGCAAAAAGCAGGAGCCCTGGTGGCACAGTGGTTAAAAACTCAGCTGCTAACCAAACGTCAGCAGTTGGAACCCACCAGCTGCTCTCCAGTATAATGATGTGGCAATCTGCTTCCATAAAGATTTACAGCCTTGAAAACCTTTTGAGGAAGTTCTATTATGTGGTATAGGGTAACTACGAGTTGGAATCAACTTGCTGGCAGTAGGTCTGATTTTTGCTTGTTTGTTTTTAATTTTCAAAAAAAGAAATACTGTAAAGCTGAACAAAAAACTAATAGAGATGGCTCCCTAATAGGTAGTGAGGAAAACAGAGTAGGAAGGATGTCTTAGGCATCCAGTGCCACTATAACGAAATACTACAAGCGGATAGTTTCCACAAAGAGAAGTTTATTCTCTCACAGTCCAGCAGGCCAGAAGTCTGATCTCAGGGCCTCTGCTCTAGGAGAAGTTCTTCTCTCTCTATTGGCTCTGGAGTAATGTCCTTTTCATGCATCAGTCTTCCCTTGGACTGGGAGCATCACAGAGCAGGGATTTCAGGTCCACAGGACGTGTTTTGCTCCCAGCACTACTTTCTTGGTGGTATGAGGTCCCCAAGTTTCTCTGCTTGTTTCTCTCTTTTATGTCTCAAAAGATATTGGCTTAAAACACTATCTAATATAACTGCTGCTAATTCATCTTATTACATCATAGTGATAGGATTTACAACACATAGGGATGTCACCTCAGATTACAAAATGGTAGACAGTCATAGAGTACTGGGAATCATGACCCAGCCAAGTTGGCACATATTTTTGGGGGACACTATTCAATCCATGATAAAGGATAAGACTTCCGTCTGTGAAAAACAAAGGCCTTGACAACAGACAGATGGTTACAAACCACCGTGTTTCCTATAGACAAACAATTTCACAGAATTTCAATTTCAGATGAAGTGACATCTTGACTGTGACGAGATCAGGCACAAATAACACCACCCTGTAATCATGTGTGAACATGGACACAAACAAGGACACCCTACAATCACAAGGAGTCTCTGGATAATTCAAATCATTAAGTCCTCTGTTACTAACTGAAAGATTGGCGGTTGGAATTCACCCAGAAGTGTCTTGAAAGAAAGTCCTGATAATCTACTTCCAGAAGATCATAGCCATTGAAAATCTTATGGCGCACAACACTACTCTGAAACACATGAGGTCGCCAAGAGCGGCAGTCAGAACTGGTTATTATTGTACAACAACAAAAATAAGGAAATATCCCTCACTCCCAGCTGATGTGTAACTACTACTTTTCTACTACTACAGTTCTAGCCCCTTTGTTCCTCCTCCCTCCTAAATAAAAATTGTAAAGATTGTCAATCATTGAATTGCCTCAACTGACTTACAGCATTTAATTTTGACCAATGACCAAATTTTGACAGGATAAAGCATAAAATAATAGTTCTGACACATACTGAAATTATGAATATTCAAGAATATGTAATGAAATTCAAAAAGAAAAAGTGGGTTATTATATCATCTTCATTTATTATTATCTAATATAATGAGCCATAAAACTATATTTCAATAAGCACAAAGAACTAGTTCAATACAAGAGCAATTAGAAATGGGATAATATAAAAGATGTGGAAATGGAGGTAAAGAGGAAAAGGCATATTTATCTACAGATTTTGCCCCAATACTTCAAATTATTCTCTAGTTACGGATAAGTGGTCCTTTCTTCAGCCATTGTGAACAACCTGAAGATAAGACTTTATTCTTCTTACCAGGTTCTCTTCATTTTTATAATTGCATGAGTAGCATTTTTCATTTAGCATACCATCTTTGAATATCAACCATGCACTAGGCATCATGGATTCAAAGTTGAATAACATCTAGTTCCAGTGACTAAAGAGTTTACTTGCAAGAGGTGAAACCTAAACCTCTTCTCTTTCTCTATTTTGTCCAGACATCTGTGACCCAGGAAAGCTCTCTCTGCAGTTATTTGATCAATGTGTGTCTTACATGTATGATGAGTAGCTCCCCGGAACAGTGACTGTGTGCACCCTTACACATCTAGTATCCAGCACAGCATCTGACACAAGAAGACCCTCCATAAATATTTTTAAGTGAATGAATCTGAGCATTCTTTCTTACTAATTTCCATGAAAAAGAGGCATTTGCAATGGCTGTCTCAGATTTTCGAGGTCTTTTTTAAACCATAAGAATTTATATTGCCAAACAACTTGGGAGGCAGGTTGCACAGTGGTGAAGGAGCATGACCTTCAGTGAGGCTCCTTGGCTTTGTGTTCTGGTTCTACTACTTATTACAGTGTGAGCCTTAGTCCAGTTGTCTTAACCTCTGTATAAGTCCCTGGGTGGTACAAACTGTTGATACGTTCTTCTGCTATCAGTAAGGTTGCAGGTTGAGTCCACCCAGAGATGCCTCAGAAGAAAGGTCTGGATAGCCACTTCCATTAAAAAAAAAAAAAAAAAAATCAGCCATTTAAAACACTATGGAGCATAGTTCTACTCTGACACCTACGGGGATATCAGGATTTGGTGTCAAGTCCACAGCAACACATTTACTGGTTTTATACTCAGTTTCCTTATCTGTAAAATGAGAAATGTGATAGTAATTACCCTTGATTGTTAGGAGGATATAATGAGATTATACATGTAAAGTTTGACCTGCATTGTTCAATACGGTAGCCACCATGAGCTACATGTGGCTATATTCTTGTTGTTCAGTGCAATCAAGTAGGTTCCAATTCATAGTGACCCTATGTACAACAAAACGAAACGCTGCCTTGTCCTGTGCCGTACTCATGATCCTTGTTATAATTGAGCTCACTGTTGCTGCTATTGTTAAACTCATTTTGTTGAGGGGCTTCCCCTTTTTTTCCTGACCCTCTAACAAGTATGACATCCTTCTACAGGGACTGGTCCTTCTTGAGAACATATCCATACTATGTAAGAGAAAATCTCACCATCCTCACTTCTAATGATCATTCTGGCTGTAGTTCTTCCAAGGAAGATTTGTTCATTCTTTTGGCAGTCCATAGTATATTCAATATTGCTCACCAACACCATAATTCAAAGGCATCGATTCTTCTTCAGTCTTCCTTATTCGTTGTCCAGCTTTCACATGTATATGAGGCAATTGAAAACACCATGGCTTGGGTCAGGCACATCTTAGTCTTCAAGGTGACATCTTTGCTTTTTAACATTTTAAAGAGATCTTCTACAGCAGATTGGCCCAATGCAATGCATCCTTTGATTTATGGAGTGCTGCTTCCAAGGGTGTTGATTGTGGTTACAAGTCAACCCTCAACTCATGGCGACCCCATACACAACAGAACTAATTGCTTCGTGGTGCTGGGCCATTCCAGTGATTGGTTGCAGATCAAACCATTATGAATCATAGGGTTTTCATTGGCTGATGTCAAGAAATAAATCGCCAGTCCTTTCTTCCTAGTTTGCCTTAGTTTGGATGCTCAACTGAAACTGTTCAGGCTCATAACACACACAAGCCTCCAGTGACAGAGAGGTAGTGGCTGTACATGATGTGTATTGTCCTGGAATCCAACCTGGTTCTCCCATATTGAAGGCAAGAATTCAACTACTGAACCAACGTAGCCTTCTTACTTTATTATTACATGCTGACCTATTTCATCGTATTTGTAGGCCTTAACTGCTCACAGTGGTTACCTTTAATGAAGACAGCAAGCAAATCTTCACTGATATCCTTTGTGATTCCCAGAATGTGCCAAGGATCAAAGGAACCGTTGGAAAAGATGATTTTGCTTCCCCTCACACTGAAGCCTCCATAGTACTCGTTGGTGGACATTACACCCGTGTTCAGTTTATCATAATTAAACTCAGGGCCAAATAAATCAGAACATTGCTGAACATAATAACTGCAAAGAAAATGAGACAAAATTTTAGGTGCTGGAGAGTAGGATTGAGGAGTGTAAGAAAGAAATTTACAGAAAAAGTGTGTTGTTTTTTTGGTTTTTCAGTTGTTTTGTTTTCCCCTGAGTTCTGAATTACTTAAAATAGCTAAAAGGATTTCTTTAGCTTAAGAATGAAAGTTTTCTCTCTCTCTCTCTCGGTCTCTGTCTCTCTCTCTCTCTATCTATCCTAGTTCAGCCTCTCCTTCTATGAGGTCTTCTAATAGGTGAGCACAGAGGAATGTGGCCAGCAAAGTAATTGTCTATAGGACCCTTGGCCAATTCAATGTAAAACCTTAGTGAGGAGGCTATAGACACAACATGCTGCTGTTTTCTGGACTCCACCTAGGGCTTCAGGACAAGAAAGCAGAAAATTATTTTATTTGCCTTCCCACCAATTCCACACATGAGCATGGACTAGTAATCACTGTGGAAGGAAGAAAACTTAATGCATAGCTTGCCTGACTGTTAAGAAAGAAGAGAGCATAGAGGCAGTGAGAGTGAAAGACTGCCTCTAATGTAGAGAAGCATGCCCCAGGGCTCCTCAAATCCACCCAGTTCTAGTTGTTCTAGCCCTGAGGGTTTAGAACATCAAAGAAATTCTAAAGAAGGGAGTCAAAGAGAAAGCAAGATTTCTACTCCTGTGTCCTAGGAGAAAAATGATATGTAAAGGAACAAAGGTCTAATAATGTGACTGGGACTTCTCTCTTCACTGGTGGAACAGACACCAAAAGAAGTGTGGCTACAGTAGGTGTTTGCCCCAGTACATGTACCTTCACCATAGACATTACTCTTAAAAAGTTTGGTCCAGTTAGTACACTTGACATTGACTACGTCATAGCTCCACTCCTCATCAGGAAATTTGAGTTTTTGGTTACTTTCATACAAAAAAGTATTGGCTTGGAGTTCATACTTTTTTCCCCCAAGTTTATACTTTTTTCATGATTTTACCCTACAAGATATTTTTACATATTATAGTATCTATGCATTTTCATGTAGAAGATACCTACACACAGACATACTTGGATACATATAAAGAATGCTCTTCCCCCAATTTTTTTTTTTTAAATATGTGGTCTAAATTTTTTTATGGGGAAAACTTACAGTCAAGGTGAGCTCCCAGGCGGCAGCAGGACTGGTAGGTCTCCACGATAGTGGTGCTACTCTCCCAAGCTCCAGAGATTATATAGAGGAGCTAATGTGGGTTTGGAGCCCAGTGGCAGTGGTGAAGAGCTGGCTGCTAACCAAAACATCCTCAGTTCAAATCCCGTAGTTGCTCTTTGGAAACCCATGAAGCAGTTCTACTCTGTCTTATAGGGTCACTATGAGACAGAATCCACTCGGGGACAATGGGATTAGTTTGGTTTTTAAATGTGGGTTTGTATGCAACCCCACTTTCTTCAAGTCCAAAATGTTCAAATGTTATCTTTGGAACTGGGCTCCTTCAAGAATGTTTTTTTTTAATTTTTTTTATTGTACTTCCGGTGAAGGTTTACAGAACAAATAGTTTCTCATGAAACAGTGGAACACAGATTGTTTTATGACATTGATTAACAACCCCACGACATGTCAACCCTCTCTTTTTTCAACCTTTTTTATTTATTTATTTATTTTTGGTGAAAATATATGTAACCAAAGATAAACCATTTCAAAAATTTCTGCATGCACAGTTCAGTGACATTGACTATGCTCTTCCAATTGTGCTGCTATTCTCACTTTAGATGAAGGTTTACAGAACAAAATAGTTTCTCATTAAACCATTAGTACACGTTGCCCTATGACAATGGTAAACAACCTCACTACACATCAACACTGTCTTTACTCAACCTTGGGTTCCCTATCACCAGTTTTCCTGTCCCCTTCTGCCTTCTATCCCTTGTCCCTGGATTGCTGTGCCTCATTAGTCCCATTTGGTTTTACGGGGCTGTCCACTCCCCGGCTGAACGGTGAACCTCAGAAGTGACTTCACCACCGAGCTAAAAGGGTGTCTGGGGACCATACTCCCGGGGTTTCTCCAGTCTGCTTTAGGCCAGCGAATCTAGTCTTTTTTTGTGAGTTAAAATTTTGTTCTACATCCTTTTCCAGCTCTGTTCCAGACCCTCTATTGTGATCCTGGTCAGAGCAGTCAGTGGTGGTAGCTGGGCACCATCTAGCTGTACTGGACTGAGTCCAGTGGAGGCCTTGGTAGCTGTGGTCCATTAGTCCTTCAGATTAACCTTTTCCTTGTATCCTGTTCTCTTCATTCTCCCTTGCTCCCAAAGGGATGAGACCAATGGACTATCTTAGATCGCTGCTCACAGGCTTTTAAGACCCCAGATGCTACTCACCAAGGTAGAATGTAGAACATTGTCTTTATAAACTGTGTTATGCCAATTGAGCTAGATGTTCCCTGAGACCATGGTCCCCACAGCCCTCCGCCCAGCAATTCAGTCCCTCAGGGAGTTTGGATGTGTCTATGGAGCTTCCATGACCTTTTCTTGTACAAGTTGTGCTGGTTTCCCCAGTATTGTGTACTGTCTCACCCTTCACCCAAGATACCACTTATCTATTGTCTATTTAGTAGTCCCCCCCACCCCTCCCATCCCTGGTAAGCAACAAAGATTGTTACTTTCTGTGTGTGAACTTTTTATGGGTTTTTACAATAGAGGTCTCATACAATATTTGGCCTTTTGTGACTGACTTATTTCACTCAGCATAACGCCCTCCAGTTTCATCCATGTTATGAGATGCTTCACAGATTCGTCATTATTCATTCTCATTGCATAGTACTCCATTGTGTGTATGTACCACAGTTTGTTTATCTATTCATCTGTTGATGGACATCTAGGTTGTTTCCATCTTTTTGCTATTGTCAACAATGCTACTATGAACATAAGTGTGCATATGTCTATTCGAGTGACGACTCTTATTTCTCTCTTCCCACAATTTTAACTATAAAATTATCTTTAAAGTTCTTCATATTGATTAGCTTCTGTTTCTGGTGGACAAATCTAGAGATGAAGAACAATATTTTGCTCTCCAAATTCAGTCAATACGAACAAAGGCCCACAAGCCAACGAGAGATAATTTGACTAAGGGTGATCTGTCTTGCTTCATACAACCAGCAAATCTTGACTGACATAAAATTGAAAACAGATGGAGAAATTGGCTTCTTTATTTACAACTTTGCTGTCATCCATCTTCGTTATTGGATTTTTCAAAAACACAGAAAGTACGTTCTTGGTAAAAGGATTTTAAATAAAATGACCCTGTAATGTCAACCAGTGAGAAGAAGGCTGCTAGTTTATTTATTCTTATTCATTCTCTAAAACTTATAGAGTGTTTCCTGGCAGCTACTAATTCAGTTAGGTTCGGAAAACTGATATTGGATTCTACATATGTTATTAGAATATTAATAATTTCTCAAACTTCCATCCAGAAGATTTCTCCCTTAAGTTTTCACCAATTTGAAACAGGCCGATCTGATCAATTTGAGTATGGAAAAACAAACAAACCAACAAAAAAAAACCTACTATCATGGTTTCTAGTGAGAAAGAGAAGTCAAAGCAGAGACTTTACCTAAGAGGTAATCCAGTGAAAGGCTGGTTCATTGAATCCGTGGTCTTAAAGAAACCAAATTCAGTGCAAGACTGATAGAACCATTGTCTGCCTAGAAAGCAAAAAGTCAATTGACTTAATCAGAAATGATATTTTTGTCAATGACCAAATAAAAAACTTAAACAAATTCAGTATTCTAATTTACATGATACCTGTGAACTTTTAAAACAAATTTGACCCCATTATTATTAATATTATTTTTAGTCATGTCCAGTATTAACCCACCAAAATCCGAAACTCTGTCCAGTGAGAAGGAGATTCTAGTGAGGTCCTCACATGCTCCTAAAGTAATCTTATCTCATTCCCTCAGGACCATCTCTGTGAGCACCTCAGTTCTGTCCTCCTATCTGTCCTCTTGTTCCAGCCTCTGCTGGGAACACACTCCATTCTCTCTGCATTTGCCTCTAGTTACTCCTCCTCAGAATGTCCCAGGCCCTTCTCCATGAAGTTTCATGAAGGAGGGATGCACACTGGATTCCCCTGTCCCTCACCATCTCCACATCTTCAGACATGCTGTAACTGCAACTTCTCCCCAAGAGGTCACCAATATTGGTAGGATGACATAAATCAATTAATCCACTTGTGGATACTAACTTAGAAGTTTAGTTCATCTAAAGTCTAGACGTTATGCCAAAAGTTCACTTGTCTTTGAGTCATTTAGTTAAACATTTTAAGAACTATTCATACAGAAAACAACTTGAAGTTGTAGGTATATTGGAGTTCAAACAGACTAATGGAGAGCAGGTCCCTAGGAGGTGCTAACAATTCTTGCTTGACTACTAACCTAAAGACTGGCAATTTGAACCCACTCAGCATTGGTGCGCAAGAAAGGCCTGCTGATCTGGTCCTGTAAAGATACAGCCAAGAAAATCCTATGGTCCAGTTTTGCTCTGTAACACATGGGGTAGCCATAAGTTGAAGCTGATTGCACGGCAACAAGTTGGGTCACTCAAAAGTGTAACCGTGTTTGAGAACTGCTCTATATAGAATTTGAAGTGAAATGAGGTATTTTTTTGGCATCAGTCTGGTTGATTAATCTTGACACTTACTAAGGGGCACATTTCTGTACTCTGCTTCTTGCAGTCCTAAATATTTGGTATTTCTGAATCTTTTATTAGCATGATTTAATCTGTGTATATTCACGTGCTCAACTCATTCACTCTTTCTTCCCATCCTTGAGTAAATACCATAGTTCTGATTATTTTGTAATTTCTCATTTTCACTAGATAACACCTTACCTTTTGTAGGATTGTGGTAGTCTATGGAAGAGTCAGAGAAACTTTTCAGTTTATCATCATAATTTGTAGCAAGGCAACACAAATATTCTTCCTTTACCACTGAATGTATAATTCTTACAAATCTGTAGTACGGTGAACCCAGTGAGGAGTTAGTCATGATGTCACAAAATTCTTTAATCCTGATTAAGACCTGGTTTCCCTGCAAAAATTGAGATTCTGATTGTCCTTAAGAGAACAGACATGGGAAGTCTTTCAGCTCCAAATGGAATTTAACTCCAAAATTGTTTTAAATGATTTAAGTGATTGATTTTAATGCAAATAAAGTACCGTTAGTCTTTGGTGACTTGGCCTGAAGATTAGCTTCTGAAAAGTATCAGCTCACCTGTATGGGTTTCAGAGTCAACTACAAGGGAGTCAACATCCCTTCTGCAAGACACACAGCTCATAAAAGCACTTGCTTTAACAAAAGCTTTTGGTATTCAGGTAGGTATCTGGTTTGGAAAAGGTTACAAATAATCAAGCTTTGACTGAGCATGCAGTATCTTGCTAGAGCACTGCTAGGACCAGTGGTAGGTGTGAAAGATGAGAACTAACACTTTGGAAGGATCCAGTCGAAGAAGACAAGGTACATAAAATATGAATACATTAATGAGCTACTACGGGAATTCTGAGAAAGTTTTGTGAGGACTAGAATCATGAGAAAAGGCTTCTTGAGGAGGTAGGAATTGAGGGGGACTTGGAAGATGGTTTAAGGTTTAAGTAAATAGAAGTTAGTAAATTGTAATTGAATGATTATACTAAACTGAAGTATCGAGAATAGATAAAGATATAAAGATTAGTGTTTAATAGTGGTTATAGGGCAAAGAAGGACCAAGAGAGGGGAAAATCATTTTTCAGGTAATATAGATTTTTTGATCATGGGGATGGAAAAATTGGCAATAAATACTGATGTTTTTTGCACATGTTTAATGTTAGTGTTTTTATTGAATTGTACATATGAAAAATTTTGAATTTGCAAATGTTGAGTTTTTTATCTTTTTACAAATTTACAATTAAAATTAAAAAAGGAGAGTGCATTTAAGGCAAGAGTGGCAATATGCCTGAAGAAGTGGCAGCAAGGATATGCATGTCTAATACGACGGTCAGTAGGCCTGAATGTGTGACATTGAATTAGTTACTTAACTGTCTGAGCCTTAGTTTTGCTCATGCACTCAGTGTGGACAATAATAATAAACTACTCAGAATAGCTCATAAGATTGCTGTGAGGATTAAATGAAAGCAACCCTAGGGATAGTGCCTGGAACAAAGTCATTGTATAAGCAGCAACATTGCTACTATAATCATTATTATACTTCTTCCTTTTTTTTTTTTTTTTACTAAGTATACAGGAATTAAAATATTTGCCATGTCTACTATCTTTACATACAAATTCAGTGATATTAATTACTATCATCACATTGTTCAACAAACACCGTACCATTATTATTTTTTAGTCAAGAGAACTATTCAAAAAGAGAAAAAAAAAACTGGAAATATCTATTATTCATAGAATGTGGTTAGATTATGGAACTTTTACACTTTTGTTGATTATCAGTATAAGAGGGATAAAGGGCCTGCATAGAAAAGTTTTTAAAGGAACAATAAAACTTATTGTTTCAAATGTGCTAACTATAGAGAACCATGAAAGATTTTGTGTGAATGAAGGTCAAATCTGTTGGCAGAATTTTACTTTCCAAACTACACTTGTTGAATTGTCTGTGGATTTAGGAATCCCTAACACCACACTTGGAGGTCCTGGATGGTGCAAATGGTTAACGTGCTGAGCGGGTGACCAAAAGGCTGGAGGTTCAAGTGCTCCAAGAGGTGCCTCAGAAAAAAGGTCTAGCAATCTACTTTCAAAAAATCATCTAATGGAAACTCTGTGGAGCACAATTCTATTGTGACATACATGGAGCCACTATGAGTTGAAATAGACATGACAGCAACCAGTTCATTGAATGCTACATTTGCACAGAAAATCTGAAGTTGACTACCAACATAGGAAGTGTTGCTAGAGAAACTGAATGTGATGAAAGGAAATATATTTATCCCTTATTAACTCATTTTTCTCACATGCAGTAGGATTTTCACACATGGGATTAAGGGAAGGGGTAAGGAGAGCTCTGGTGGTACAGTGGTTAAGAGCACCACTGACAGCCAAAAGTTCTGCTTTTCCAATCCACCAGCCACTCCTTGGAAACCCTGTGGGGAGTTCTACTCTGTCCCGTAGGGTCCCTATGAGTCAGAACTTACTCCATGAAAATGGATTTATTTATTTATTTGTTTTTTAAGGACAGATATGAGAAGTTAGCATAAAAAATAGTCTTGAATTGTAGTTAAATTTTGTACAAATCACCTGAGGACGTGATGCCTGGTTCCCACTCTAGATGTTTTGCAGTGAAGCCAAGGAATCTGCATTGTTAGCATGCATGTCAGGTAACTGTGCAACAAATTGGTTCCCATGACAATTGCAGAAATTCTAGTAGAGCTGAATCCTCTTAGATGCTGATATTGAAAGAAAAAACTACTCTCTCCATGTCGCCTATATAGTGGCCTTTCAGGAGATTTGGTTTGTTTTAGTATAGCTGAAGCCTTATTAAAACAAGGTGTAGATTTGCAGTGTTTTCCTGAATGAGGGAACAAGCCTTCAAAAATCCATAATTGGCTGAGCATCATCTGTGTACGTGGCCTCACATTAGGTATCAAGGGATTAATACATATTCCTCATTTTTACTAGGCTTTTCAAAGGGAAAATCTAAATATTAACTTTCATGCTAGCATTGTATTTTAGTTCAGCAAAATGAAAACCACATGAATTTCAAACTACTTATCTCCCCATATAGCACATAAAAATCCTCCAAAGCTAAGTTTAATCCATTATCAGAATACAAGCTAGATTTTTACATGAGAAAATTCTATGCTATAAAAATTTTAAATGTGTAGTTTCCAATCCATGTATTTATAAGAATTCTCTGAGATTTCAGTCATGAAACAAAAGGTAGAATAAAGTCTCTTTTAAACAACAGTAATCTTGGAAATGTAAAAAAAAAAAAAAAAAGAAAAAAAGGCATTAAAGAGAAAATTTTATCCTTGACCAAGCCCTTTCCAACCACTTCCTAACTCTAAAGCACACCTCAAGAAATTATGAAGTATTATTCATTAAAATCACTAAGTCGACGGGTGCTGAGGGAAAGAATCTGCCTTGTGTAGATTAAAGTTTGAATTTTAATGAGCCCATTGGCTTCCTTTACATGTTCGTCCATGAAGACACTATCCTGCCATCATCTACAGAACAATCTCGTCTCTTGGCTTTGCTTTATATTGGCTGTGTGACTGCAGGACAGTTACTTGGTCTCTCTGAGGATCAGGGTCCATATCTTTAAATGTGGGTAAAAACAATGCCTAACTTAAAAAAAAAAAAATGCCATGAAGTCAACTCTGACTCACAGCGACCCTATAGGACAGGGTAGAACTGCTTCATATGGTTTCAGAGGAGCCCCTGGTGGATTCGAACTTCTAACGTTTTAGTTAGCAGCCATAGATCTTAACCACTACACCACCAGCATTTCCAAATGCCCACATACAAGAGTATGCTACAGTAAATGAGATAATATTAGTGGACCTGTCCTGTAGATTGCAGCATCTTAGTTGTGATCATTAAATCTGATATTTTCCATGATAGAGTGAAAATTTAATTTTGCCAAAAGGAAGGAAGGAAGAAAGAAAGGATGAAGGAGGGAGGAAAGAAAGAAAAGTAAGATAAAAAGTAAGTGAGGACGAAATCATTTATTTAATTTGGAGTCTTTTTAAACAGAAGTTAAGAAAACATAATATATATTATCACCGTAGTCAACAGATGGGTTTTAGTCAGAGAAAGTCACAATAAAATTCTGACTCAGCCCCTTAATAGACATTGTGTCTTTGGGCAAGTCATTTAAAGCTTTGGAGCCTAGGCTCCTTGTTTTTAAAATTGGACTTACACACAGATACTGTGAGAATTTTTAGGACAAAAAATATGAGCTACTTAGTATAAGGTTTATGTAAGGATAAGCCCTTGGTCTGTGGTAGTTGTTATAAATATCATTATCTCATTATTGTAATTATTATTCATTAACAACCTGTAACAGGTCAACGCCATTGGATGTTCATTTATGGGCAAACTTATTTTGATACAAGTTCATTACATTTGTAAAAGATCAAATTGCATGATTTTGGGCTTCTGACAGAACAACTATCAGCCTCCAAAGTAACCTCTAAACTGTTTTCCAGGCCATTAGAGGCTAGCCATACAATATTTGACTTCTAAGTTCTACACTGATTGTCATCTTTGCTGAGAATTCCTGCTACCCAAATTGCAGACCAGGCATATCAGTTACAAAGTCAGCAAATCCTCCTTTCCTTTGAGTAAGAAAGTGGGCACAAAATTAACACTTACAGATTAAATCGCAGGGAAATAACTGTACTTGATAATTATTTTAATTCTGGTTAAATGAGGGCCTTGCATACCCTTAACGGGATTAAAAAAATGCATATAGACTTAACTCAATAATTTAATAATGATTAATTATTCAGTAATAAAAAAAGTATGCATGATATTCAAATTAGAAAAAAAATATACAAATCACACATCAAAAGCCAAGTCTCTCCTTGAATGATCCTTTAGAAACAATCAAGAATTTTCTCTACAAACTACTTCCAAAGAGAAGAGAGAGGAAAGTGTCACCCTCATCTCTTCCATGTAACAAAAATATTCCGGTGTGCTGGGGGATGGGAACAAGAAAATGGATGTGGATGGTTCTGTTGTTTCAGACCCTTAGGAATGGTTTTGGAGACAGAATTCACTGGGAGTGTCTGCTCCTCAGCCTGACCTTGTTATTCCCAGCATGTGTTACCAAGAGTTAGGAGCAGGTCCTTTCTCAGAATGACTCCAGCATTCAGAGGGTTCTGAATGCAACATTGGTCTTAGGTTTCTTAAAGTAATCACTAACCTAGGAAGCTTTAATTCATTCAAAGTCAGTCATATACACAACGTTTTATTTTTTTTGTTTTTGGAAAGATGATTTTCTACCAAGACTTACGGTTTAATTTTACAAATGTTTCCTTTGTTAGGCATTTCCCATATATTATTATTGAATGCCTGTTATGGGTTGAATTCTGTCCCCCTCAAAAGTTATATTGCAGTCCTCACCCTTGACCCCTGTGAATGTGACATTGTTTGGAAATAGGCTCTTTGAAGATGTTATCAGATAAGTTAACATGATGTCCTACTGGAATAGGTGCATCATACTGCAATACAAGTGCTTCCATATAAAAGTGGAGAACAGACAAAGACATGGAGTAAAGAAGGGAAAAGAGCTTTGTAATGATGACGTTATGATGAGACCACATCCAAGGAATGCCAAAGGTTACCAGAAGCTGAAAGCGACAATAAAGAATCTCTCCTAGAACCTTCAGAGAGTACATGGCCCAGCTGACACCCTGAATTAGTAATTTTAGACTACAGAATTTTGAGACACTAAGTTTACGTTGATGAAAGCAACATTCCTTGTGATAATTTGTTACGGCAGCACTAGGAAACTAGTACAGTGTCCCATGATGTACGTGCATTAGCCCCAAAAGTCTTGGAACTAGTCATACTTACCTCATGGGGTATCCTGTTATGAGTCACATAGATAGTAAGAGATAGAAACTGTGGAGAAGAGGGCCCGGAGATCTAGCTTGATCCATATCAATATTCCTTCTCCAGATACCAAAAAAAAAAAAAAAAACTGAAAGGAAGCCAGGCAGAGTCTCTGTTCTAAAGAATGGCATGATCTAGCAGCAGAAATGTACTCCTACAGCACCAAATGAGATGGAGAAAAATATATATATGATAAGATCACAAATAAAATGTTGTGAGTGGGGAGTACTGGTTAAAGAAATAAGAGGTTGTATCTGCTTGGAGCAGTCGGGATATTTCATGGGAGGGTGGCTTTTAAAATGCACTTAACATATTTTAATGGTAACAACAATAGTAAGCCTTCCAGAAGACTAGAGTAACATGAGGGGAAATGTGCATGTGAGTACAAGAACAGGAAATTGTAGAATATGGCTAGAACACAAGTTACAAAATTTAGAAGAATGGGACTTGTGATAATAGCAGACTGAATACTTTTTGTAGTAGTTCATTCTGTTGATGAGGAAGAATTTCTAAGAGTTTTTAGCAAGAGAAGCAATGAGATAAGAGCTGTGCTTTAGGAGGATTAACCTAGGGTTTGGTATACAAAGAAGTGGGTTAGGGGCAGACAGGAGGCTGGAAGACAGATCAGAAGGCCTATTAAGGATCTGAATGAGAATGGGAAGGGATAACAATGAAGGAGCATATGGCCACAACCTTCTGTTGTTATCACTCTTTCCCTAGCACATATCACAGTGCTAGCACAAAGTTAGTACTCACTATGGGAGGATGCAAGCAAGGGAGAAAAAGAGAGACAGAGTGTTAGAAGGAGGTAGAGAGATAAAGGGGGAAGGAAGGAAAGTATGAGAGAAGTTTCCATTACAACTTTGAAAACTTTTTGTAATAGTCTCAACTCATAATTAAGAAGCTCTCTCCCCCAAAAAACTGTACATAAAAACTGGTGAGATCCAAGTAAGATCTGTAGTCTAGTTAACTGTATTGTGCAATGTCAATTGCTTTTGGTAATTTACTATAGTTATATAAGATGCTTATATTGGATAAGAGTGGATGAAAGGAACATGAGACATCTCAGTATACTTTTTGTAACTCCTTGTGAGCCCATAATTAGTTTCAAAATAAAAAAGGTATAAAAAAAAATCAATGCAAGTTGTAAACCAATTTATCACCTTATTCTAGCAGATGTCTGTCCTTGTACTTACTCAATTTGGCAGTTTAACTGGCTGGTTAGGGTTACCTGTGGGATGAGGCTGTCTGGGATAGGTACCTCAGGCTCTGAACATGTTCCTTAATCTCTGATATTCCCCCAAAAAAAGTTTATTTCCCTAATCTCCCCCAAAAAAGTTGTGATTTTTTTTTGAGATTATCAAAGTTCACAAGTTTTCTATTTCAAAATCTGTCTTATTCCATGACCCAGTGGATCAAAAGTGCTAAAAATGTTTTCATCTTTATAGTCAAATTTTCTTTTAAATTCCCTGCATTTGACAGTTATTTAAACTATTAAAATTCAACATATTTTCTCTTCAGTCCATACAAGATGTAATTCCATTATTTTCTATTTGCTTATAATTGTTATTATGACATGGATCAGGCTCAGGGTAATCCTACGTAATGGGACAGCTTTTTAAAAGTTTTTAAATAAAAGGTTTATAGAAGTCATTGAATTCTGTCTTACAGCGCATCCATTATTACTCCATTCTTCCATTTTTTAAAATAGTTTCCAAGAGTATTTAGAATAAAATATGAGTAGGAAATTTTGACATATTAATAATTCAGTAGCTTACATATTTCATCATTTAGTTTTATTCTCATACTAGAGGCTTGTATGTATTATTTTAATTTTTAAACAAATAGCCACGCCGTGTATAGCTTTCTATAAAACAATTCATGACACCTAGACAACTAGTGAATGCCTACTTGAGCTGTTCTTTCTTTCTCGATCTCTTCCCGCTTTTATTTCCTCATTTTCTTACCTTATTGTTCTTTGCATTTATATTGTATTGAACAGTGACCGTAACAAACATAATCAAACGATTCAGAAGAAGGGATGTGTCCATTACCGAGTTCAACTTAAGTTTTTTACATAACCTGTGGGAAAGAAAACAAGAGAACATACTTGAAGTTTCATTTCACTTTAACCTCGAAACTGAAATGTAGAAAATAATCCAGAATAAATTAATACTAGATTTATTCAGAATATTTATACTATGGTAGGAGAAATAAATCATGGTCCCAATGGTTACAGTGGTCGTTATGCTTCAGGCCATTGTTGCAGCCAATGTATCGTTCCATCTCATTGAGCATCTTCCTCTTTTTTGCTGACCCTCTACTTTACCAAGCATGATGTCCTTTTCCAGGGATTGATCCATCCTGATAACATGTCCAAAGTATGTTAGACATAGTCTTGCCATTTTTGCTTCTAAGCAGCATTCTGGGTGGACTTCTTCCAAGAAAGATTTGTTGGTTCTTTTGGCATTCCATGGTATATTCAGTATTCTTCACCAACACCACAATTCAAAGGCGTCAATTATTCTTGGTCGTCCTTAGTCATTGTCCAGCTTTCGTTTGCATATGACGCCATTGAAAACGCCATGGCGTGGGTCAGTCTCATCATAGTCTTCAAGGTGATGTCTTTGCTTCTCAACACTTTAAAGAGTACTATCGCAGCATATTTGCCAAATGCAAATCCTTGCACATGTACAGAATCCCATACAAAATCTTTACTCCATATAGTATATAAGTGGTAACTTAGACTTGTCTTCTAGAACAGATCATAGCAGAAATGGAAAGTTAAGGATACACACTACAGGGAAATGAATGATCCTGTAGATTAAATAGACCTGTGAGATACATTAGTTCCTGTAAACAACCAGGAATCATATATAAGGAGATAGCTAAAGTAAATGTAGGGGTATTCATGAACGCACAATGGCAAACATTTTCCAGTGTTGGGTATTCTGGACAGTATTAGGGCAGTTTAGATCTGAGGGCCATTCTACTGGAGGTGTTGAGGTGTGAGCAGTTCTGAGGACTGCAAATTACATTGTGATCTTAGAAAAGTCAGTTAAGTTCTCGGTATTAGTTTCTTAAATCTATACAATGACAGAGTTAGAACTAGATGATCTCTTAGAGCTCTTCCACAAATTAAATTCTAGAAATGTGCCTTAACTCTGAATTGTCAAAGTTTAATGTTGACATGTTAAAGTATCATTCAGATACTTACCAAGTACTAATATGGCATGTTCATATTTCACTGGGGCTATTTTGTTGATTATTCACACTTGTAAGTTTATGAACCATTCTGGAGAACTTGATATTTAAAGAAATACAGAAACTAAAGTCCATGTTTAAGAACAAAGAGTGTAGAATATTGGAGGCAGAGCCAATATGGGGCTATAGACAGAAGCACCATGCTGTCCCTCTGCAGCGAAGACCCGAAAAACTAAGCAAAACAGATACAAACATCAATCTTGGAACTCTAAGTACCAAATGAATGAATAAAGAACTAGATTAAGCACTGAATGGAATAAGAAATTGACAGAGAACAGTGAATGAGGAGACCTATGTAGTGGAAGTCCCATACCAGTTAATGTGGCCGAATTCCACATTTTGGGCTAAAGCTAGGATAGAATTCAGATAGGGAGTACAGGAAGGAAACTTCATGGAGTTCCCAACAGGAGATAGAGCACCTGGTAACAAGGGAAACACGCTTTCCCACCCTTATCCTTCTTCCTTCAATATGGCATCTGCTGCTTTGCATGGGACCATCCTTGTTCAGCAGGAGAGACACTAACTCATTGCTTCCAAGGTCTGTCCTAGCCCCACCAGCTGGCTCCTTCAGTGCCATTTTGTGTTTGTTTGCATGTTTTATTTATTTATTTGGTTGCTTCTCTCTCTCTCCCTTCATTCATTTCCTTTCTCCTGCCCCACTCACCCTGTGTGCCATCCCTCACCTTCTTGACTGGCTGTAATTTTTATTTGCTTTGTTCTTTTTTTGTTTGTTTTGTTTATTTGTTTGCTTTTTGATATATATATATATACACAAATGTACATATATAGAGCATTTTTTTGTTGCTTCTCTTTTTCTTCCCTTCCTGCCTTTTTCTTTCTCCTGCCCAGCTAGAACTGTGTGCCATACTTTCCCCTTCTTGACAGGCTGTGATTTTTTGGTTTGTTTCCTTTCTTCTTTTTTTTTTTTTTTTTTTTCCTTTTTTTCTGTTTCTTCTCTCTCTCTCCTTTCCTGCTTTTCCTTCTAGAAGGGCTGTGCTGCACAGTTCAGTTGAAGAGTCACTACACTCAGCCTCCCTGGGTCTGTGCTGCCATCACTGAACAGCACCCTCAACGTCATTTTATTTATTGGTTGACTGACTTTTTTTTCTTTTGCTTATTGTTCCTTCTATCTCTCTTTCTTCCTTCCTTCCCTTCCTTTCTCCCATCCACCTAGCCCTGTATGCAGCCCCCAACTTCTTGGTGGACTGTGTTGTACTGCTCTGCTGGAGAGCCTCAAGCACAAGGCCTCCCCAGATCTGTGATGCCTCCACAGGCGAGCTCCCTCAGAATCATGTTTTATATTTTTCTTTATCTTATCTTCTTTTCATTCTCCCTCCCAGATAGGCCCTGCACTGCCTCTGTTCCTTCCTAAGGGGTTGTGCTTTGCCACCCAGGGAAAGAGACGGCAGCTCATCACCACCCCAGTTTCACCCTGCCCTCATTGACTGGCACCCCCATCATGGTAGTTTTTGTTGTTGTTGTTTTTATTTTATTTTATATTTTAATTTTTTACTTGTTGAGGCGTGGTCAACATGGCAGAGTAGACACTTCCTATATCCCTCTTACAACAAAGACCTGGAAAAACAAGTGATTTGTTTCTATGTGAATATCTGGGAGCACTGAGCAAGGCAAGGTTGAGAAATCCATTTGAGTGATAAGGGAGAGGGAGACCGTTTGGAAGAGGTGAGGAGGGGCAGAGCCGCGGTGGTGAAACTGCAGCGCCACAGCCACGCCAGTCTGCGGTGAAGCAGGCAAAGAGCTGCACTGTGCGCACACTCAGCAGTTTCCACATTGAGAAATAGCCAGCAGCAGAGATTCTGCTTGGACACTCCAAACCAGTGAAGAACAGCTCCCAAGAGGCTAAGATAAGTACATGCGTGTGCACCCTTCACTGGGGATTAAAAAAAAAAAAAAAAGCTCATTTGGGAAAAACCTCTCTCCTTTTTACCTCCTCCTTCTGCATTCTGCACCAGGAGTCCGCTGGGCCAAAAGTAGATCACAAAAAGTGCCATGACCCATTCTCCTGGCCTTGGAGAGGGAACAAATAAGCTGCTGGCTCTACTAGGCCAGGAACACAGGATCGGCCCAGCTGCTTTGCTGGGCACAGGTATCAGGGGTCCCCAGACTCTGAGTACCTTACACTCCTGTATAGACTTGTTGGGACCCATATCAACAGCATTAGTCCTCACTGCCACAGTACAAAAGGGCAAATAGAGCGACTCCGGCAAGATGGCGGTCTAGGCAGAAGCACCACGCCGTCCCTCCACAACAAAGATCCGAAAAACTAAGCCAAACAGAGAATCAACAATCCTGAAACCCTAGAACATCAAAT